>NC_134090.1:8822117-9142117 GCF_000715075.1 Nicotiana tabacum
ATGATGGGAAAGAAGAAAAGGAAAAAACCCTAGAAATATGTCTTTAATAATGGGTTAAAGACTGAAAAGTTTCTTTCAAATTATATACAACCTGGGCCAAACCGGGTAAAGACTTTAAACCTAG
Organism: Nicotiana tabacum; assembly: GCF_000715075.1. Taxonomy (NCBI): domain Eukaryota; kingdom Viridiplantae; phylum Streptophyta; class Magnoliopsida; order Solanales; family Solanaceae; genus Nicotiana; species Nicotiana tabacum. The sequence goes on from NC_134090.1 coordinate 8,822,242, forward strand.
GCCATTTTTAGTTGGGTTGTTGTGCCAAGTGATTAAATACGCAATTCTTTCTTTTAAATTTAAGCGAATGAGTAGACGATTATGTAAAAAAAAAAATACAGGGTTGAACCAAAACTACCGAATTCAATCGAACCAGCAGCCAACACTCTTGGTAGATATTTGAAACTTGTGTCCATCTAGTAGCCTAAGCATTGTATAGTTTAAAACGTTTGCGTTCTTTGAATATATGGTTTCTCCTATGCCGTTTTCCCGCTCGTGGTTCTGGAACTCGTCAAAAATCCATAAATCATACCCCCTCTGTTTTAATTTATGTGAACTTGTTTGAATGGGCACGAAGTTTAAAAAAAAATGAAGACTTTTAGAATAAGTGGTCCTAAACAAATTAAAAAGGGGCCCAGAATATTTGTGTGGTTATAAAAGCTTCTCATTAAGGGTAGAATTGGGAGTTTAAGCTAAATTGTTTCCAAATTTAGAAGGGGGTCATTCTTTTTGAAACAGACCAAAAAAGAAATAAGTTCACATAAACTGGAACGGATGGAATAGTAGTCATCAGCCCCACAAAGTAGTTCATTCTTATCCCTACGAAGTATATTCTTATGGCCTTTCTTAGCTTATCAAAGATCAAGGTCTTCTAGGTTGACGGTGGTCCATATAAGCGTAGTTGTTTTGTTTTTAAAGGTCTTTGATAAATGAGGTTATATCTTCAATATTTTATAATATTTGTGTGGTTGTATCTAATAACAAAGAGAGAATCTTGTTCGCCCAAGTGAAGTCTTGTTTTGAAGATTGACAAAGGAATCTCATGCATGAATCATGTACATCCCTTGTGTGCATAGACATGAGCAGATTCGAGCAAGTGGAATGTACGTGAAGGAGATAAGCTCAACTTGGTATAATTGATATCTCCTAATGAAAAATGTTGTATAACTGATAAGTAGAAGGATTCCTTAATCAAAGAGAACACTATCCAAGATAAGGGAGGAGTTAGAAGTTGAGATCAACTAGAACTCTTCCACTAAGGAAGAGTAGTATTAGAACTCTAGTTGTTTTCTATTCTACTAACTCTATAAATTGCAGGATGTTTTCATTTTACAGGTATGCACAAAAGCAGAAGTTAAACGTGAATTGAGAGCAAAATAGCAAGGCATTTTGCAAGCAGTTCGTGTGAGATTAAGTGTGCAAACTTGAAGCTACATGAACCATATAGAAGAACCAGTTCCAAGTGTCTATCTTTTATCCTAGTTCAATTGTAGTTGGTGTTTTTATATTGCACATTTCAGCTTTATCTAGCACTACTAGAAATTCGGTAAAAAGCGACCACATACAGCGACCAACATTGGTCGCTTATCTCAATATACCGACCAAAATGCATCCAAACAGGTTTGGTAGCTATATTGGTGGTTAGCGACCAACTTTGGTCGCGAAGGTAAAATGATCAAATGTTCACTGTAAACAAAATACCGACCAACTTTGGTCGGTATAATATTTTAATAATATAAATTTAGCGACCAACGTTGGTCTGTATACTTAATTTCGATATTTTTTAAATTATTATAATTCAAAAATTAGCGACCAACGCTGGTCTGTAAATTAAAATATATATTATTTTTAAAAATATATGTTTAGCAATCTGGGTTCATAAGCGACCAACTTTGGTCGCTTATTTTTAATTTTTTAATTTTTTTATACATAAGCGACCAACCTTGGTCGTTAATTTCCAGGATATTTTTTTAATAAAATCTGGGTTCATTAGTGACCAACCTTGGTCGCCAATTTTTAATTTTTAATTTTTTTTAGATATAAGCGACCAACCTTAGTCACTAATTGCCAGAATTTTTTTTTAATAGGTAAGCGACCAACTTTAGTCGCTTTTCTGGGTAATAATTTTGGCATTTGGTAGCTACACCACCTGCCAACATACCAAAATCCCTAAATAACAATATAATTTAATTCATAAACTACAATTTCAATATCAAAATCTCCACAACAACACAACAACAACAACAACACAATTCAAAAAATACATTAAAACCAAAAAATTAAAGTTCAATAGAACTTACAAATTAAACTAACAAAACTAAGTTAACGCTTATTACAACTAGTTCAAACCGGTTCTATTTGTCTAGTTCAAAGTATATAAAAGTCAAGGAGTGTTTTGTACAACATCATTATCATCACCGTCTGATGAATTTTCATCAACAAGACGGTATAGAGAAGGGTCTACTTGTCGAGGATGGGAAGAACGATCACGGGGAGGATGGGAGGAACGAGCACAGGGAGGACGGAAGGAACGCTCACATTCAAGTCGAGCTTTTGGCGATGACTCACGAGACCGGGGAATCCGAAAAGATCCAGAAGCTAGGAGAGTTTTGTGATGCTCTTGCATGCCATGGTACTGAGCTTGCATGCCAATGTACTGAGCATCTCTAAGCTTTTCTCTTTCCTTGGTCGTTTCTAGCTCGGATGTGAGCTTTGTCACAGTCTCCCGCATAGCGGAGAGGCTCTCCCCATCAAGTTGCTCGCCTTGCGAAGAAGTCCCTATTCCTTGCATTCCACACTTATAGCGATGGAACTTTTTAGTAGGAAGACCGTATACCTTCCCCCATTTTGGACCGCCAGCAGACTCCATCCATATTCTTTCAGCATTCTCGTCCGAAGGTTGGATTGGCTCACCCGATTCACCAGTTGGCTGAGTGCGGATGAACTCCTCTACGTTAGTTTGGTAGTGATCCTATACGAAAATTTAAATTGAATTAGTATTTTCAAAATTTATATAAAAGTAAATTAAAATACTTAAAGAAAAGTGAAAGCTTACATATACAGTTGATGCCCGGTTCTCTACCCACCTTTCTTGATCTGTGTCTTTCTTTTTCTTTACGATATGAGTCTCCTTGAATAGCTCATCTTGGTCATTGGACGCCCCAACTTCTTTTCGTGAAAACTCATAAAATTTAGTTAATAAACAGAATAGATATACTTTGAAAATAAAATAAATTAAGCAATTACGTACCAATCTTCTTTTTATTGTCCCTAAGCTGATCGCACCTCCGGTGTGCAAGGAGCCTCCCTTCTCAGATGCGCGAGCTTTCTTTCCTTTTTCTCTCTTATCTAAGAACTTTGCAGTAATCCATTGCCTTTGCAAATCCTCCCATAAATTTTGAAGCAACCAGTCAGGCTTCTGGTTCAACTTTCTAGCTTTGGAGAAACTATGCGACAATCGCTTGCGAGCTTTGTGATGAAAATTTGCAGTCACTTCCCCACTATAGCGGTGTTCCCATAAACACTTGCTCTGTATTTCAAAAGTTAAATATTATATGAAAATATCATAATTATAAATAATTATATTACTTAAAAGAACATTTATACCTTAAATTGATTGAAAATTTGTTCCTTCAGGGAGAATGAGAATTCACTCCAAGTTGTATAAGGGCCATCATAAAGCTTTCTGGTGGCTTTGGTGATTATCCTCGTAGTAATATTACTTGGGATGAACCTGCAATTTAATAAAAAAAACATTAAATCTTCGTACAAACTGTACAAAACAATAAACGTAAAAATAACAAATAACTCTTACCCAACACCCTCAAGGACTATGATGATCCTGCCATATTGATCATAATGCACCTCCTCGTCATTATCAACATCATCGTCCAAAGCATGTATATCAGAGGCATGTGTGGAAGGTGTAGGGGGATCAGAGCTACTATCTCGCAGGCAAAGTCCTGAAATAGATAGAGTCGCTGATGAAGATGGTTGCGATACCTGTGACTGCGACATAGTTGGATGGACCGCAAGTGGCTGTGATACTGATGGTTGTGATCTGAGTGGTTGTGACACGGATGGATGTGATCCATGTAGATGTGACATGGATGGATGCGATCCATGTGATGCAGTTGGCTGCGATCCACGTGGTGATGAGGCAGCTGGACTGTATACCGGATGTATAGTCATATGGCCCTATGATAAAAGACCTAGTGTCTACATGAAGGTGTAGGGCTCGTGATGCTATGGCAGCTCAGAATAGCCCTGAGGTAGAGGATAAGACATAGGCATAGGCATCTCTGAAGAGGGTGGAAAAGATGGAGTATTATCTTCTACCCTCCTCTTTCCCTTCCTAGCCTTTTCTCGACCCCGAGAACCAGTAGGGTCATTGTTACCTCGACCCTTGCCTATCATATGCATAATATAATACATATTTAGATTGAAACATACAAGAAACTAGCTATAAAATGAGAGTTATTAAAGAAACTAACTTTTTAAAGCTCATCGACGTATTGTTCCTCGTCTGAGAATTCTTCTTCCTCATTTTCTATAATTGTTACTTCATTTATATCAACTTCTTCCGATATGTGTTTAGGATGTTCCAAATCATTTTCTAAAAGTTTGTCCACTATTTGGTGAACACTGGAGATATTGTTTTGATATGCAACATCTAACACATTCTCGACTTCCACCCTACCTACAGGCTTAGTTTTTATTACAACCCACCAATCGGACTTATTCTATAACGACCCGACTGGTCGTTTTGCTTTTTAGAACCCCGTTCCCTTAAATAAAACTTCTCGCGCTTGCTTAAACTAATTTACGACCTGCAGGGATGGTTGGTTCGAGATTTGAAAGAGTTTGGATTGAAATAGGCTCATTTGATTCCTTAGGATTTTCTTAAAAGGCTACGTTTGACTTTGGTCAACATTTTTAGTAAACGGATCCGGATTTGTGTTTTGATGGTCCCGGAGGGTCCGTAGGAAAATATGGGACCTGGGCGTATGCCCGAAATCGAATTCCGAGGTCCCTAACCCGAGTAATGAATTTTTGTAGAAATTGTTAAACTGAAATTCTAAGAATTTAAAGAAACTAAATAATGATTGATCATGTTGGTATCGAGCTCGTATGTTAGTTCCGGAGCCCAGTACAGGTCCAATATAACATTTAAGACTTGTCCGAAAAATTTGGTGTCAATCCAAGTAGTATAAGTACGTTTCGGCACGTTAGAAGTGAATTTAAGAACTTGAAGTTCATAAGTTTGAATCAATTGGTTTTAGGGGGTGATTCTTGGATTTAGCATTGTTTCGAACGTTCCGAGGATTTGAGCGAGTCCGTCTCATGATTTCAGACTTGTCGGTATGTTCGGGCGGGGCCCGGGAGCCCCGAGCGTCAATAGGATGAGGCTCGAGTGAAGTTGGAAAATTTGGGAAGAGCTGAAGCTTCAGGTTGATGTCATAACCGTACCTGCGGTTGGTCAACCGCAGGTGTGAGACCGCAGAAGTGGTCCATCTCTCGTAGATGCAGCTATGCCAGGCCAGGCCCAAAGCCATAGAAGCGACTGTATTTCCACAGAAGCGGAGCCGCAAATGCGGCTTGCGTATTGCAGATGCGGCCCAGTGGCCCAGTTGAGATTCCGCAGAAGTGGGTCCCTTTCTGCAGATGCGGTGGTCACAGGTGTGGCCTAGAATTGCAGATGCGGAAATCACTGAAGCAATGAGCTTCATTTAATACGGGCTCCAACCATTTTTGCCCATTTTGCACTCGTGTATTGGGCAATTTTGGAGCTCTTGAGAGAAGATTTCCACCTAGCATCTTGAGGTAAGTTCATCCCCCTTATTTCTAAGTTTAATACTTGAGTTTTGGGTAGATTAACACTTAAAGATTAGGAAAAACGAAGGGATTAGAGCAAAACCTAGTGTTTTGATAAAACTTAGATTTTACCACGAAATTGGTTATGAAATGAAGTAGAAATCATATATTATTGATCCTTAGGGTATAAAGAACAACTTTCTTCGAAACATTTCGAAATATGGGCACGTGGGCCCGGGGTCGGATTTTAGGAAACTTGTGTTTGAGGTTGGGAAATTGCTTAAATAGTTAGAATGCGATCTTGTGAGCTTGTATTGACTAGTTCCTACCTCATTTAACTAGTTTTGGATAGTTCGGCTCCAAATTGAGGGATTGAGCTCGTTCTTGGTATTGGAAGTACACTTTAGAGCGAGGTAAGTCTCCTTTCTAATCTTGTAAGAGGGAATTGTCCCCATAGGTGTAACAATTGAATAATTTGCTACTAAATGCGGGGGCTACGAACGCACTAGGTGACGAGAGTCCGCGCGTAGCTACTATTATGTTAATTGTTTGGGTAGTTTAGGACCCGTATCATGCCATATTTGCGAATATCTATATATCTTCTTGCTAATGTGATCACTTAGGACATGCTAGAGAATTGGAAAGGAACATAAGTGAACGTATACACTTGTTGAACACTTGTATGAATTTATTTGAATATAAATGCGCCTTCATGTGTTTTCCTGATGATAATTGATATTTGTGGATCGGGCCGATTGCCTCGGTAGAAATAGATGCATCTATGGTTTGCGCCATTTGACCCTCTAGCAGTGCACAGTTTATTTTCCATTGGATCGGGCCGTCGACCTCGGCATAATGTGCGCATGATATCTATGTGAAATCTTATTCATGACTTGCTTTGTTAAGTGTTTGAAATGTAAATAGCTAACTGTAATATTGTTAAGGACATGACTTATTACTTCTTGCTATAAACTGGTGATTTATTGTGACTTCCATGCTTAGCATAATACTTTATTATATTATTTGACCCTAGTAAGTATCAATTCGACCTCTCGTCTCTACTTCTTCGAGATTAGACGGGATACTTACTGGGTACATATTGTTTATGTAATCATACTATGCTTCTGTACTTAATTGTATAGGATCTGAGGCAGGTACATCTGGTTATCAGTCTGGTGCGCATTCCTGAGCAGAGTGCGAGACTTCCATGGTGAGCTGCTCCCCTCCTGTGCCATTCAGCAGCCTGATGGAGTCTCTCTTTATGTTTTTGCTATCTATTCTATTTCTGACAGTAGGATAGATTTATTCTTTTGTATATTCTACTAGTTTCCCACAACTTGTGATACCAGGTCTTGGCACATACATTAGTAGACTATTCTTTTGGGAATTGTATAATTATCTTTGGTACATTACTGGTCATTACTTGTTTTAACTTTAACTTAAGAAATTGTTGCACTTATTTTGATAAAAGTAAAATTAGAATTTATTTATAATTCTGCGTTTGGCTTGCCCGACAATGGTGTTGGGCGCCATCATGACCTATAATGGAAATGGGTCATGAGAACACGGTATCAGAGCACTAGGTTCACGTAGGTCTCACAAGTCATGGGCAAACCCAATAGAGTCTTGCGGATCGGTACAGAGACGTTTGTATTTATCTTCGAGAGGCTATAGGGTGTTAGGAAAACTACTCTTTATTCATTTCCTATCGTGCAGTGGTTGGTATACTAAATTTCCCTCTTCTATTCTCTCACAAATGGTGAGGACACACACGGCTGATGTTCCAAACCCGGGAGGAGCTGCTCCCCCATTGCTAGAGGCCGAGGTAGAGGCCTGGGAGGGCACATGCCCGAGGTAGGGGACGAGGGCACCCCAGATCTGTTCCAGTAGAACTACCAGCAGATCCTGAGGGAGATCCTATCATCGAGGAGCAGGGTGAGGTGCCCGCAGCAGAGCCTACCCCGATGGACTTTATGACAGCACCAAATTTCCAGGATATCATGGGCCACATGCTGTGGTTCATAGATTCCATGACTCAGGCTAGTTTATTTCCAGCGGATCCAACTACATCACTGGCAGGAAGGGGAGCACAGACCCCTACTGCTCAGGCTCTTGGTCATGCAAATGCAGTGTATCAAACTTCGGGTACACTACCCATAGATGGAGCCCAGCCAGTTGTTGTAGTAGCGCCACAGCCAAACCAGCTACGGATGGCGACCCACAGAAGTTGTTGGATAGATGGACTAGACTTCACCCTCCTATCTTCGAGGGTGAGCGTCATGAGGATGCCCAGGATTTCATAGATAGGCGCAGGGACATACTACACAAGATGAGGATATTGGAGTCGCATGGAGTTGACTTCACTACTTTTCAGCTAGAGGGCAGGGCCCATAGATGGTAGCAGTCCTATGTTCTTGGAAGGCCAATAGGGAGAGGTCAATTTGGGAGGGGTCAGACCAGCAGACCCCCATATGCAGCACCACCACCTGCTCGTGGTGCTCCAGCATGCCCCTATTTCAGCGATATGCTAGAGAGTTCTTATCGCCCGCCAGCTATTCAGGGTTCCTCCAATAATTATTCAGGTCCCCAGGGTTCTTCTGGTTCCTATTTTAGTGCTATGTCGGAGAGTTCATATCATCCACCAGCTATCCGAGCTTCTTCCAGTGGGTCTACAAGCCATCAGGGCAGTAGGTCACCGCACCGCATGGTTGTTTTGCGTGCGGAGACCTTGGTCATATGAGGAGATACTGCCCCAGGCTTCAGGGCAAGGCACTACAGCAGGGTCAACAGCTTATAATTTTAGTACTAGTTGCCCAGCCGTCTAGAGGTGGAGAGCAGACTGGTAGAGGCCGTCCTAGAGGTGGAGGCCAGATAGGGAGAGGTCAGCCAGCTACTGCTCAGTCAGGTGGAGGCCATCTAGCCAGCGCTCCAGCCAGATTTTATGCCCTTCCGGCTAGGCTAGATGCATTGGCCTCAGATGTCGTTATCACATGTATTATTTTCGTCGGCGGTAGGGATACTTCGGTATTATTTGATCCAGGGTCTACCTATTCATATGTATCATCTCTGTTTGCTCATTTCTTGGTTATTTCTCCTGAGCCTTTGGGCACTCCTGTTCATGTGTCCATTCCTGTGGGAAATTCTGTGGTTGTGGATCAGATCTACTGGTCCTGTGTGGTCACATTCTGTGGTTTCGAGACTAGAGCAGATCTCATGTTGCTCGATATGATCGACTTTAAGATCATCCTAGGCATGTATTGGTTATCTCCATATCATGTCATCCTAGATTGCCATGCCAAGACTGTTACATTAGCAATGCTAGTGTTTCCAAGATTGGAGTGGAAGGGTTCCACAGTTGATATATCTAGTCGGGTTATCTCTTTTCTGAAGGCTCGACATATGGTCGAGAAGGGGTGTTTGGATTATCTAGCTTATGTTCGGGACACCACTGCATAGTCCCCGACGATTGATTCAGTTCCAGTAGTTCAGGAGTTCGCAAATGTGTTTCTTTCTGATCTTCATGGCATGCCACCGGATCGTGATATTAATTTCTGTATTGATTTGGCTACAGGCACCCAGCCCATATCTATTCCACCATACTGTATAGCTCAGAGAAGGTTGAAAGAGTTGAAGGAACAGCTTGAGGAGTTGTTAGCAAAGGGGTTTGTTAGACCCAGTATATCACTTTGGGGTGCGCCAGTGTTATTTGTGAAGAAGAAGGATGAGACTATGCGGATGTGCATTGATTACCACTAGTTGAACAAAGTCACCATCAAGAACAAGTATCTGTTGCCTCGTATCGATGATTTGTTTGACTAGTTGCAGGATTCTAGGATGTTCTCCAAGATCGACTTGAGGTCAGGGTATCATCAGCTGAAGATTCGGGACTCGGATGTTCCGAGGACTGCATTCCGGACTAGATATGGCCATTATGAGTTTTTGTTGATGTCCTTTGGCTTGACTAATGCCCCAGCAGCATTTATGGACTTGATGAACATAGTGTTCAGACCTTATATTGATTCATTTGTCATCGTCTTCATTGACAACATCTTGATATACTCATGTAGCCTGGGGGAGCATGAGCAGCATTTGAGAGTAGTGCTTCAGACCTTGCAAGAGCAGAAGCTATATGCTAAGTTCTCCAAGTGTGATTTTTGGCTAGAGTCAGTGGCATTCTTGGGGCATGTTGTGTCAGGAGGGGGTATTAAGGTGGATCCCAAGAAGATTAAGGCAATTCAAAGTTGGCCACGTCCTACTTCAGTGACCGAGATTAGGAGTTTCCTGGGTTAGCAGGTTATTACAAACGATTTGTGTAGGGCTTTTCATCTATTGCAGCACCTCTTACTAGATTGACCTAGAAGGGTGCTCCTTTCCGTTAGTCCGATGAGTGTGAGGAGAGTTTTTAGAAGCTCAAGACAGTTTTGACTACGGCACCAGTTCTTGTATTGCCTTCCAATTCGGGGATGTATACGGTATATTGCAACGCTTCACGTGTTGGATTGGTATGTGTATTGATGCAGGAGGGGTGAGTTATTGCATATGCGTCACCTCAGCTGAAGATTCATGAGAAGAATTATCCTGTGCACGATCTAGAGTTGGTCGCGATTGTTCATGCTCTTAAGATATGAAGGCATTATCTCTATGGGGTGCCATGTAAGGTTTATACTGATCATCGCAGCTTACAACATTTGTTCAAGTAGAGGGATCTTAATTTGAGGCAACGCAGGTGGCTTGAGTTACTGAAGGATTATGACATCACCATTCTTTATCATCCGTGCAAGGCAATATGGTCGCAGATGCCTTAAGAAGGAAAGTAGAGAGTATGGGTAGCTTGGCATTCATTCCAGCAGAGGAGAGGCCACTAGCTTTGGACATTCAGTCCTTGGCTAACAAACTTGTGAGGTTGGATATTTCAGAGCCTAGCCAAGTTTTTGCGTGTGTTGTTTCTCAGTCTTCATTATTGGGGCAGATCAAGGACCGACAATTCGATGATCCACGCTTGGCGGTTCTTAGAGAGACAGTGCTGCAAGGTAATGCCAAGAAGGTTTCTATTGGCGAGGATGGTATTCTGCGACTCCAGGGTCGCCTATGTGTTCCTAATGTTGATGGTCTGGGGGAGAGGATTCTAGAGGAGGCACACAGTTCATGGTATTCCATTCATCCGGGTGCTACGAAGATGTATCGTGACTTGAGACAGCATTATTGGTGGCAGAGGATGAAGAAAGACATAGTGGAGTATATGGATAGGTGTTTGAATTGCCAGCAGGTCAAGTATGAACATCAGAGGACGAGTGGCCTACTTCAGCAAATGCCTATACCAGAGTGGAAGTGGGAGCGCATTACTATGGATTTCGTAGTTGGGTTGCCGTGGACTTTGCGGAAGTATAACGCAGTGTGGGTCATTGTTGACAGGTTGACCAAGTCGGGCCACTTCATTCCAGTGGCGACTACTTATACTTCAAAGAGGTATGCTCAGATTTACATCCGGGAGATAGTCAGGTTGCACGGTGTGCCTGTTTCCATCATATTAAAAGAGGCCTCAGTTCACTTCCTATTTCTGGAGAGCTATTCAGAGTGAGTTGGGGGCCCGTGTGGAGCTTAGCACAGCAATCCACCCTCAGATAGATGGGAGCGGATAGTTCAGATCTTGGAGGACATGCTTAGAGCATGTGTGATTGATTTTGGAGGACAGTGAGATCAGTTCTTACCCTTGACAGAGTTTGCTTACAACAACAACTATCAGTCTAGCATAAAGATGGCTCCATTCGAGGCTTTATATAGTCGATGGTGTCGTTTTCCTATCGGGTGGTTTGAGCATGGTGAGGCTAAGTTATACGGTACATACTTGGTGCAAGATGCCTTGGACAAGGTAAAGTTGATTCAGGAGAGGCTTCGCACAACTCAGTCAAGAGCTACGCGGATCAGAAGGCGCGTGATGTATCATTCATGGTTGGCGAGAAGTTCCTCTTGAAAGTCTCGGCAATGAAAGGTATTATGAGGTTCGGGAAGAAGGGCAAATTGAGCCCAAGATTCATTGGCCTCTTTAAGGTGTTGAGGCGAGTTGGAGAGGCTTGCTTTAACCCCTAGTTTATCGGGAGTTCATCCAGTTTTCCATGTGTCCATGCTTCGGAGGTATCTTGCCGACTTGTCCCATGTGTTAGACTTCAGTACTATTCAGTTGGATGAGAGTTTGGGTTATGAGGAGGAACTAGTTTCCATTGTTGATAGACAGGATCGCCAGTTAAGATCCAAGAGAATTTTAGCGGTGAAGGTCTAGTGGAGGGGCCAACTAGTCGAGAAGGCGACCTGGGAGTTCGAGGAGGACGTGTGGAGCAGATATCCACATTTATTCAGCACCTCAGGTACTTTTCTATGTCCGTTCGAGGACGAACGTTTGTTTAAGAGGTGGAGAATGTAACGATCCTACTGGTCATTTTTCTTTCTAGAACCCCATTCCTTTAAATAAAACTTCTCGCGCTTGCTTAAACTAATTTACGACCTGTGGGGATGGTTGGTTCGGGATTTAGAAGAGTTTGGATTGAAATAGGCTCATTTGATTCCTTAGGATTTTCTTAAAAGATAAAGTTTGACTTTGGTCAACATTTTTAGCAAACGGATCCAGATTTGTTTTTGACGATTTCGGAGGGTCCATAGGAAAATATGGGACCTGGGCATATGCCCGAAATCGAATTCCGAGGTCCCTAGCCCGAGTAATGAATTTTTATTAGAAATTGTTAAACTGAAATTCTATGGATTTAAAGAGACTAAATAATGATTGATCACATTGGTATCGGGCTCGTATGTTGATTCCGGATCCCTGTACAGGTCCAATATAATATTTAATACTTGCCCGCAAAATTTAATGTCAATCCGAGTAGTATAAGTACGTTTTGGCACGTTAGAAATGAATTTAAGAACTTGAAGTTCATAAGTTTGAATCACTTGGTTTTAGGGGGTGATTCTTGGATTTAATGTTGTTTCGGGCATTCCGAGGTTTCGAGCGAGTTCGTCTCATGATTTCAGACTTGTCGGTATGTTCGGGCGGGGCTTGGGAGCCCCGAGCATCAATCGGACGAGGCTCGAATGAAGTTGGAAAATTTGGGAAGAGTTGAAGCTTCAGGTTGCTATCATAACCGCACCTGGGATTGGTCAGCCGCAGGTGCGAGACCGCAGAAGTGGTCCACCTATCGCAGATGCGGCCAAGCCAGGCCAGGCCCAAAGCCGCAGAAGCGGCTGTCTTTCCACAGAAACGGACCCGAAAATTTAGCTTGTATCTCGCAGATGCGGCCCAGCGGACCAATTGAGATTCCGCAGAAGTGGGCCCCTTTCCGCAGATGCGGCCCAGAACTGCAGATGCGGAAATCACTGAAGCAGTGAGCTTTATTTAACACGGGCTCCAACCATTTTTGCCCATTTTCACTCGTGTATTGGGCGATTTTGGAGCTCTTGAGAGGAGATTTCCGCATAGCATCTTGAGGTAAGCTCATCCCCCTTATTTCTAAGTTTAATACTTGAGTTTTGGGTAGACTAACACTTAAAGATTAGGAAAAATCAAGGGATTAGAGCAAAACATGGGATTTTGATAAAACTTAGATTTTACCATAAATTGGTTATGAAATGAAGTAGAAATCATATATTATTAATGCTTAGGGTATAAAGAACAACTTTCTTTGAAAATATTTTCGGAATCCGGGCACGTGGGCCCGGGGTTGGATTTTAGGAAACTTGTGTTTAGGTTGGTAAATTGCTTCAATAGTTAGAATGCGATCTTGTGAGCTTGTATTGACTAGTTCTTACCTCATTTAACTAGTTTTGGATCGTTCGGCTCCAAATTGAGGGTTTGAGCTCGTTCTTGGTATTGGAAGTACACTTTGGAGCGAGGTAAGTCTCCTTTCTAACCTTGTAAGAGAGAATTGTCCCCATATGTGTAATAATTAAATAATTTGCTACTAAATGCTGGGGCTACGAATGCACTAGGTGACGAGATTCCGTGCATAGCTACTATTATGTTAATTGTTTGGGTAGTTTAGGACCCGTATCATGCCATATTTGCGAATATCTATATATCTTCTTGCTAATGTGATCACTTAGGATATGCTAGAGAATTGGAAAGGAACATAAGTGAACGTATAAACTTGTATGAATTTATTTGAATATAAATGCGCCTTCATGTGTTTCCCTGATGATAATTGATATTTGTGGATCGGGCCGATCGCCTCGGTAGAAATAGATGCATCTATGGTTCGCGCCATTCGACCCTCTGGCAGTGCACAATTTATTTTCTGTTGGATCGGGCCTTCGACCTCGGCATAATGTGCGCATGATATCTATGTGAAATCTTATTCATGACTTGCTTTGTTAAGTGTTTGAAATGTAAATGGCTAGCTGTAATATTTTTAAGGACATGACTTATTACTTCTTGCTATAAACTGTTGATTTATTGTGACTTCCATGCTTAGCATAATATTTTATTATATTATTTGACCCTAGTAAGTATCAAGTCGACTTCTCGTCTCTACTTCTTCGAGATTTGACGGGATACGTACTAGGTACGCAAATCCGGCCCTGCATCCTCAACACCCTATCATCTCCAATGGTCACATCTCTAGCATCGTCATGCTGAACTCTATCCTTAAGGACGAGCAAGTGCGGATCATCATACTGGCGCTCTCTGATGTGATCATATAAGGAAGACAGAGAAACCACACAAGCCAATACCTGACTGGGCTCTGAAGCATCTAATTACACGAACCGATTGGCCAAGGCCTGAACATCAACCCCAAGGGGTCTTTCCCTAACTGGAATATATGCCAAACTCCCCATACTCACTACCTTTCAGCTCAAAGCATCGGCCACCACATTGGCCTTTCCCGGATGGTACAATATAGTGATATCATAATCCTTAAGCAACTCCAACCATCTCTGCTGTCTCAAATTAAAATCCTTTTGCTTGAACAAATGTTGAAGACTATGATGATCAGTGAACACCTCACAAGATACGCCATACAAGTAATGCCTCCAAATCTTCAATGCGTGAATTATGGAAGCCAACTCCAAATGATGAATGGGGTAGTTCTTCTCATGGGGCTTCAACTGACGAGAAGCATAAGCAATAACTCTATCCTCCTGCATCAACATACAACCAATTCTAACTCTCGAAGAATCACAATACACGGTATATGAACCTGAAGCTGATGGCAAGACCAACACTGGAGTTGTGATCAAACTGTCTTGAGCTTCTAAAAGCTCTCCTCACACTCGTCCGACCATACAAATGAAGTACCCTTCTGAGTCAACTTGGTCAAGGGCGATGCGATAGATGAGAATCCCTGAACAAACTGGCAATAATAACCCATCAAACCAAGAAAGCTACGAATCTCTGTGCCTGAGGACGGTCTGGGCCAACTCTGAACCGCCTCTATCTTCTTCGGATCAACCTGAATACCCTTGTTGGACACCACGTGCCCTAAGAAAGCCACTGAACTGAGCCAAAACTCACACTTGGAGAATTTTGCATAAAGCTTCTCCTCCCTCAATCTCTGCAACACAACTCTCAAATGCTCTGCGTGCTCCTTCTAACTACGCTAATATACCAGAATATCATCAATGAAGACTATGACAAACGAGTCAAGATAAGGCCGGAACACACTGTTCATCAAATGCATGAATGCTACTGGGGCATTGGTCAGCCCAAAAGACATCACCAAGAATTCATAATGACCATATCGGGTCCTGAAAGCTGTCTTAAGGATATCCGAGTCCCTGATCTTCAACTGGTGATAACCTGAACGGAGATCAATCTTGGAGAACACTCTCACTCCCTGAAGCTGGTCGAATAAATCATCAATGCGAGCCAAAGGATACTTGTTCTTAATTGTTATCTTGTTCAACTGCCTATAATTAGTACACATCCTTATAGTGCCATCCTTCTTTTTCACAAATAGGATCCGCGCACCCCAAGGTGACATACTAGGCCAAATGAACCCTTTATCAAGGAGTTCCTGAAGCTGTTCTTTTAATTCCTTCAACTCTATTGGTGCCATATGATACGGCGGAATAGAAATGGGCTGAGTGCTCGGCACTAGGTCAATACCAAAATCAATATCCTTGTCTGGTGGTATGCCCGGCAGGTCTACAGGAAACACATCGGGAAAATCCCTCACAACTGGAACGGAATCAATACTGGGAGTCTCAGCTCCGACATCCCTCACAAATGCTAGATACGAAAGACACTCCTTCCCAACCATATGTTGGGCTTTCAAGAATGAGATCACTCTGCTAGGAACATAATCAGTCACACCTCGCCAATCAATCCATGGCACACCCGGTATAGCCAATGTGACTGTCTTAGCATGACAGTCCAAAATAGCATGACACGGAGATAGCCAATCCATGCCCAAAATGACATCGAAATCCACCATACACAATAATAAAAGATCTATACGGGTCTCCAGACCCCCAATAGTCACCACATATGACCGTACACACGGTCTACAATAATAGTATCGCCCACCAGGGTAGATACATGAACAGGTAAAGCAAGATTCTCACGGGGTGTACCCAAATAACGAGAAAAGTATGATAACACATAAGGAAAGGTGGAACCAGGATCAAATAATACAGAAGCATCTTTGTGGCAGACTGAAACAATACCTGTAGTAACAGCATCTGAAGCAATAGCATCGGGTCTGCCTAGAAGTACATAGAAATGGGCCTGACTGCCACTTGATCGACCTCCCCCTCTGGGGCGACCGATAGCTAACTGACCTCCACCCCTAGCTGGCTGGGCGGGTGGTGGTGAAGTAACTGGCGCTAAAGCCGATGACTGACCCCTCTGTTGAGATGAGCTCACAAGATGACGAGAGAACTACCTCCACATATGACCCATCTTACCACACTCATAACAACTCTCAGGTGCTGGAGAAGGGAACCCCTCGCACCGAAGTGACTAGCAGATGCACTCGGCATAGAAGAGCCCTGGACTGATAGAGCACAGGACGAACTCTAAGCTGGAAGGGCACTAAGTGATGACTGGCCCTAATGAGAACTATGAGAACCATGACCCGATAATGCCCCACTATAACCTGGGCGAGCTGGCTGAGCATGCCTGAATGGACGGCCTCTGCCGTGCTAAAACTTACCCCTCGAAGGAGTACCACTGTATCTACCAGATCCTCGAGACCTCTTGGTCTCCCTCTCCTCGCTCTCCTGGCAACGAACATACTCAATCTCATGGGCAATATCCACAACCTCCTCGAACGTAGCACCAATCACCCTCTCCCTGGTCATGATAATATGAAACTGAAAAGTGAGGCCATCAACAAACCTCCTAATCCTCTCTCTATCTGCCGGAACCATCCAAATAGCATGACGAGCTAACTTGGAGAACCTCATCTCGTACTGCATCACAGTCATCTCTCCCTGATGCAACCACTCAAACTCCCTACGTAGCTCCTCTCTGTGGGACTGAGGCACATACTTCTCCAGAAAGAGAACGGAGAACTGCTGCCAGGTAAGGGGTGCTGCACTAACAGGCCTATGCCTCTCAAAAGCCTCCCACCAAGTAAAGGCAGCTCTAGAAAACTTAAGCGACCCCGCTGGTCTCTAGAATAACTGTTGTACGAAGCATCCTCTAGCACTTATCTAAGAAACCATGGGCGTCGTCGCTCTCTGCACCACTGAAGGTTGGAGGCTGAAGCCCGGGGTCGGATTTTTAGGAAACTTGTGTTTAAGGTTGGGAAATTGCTTAAATAGTTAGAATGCGATCTTGTGAGCTTGTATTAACTAGTTCCTACCTCATTTAACTAGTTTTGGATCGTTCGGCTCCAAATTGAGGGTTTGAGCTCGTTCTTGGTATTGGAAGTACACTTTAGAGCGAGGTAAGTCTCCTTTCTAAACTTGTAAAAGGAAATTGTCCCCATATGTGTAATAATTGAATAATTTGCTACTAAATGTGGGGGATACGAATGCACGAGGTGACGAGAGTCCGTGCGTAGCTACTATTATGTTAATTCTCTGGGCAGTTTCAGACCCGTATCATGCCATATTTGCAAATATCTATATATCTTCTTGCTAATGTGATCACTTAGGATATGCTAGAGAATTGGAAAGGAACATAAGTGAACGTATACACTTGTATGGATTTATTTGAATATAAATGTGCCTTCATGTGTTTTCCTGATGATAATTGATATTTGTGGATTGGGCCGATCATCTCGGTAGAAATAGATGCATCTATGGTTCGCGTCATTCGACCCTCTGGTAGTGCACAATTTATTTTCTGTTGGATCGGGCCGTCGACCTCGGCATAATGTGTGCATGATATCTATGTGAAATCTTATTCATGACTTGCTCTGTTAAGTGTTTTAAATGTAAATGGCTAACTGTAATATTGTTAAGGACATAACTTATTACTTCTTGCTATAAACTGTTGATTTATTGTGACTTCTATGCTTAGCATAATACTTTATTATATTATTTGACCCCAGTAAGTATCAAGTCGACCTCTCGTCTCTACTTCTTCCAGATTAGACGGGATACTTAATAGGTACATATTATTTATGTACTCGTACTATGCTTCTGTACTTAATTGTAAAGGATCTTAGGCAGCTACATCTGGTTATCAGTCTGGTGCGCATCCTTGAGCCGAGTGCGAGACTTCCACGGTGAGCTGCTCCCCTCCTGTACTGTTCAGTAGCCTGATGGAGTCTCTCTTTATGTTTTTGTTGTCTATTCTATTTCGGACAGCAGGATAGATTTATTCTTTTGTATATTCTGCTAGTTGCCCACAACTTGTGACATCAGGTCTTGGCACACACATTAGTAGACTATTCATTTGGGAATTGTATAATTATTTTTGGTACATTACTGGTCATTACTTGTTTTAACTTTAACTTAAGAAATTGCTGCACTTATTTTGATAAAAGTAAAATGAGAATTTATTTATAATTCCGCGTTTGGCTTGCCCGACAATGGTGTTGGGCGTCATCATGACCTATAATGGAAATGTTTCGTGACATATTCCGCTGCAATGGATAAGGAGCATAATACACTTGCCTAACATTATGTGCAATTATTAAAGGATCATAGCGATTATACTCCTTTGTATGATTAACCTCAATTATGTTGTTTTGATTGTGTACTCTTGTACCTCTTGTTGGATTTGGGTCAAACCACTTGCATCTAAAGAGTATCAATTTCTTAAATGACCAACCTGTATATTCTAGTTCTATTATTTCTTTGAGCACACCATAATAACCAATATCTCCAACTTGGTTGTCATCACCACCTTGAACCCACACTCCAGTGTTGTTGCTATTTTTATTTTTAGAGCAATCCTTTGTATGAAACTTATAACCATTCACAACGTACTTAGACATTGTTGTGACCTGAAACCCAGGTCCCCAAGATATATCTTTCAAAAATTTATTTACACCATTCTTTGGATCATTTACCTACATATTGTTAAAAAATTCATAAGTTAGCATAACTTTCAAACATTGTTTACCTACATAGTGTTAGAACATTATAAGGATAAACTTACAAATTATTTGAACCACGTATCAAATCTCGTATATACAACATCATGGCCAAATTGACCCACGAAGTGACTGTGACACATCAAATATTTTTAGTAGTTGCATTGAGATGTAATCACAGTAAATTTTATATTTTGATAACTACTATATCAATACTTACTTGAGAAATGGTACAACTTCGGGACAATTTAGCAACACATGAAGTGTAGCTGACTTGTACTCCATATCACTCAAACTTCTCTTTCTAACATCCTTAGAACATCGGTGTCATGACCCTAACCCGGACCCGGTCGTGATGGTGCCTCTCGTGAAGACAAGGCCAGCCGACATTTCCCGTTTTTCAATTATTAACAGTTAAGCATTTAAGAGACGGTCTAAACATAACAAAATGAATCCGAAATAACAGTGATAACATAAATACGTGGAAGAACACCCATACACAGCCCTAACCGGGGTGTCACTAGTCATGAGCATCCATAAGTCATAATACAAATCCGCTAAGTCAATAAACTAGTACAACTGTCCGAAAAGAGATAGAAGTGATAAAGGAGTAGAGACACGGGGCTGCGGACGCCAACAACTACCTCGTGAACTCCGAATGTCCGCCTAAAACTGGAGGGATCAGCACTCGGGAGCGGAACCAGCTACGCCTGAATCTGCATATAGGGTGCAGGGAGTAAAATGAGTACTCTAACTCAGTGAGTAACAAATGTAAGTAACGACTGAAAGTAAGAAAACACGCAAGGCACAAGGCATTCTATAATGAAGCAATCAAACCATTTAAAAGCAGTAAACCAGTGAAAAGTTAAGTAACAATCCTTTTTCAACAAGTAAACAGGTAATTGACAGGCGGTTAAGGTAAAGTAAACAAATAGAAGTTCACCCCACGGGCACAGTATCAACAAATCCGCCCCTCGGGCAACATCTTAGGATAGTACCAGCCCCTTGGGCCATCACATAGAACAATACCAGCCCTTCGGGCTCAATCTCACATCACAATGCGTACCCGCGCTCACTGGGGGTGTGCAAACTCCTAGAGGGGCTCCTTACGGCCCAAGCGCAATAACAAGCCATCTCTTGGCATCAAAATTAGGCCTTCGGCCTCATATCAATCAAGTCACCTCGTGGCGTACATATCTCAGGCCCTCGGCCTCAAATCAATATCAATGTTTCCTCACAACATAGGCCATCGGCCTTACTCAGTCAAAAAATCCTCACAAGCCACTCGGGCAGTAGTAAAACATGTTTCTCAGCCTGAAAATATTTTTTAAAAGATCATGTAAGTGTTTAAAATAGAGTAAACATGGCTGAGTACGAAAACAGTGAAATATAACATGACTGAGTTCAAGTATAAAGTCAAAACAATGAGTAAATACCAGTAAAAATCCCCGAAGGGTTCAAATAATTGGCACAAGGCTCAAATATGGCATTCAACCCAAATAATGATGAAAACAAGTAGATTTCAGTCAAATACGCGTTAAAATCATCAGTGGGGACGGACCAAGTCAAAATCCACAATAGTGCACGACCTCACGCTCGTCATCAAGTGTGTGGCTCACCTCAATATAACACTACGATGTGCAATCCGGGGTTTCAAACCCTCAGAACATCATTTACAATTATTACTCACCTCGAACCGGCTAAATCTCTAACTCGTGACGCCTTGCCCCTCGAATAGGCCTCCACTCAAGTCGAATCTATCCAAAATCAGAACGAGGACGTCAAAATATGCTAAGGGAACGAAGCCCAAGCGAAAACTATCATTAAAGGACAAAAATCTCGAAATTACCAAAACCCTACCCCCGGGACCACGTCTCGGAATTCAATAATTTTTACACCAATAGGTTCCTTATCTCCTTACAAGTTCATACATATCACAAGTTCTTAAATCGGAGTCCAAATGGCCCCTCAAATCCTCAATTTAAGTCTCTTAATCTCAAGCCCTAATTCTTCAATTTTAGGCTTAGATTCCATGATTTATTAGGTAGATTCCACAATAGAATCGAGTTTTAAGTCCAAAATTCTTACCTTCAAATGTTTCTCCTTGAATCCCTCTTCAATCTCCTTCAAAAAGCTCCAAAAACGACCAACTATGGAGGAAATAAGTCCCAAAATCGCGGACAAAACGAGCTTAAAAACCTTCTGCCCAGACATTAATTCCTTCTTCGTGAACACGGTCAAAGCCTAGCGTTCCCGAAGCACAAAAATTCTGATGACCAAAACTCTCCTTCGTGAACGCAACCCTACCATCGCGAACGCAATGCTTCAGCCTCTCAAACCTACGCGAACGCGACAATGCCTCTCGCGAATGCGATGCATACTAACCCATCCCTTCGCGAACGCGGGACTCCCCTTCGCAAACGCGAAGGCAAAACCTGACGCCTCTCTTACTGACCCTTCGCGAACGCGAAGACCAAAATACCTGCAACTGCTGGAACTCAAAATTTGCAACTTTCTTAACTTCAAAATGATCCGTTCAACCCCTCGAAACTCACCCGAGGCCCCCGGGACCTCAACCAAAGGCACAAACATAACCCAAAACCTTATTCAAACTTGTACCAACCTTCAAAACAACTCAAACAACATCAAATCAACCAAAACACATCGGATTCAAGCCTAAGTTTCCAAAATCCTCCGAATTCCGCTTTTGATCAAAAACCCAACCAGACCACGTCCGAATGACCTGAAATTTTGCACACACATCCCAAATGACACAACGGAGCTACTGAAACTCTCGGAATTCCATTCCGACCCCTATATCAAAATCTCACCTACCAACCGGAAATCGCCAAAATATCAACTTCACCAATTCAAGCCTAGATCTACTCCGAACCTCCAAAACTCACTCCGATCACACTCCTAAGTCCCAAATCACCTCTCGAAGCTAACCGAACCACCGGAACTCACATCCGAGCCCTCTAACATAGAAGTCAACATCCGATTGACTTTTCCAACTTAAACTTTCTTAAAAGAGATTAAGTGTCTCAAATCTTACCAAAATTATTCCGCATACGATTCGACCAACCCGATACCACAAAACACGGATGAACAAAACATAAAGAAGCAAAAATGGGGGAAACGGAGCGGTAACTCATGAGACGACTGGCCGGGTCATCACAATCAGCCTGGTTGATTGAATATGGACATAAGCGGATATAATGGATCATTCACACATTCGACCGTGTGCCTGTTAGGCCTATTCCTAGCACATGGCCGGCACATTACTCTCAAAATAATAAGAACAAAAATGAGCAATTTCCTTTGCAGGATAAGCTTCGCATATAGATCCTTCAATCCTATTCCTCTTGTATTTGCCAATTGTCCTACATAATTTCAGGTTAGCCAAGAACATTCAAATAAAATAGAAAATTACATCAAACTTATAATATTACCTATCAAAGGGATACATCCATCTGCATTGAACAGGTCCTCCAAGTCGTGCCTCGTGTACAAGTTGGATTGGAAGGTGTTCCATCACATCAAAAAAACAACATGGAAATATCTTTTCATCTTAGTAGAAGTTACACGAATGTTCTGATCCATCCGGAGTAGGTTTTATTCCCTTAATGTGGAAGAACACAAGTATTTAAAAAACAAACTAATCTTTGTGATGGGTTTCCAGATTCTTTCAGGCAAACCACAAAATGCAATAGGCACTAAGGTCTCCATGAAAACATGACAGTCATGACTTTTCAAATGGCTCAACTTCCCTATCTCCATACAATTTTTTTCCAAGATTCGACGCATAATCCTCAGGCATCTTCAATTTCGTTACCCAATCACAAATTTGCCGTCTTTCCTCCAAAGTGAATGTGTAACTTGTTTTGGGCTTGAATATCTTACCATTGTTTTCTGTCTGCAAGTATAATTCAGGTCACCTGCAATATTCTTGTAAGTCCATTCTAGCCTTCGGGTTATCCTTTGTTTTACCTTTAACATCCATCACTGTGTTGAATAAATTGTCAAAATAATTCTTCTCAATATGCATGACATCAAGGTTGTGACAGAGAAGATTATCCTTCCAATAAGGCAACTCCCAAAATATACTCTGTTTCATCCAATTATGAGTAACACTGTATCCAGGGAATCTATAAGGTGGAGCTTTAGTAACTTTACTGAAGTTCTGGACCTTCTCCCAAATTTCCTCACCTAGAAGTATCGGAGGTGGAGAATCATATTCCATTTTATTCTTTTTGAATGCATTTTTCATCCTTCTAAACTCGTGATCAGGAGGTAAGAATTGACGATGACAATCAAACCATGATTGCTTTCGGCCATGTTTTAAAGTGAACTCTTTACTATTTTCCATGCAGTAAGGACAAGCTAGCTTCCCAGCAGTCATCCACCCAGACAACATTCTATACACAGGAAAATCATTAATTTTCCACATTAAATTAGCACGCAAATTGAAATTCTGCTTGGTTGATATGTCATATGTTTCAACACCATCATACCACAATTGTTTTAGCTCATCAATCAAAGGTTGCAAATATACATCAATCAAAATTTTCGGATTACGTGGACCGGGAATAATACAATTTAAGAATATATGTGGACTAGTCATGCACAAACCAGGTGGTAGATTATAAGGTGTAAAAAAGACAAGCCAACATGAATATGTTGTCGCAGATACAGAAAAAGACGTGAAGCCATCCGCACACAGACTTAACCGAATGTTCCTTGGGTCACTAGCAAAATCTGGATATGTCCTATCAAAGTGCTTCCAAGCTTCTCCATCTGAAGGATGACACATAACACTAGGTGGTCTTCTATTTTCAAAGTACCATCTCATATGAGGAGCAGAACTCATCGACGCATATAACCTCTTTAACCTAGGGATAAGAGGTAAATAATGCATTGCCATGATAGCGACCATATTCCCGCTGGAAAGCCTCTTGAAACGAGGCTTTTCGCAAAATTTACAATTGTTTAAAGTTGCATCATCTTTATAATATAACATACAACCATCTTCACAACAATCAATTCTCATTGACGAAAGTCCTAACTTAGAAACTAATCTTTTTGCCTCATAAAAATAACCAGGTAATTTGATATTAGGGGTCAACTAGTTCATTCATAAGGTCAATGAAAGAGTCCATGGCTACTTGAGAAATATTCCAATCAGATTTGATACTTAGTAATCTAACTGCAGCAGACAACTCAGAGTGCGGAATTCCTTTACGTAGTGGATGACTAGCTTCCTCTAACTGTTCATAAAAATATTTTGCGTCATCATTAGGAGTTTGTTCAACATTTTCATTGGGCTCACCCCCTAAGTGCATCCCAAAAGCATCGGCAACCATATCATGAATTCTAGAATCACGATTTGTATTCTACACCGACCTACTACTTTCACCCACAACCATGTTATGAAATATCCCATGGCTACCATCGATCTCTCCATGATTAGTCCACACAAAGTAATTCGCTATAAACCCTTCCTATAAAGATAAAGCTTAACTTCCTCCGATTTTCCAAACTTCATACAATCGCACCTAACACAAGGGCACCTAATTACTCCTTCACTTCGGTATGGTGGAAGTGACATTGCATGTCTAATAAAGTCATCAACCCCTTATACAAAATCCTCCCCCAATCCCCGCCGATTAGGATAATTCCTATTGTGCATCCAAGTATGATGTTCCATCTATACAAATAAAACAAGAAAAAATTAATTTAGTTAATTCATATCCTAATCTTTTTTTAGTTAATTAATTTCATATCCTAAAAGTTCAATTCATAAACTAAAAGTTCAATTCATAAACTAAAAGTTCAATTCATACACTAAAGTTTCAATTCATATCCAAAAGGTTCAATTCATAAACTAAAAGTCCAATTCATATCCTAAAATACTCAATTTATAAACTAAAAGTTCAATTCATATCCTAAAATTTCAATTTATAAACTAAAAGTTCAATTCATATCCAAAAAGTTCAAATCATATCCTAAAATTACAACTTATAAACTACAAGTCCAATTCATAAACTAAAATTTCAATACATAAACTAAAAGTCCAATTCATATCCTAAAAGTTCAATTCATATCCTAAAATTTTAATTTATAAACTAAAAGTCCAATTCATATCCAAAAAGTTCAATTCATAAATTAAAAGTTCAAATCATATCCTAAAATTACAATTTATAAACTACAAGTCCAATTCATAAACTAAAATTCCAATACATAAACTAAAAATCCAATTCATATCCTAAAAGTTTGATTCATAAACTAAAAGTCCAATTCATATCCTAAAATACTCAATTTATAAACTAAAAGTTCAATTCATAAACTAAAAGTCTAATTCATATCCTAAACCCTAGATTCTAACTAAACTACCAAAACAATACAAAGTATAATTCAAATCTAACTAAACTAAATTCAACACTAATTAAACTAATTAGTTAATAAAATTAATTAACAAAACTAATTAAAACAAGACCTAAACCCTAATCCTCAATAAAATACAATATTCAAAGAATTGAAACACTAATTGAAACAATAAGCTACAATATTGAAATAATTGAAACAAAAACTAGAAATAACAAAGATTCAAGGTTATAATTCAAACCTAGGTTATAATTCAAACCTAGTTTTTTTAGGTGGATAAGGAGAGAAAGGGGCAGCGGCAACGGTGGCAGCGGTGGCTCAGGTGGTCACAGTGGTGGCACGGGGTGGGAGAATTGATTTGTGTGAGGGAAATAAAGAAGGGGAGGGGAATGTGTTGAGAGAGAGTTTGTCACGACCCAAAAATACCTCCAAAGAAGTCGTGAAGGCACCTAGTCTCTAAACTAGGTAAGTCTAACATTTACTGTAATAACATGGGTATTTACTAACTTCACCAAAATAGCGACCAATATTGGTCGCTATTTCTAAACAAAATTAAATAATTTTTTTCTTTTTTGGTTTTTAAATATTATACGCTATAAAAAATTATTATTAGCTATAAATATTTATTTTATTTGACTATAATTATTATAAATAATTATAAACTATAAGTATAATCTTTAAAAAAATTATATTAACTAGGTAATTACTTTTAATAGATTATAATAGCATGCATGTAAAGGAATTTTTTAAGTTATATTTAAGTATATGAGTAATTTCATACACACGCATAAACTATATTGCAATTGATGATCAATCTTATACATTACTACGTACGAATAATTAATGAATTGATAAACCAATATAATATTATTCTATTAATTGATATAATAGTATTCATTATTTGTATTATAGCAGAGTTAATAAATTACATTTATTCATCACTAGGTTATAAGTCGATGAATCAATTATAACAGATTAATTGATATAAGTCGAGACGTTTTGTTTTTAATATTCAACAATGCATCTGAGTAGGTTATAAGTCAATGAATTAATTTACAAGTGTATCAATCCCTAAAATATATATATAGATACACACACACACACACAGACACTTCACTGTAATACTATAACGTATATATAACTTGTTATAGTATATGTTAGTGTGTGTATATATATAACACACACACTTCGTGCTACTTTAACTACATATATAGCATGTTATAGTACATGATACTGTATTCATTATTTGTATTATAACAGAGTTAATGAATTACATTCATTCATCACTAGGTTATAAGTCGATGAATCAATTATAACAGATTAATTGATATAAGTCGAGACGTTTTGTTTTTAATATTCAACGATGCATCTGAGTAGGTTATAAGTCGATGAATCAATTTACAAGTGTATCAATCCCTAAAAGAACCCGACCCTATGTTCCTAGCGCTTCATGTTCTTATATATATATATATATATATATATATATATATATATATATATATATATATATGAGAGAGAGAGAGAGAGAGAGAGAGAGAGAGAGAGAGAGAGAGATACACATAGGCACTTCACTGTAATACATTCATTCATCACTAGGTTATAAGTCGATGAATAAATTATAGCAGATTAATTGATATAAGTCGATACGTTTTGTTTTTAATATTTAATGATGCATCTGATTATGTTATAAGTCTATGAATCAATTTACACATAGATATATTTGATGAAAAATTATATTTACTAATTAGGATCTTGGCAAGTCTATCAATCCCTAAAAGAATAACCTACTCAGATGAATCGTTGAACATTAAAAACAAAACGTCTCGACCTATATATATATAACACGCTTCGTTGTACTACTTTAACTACATATATAGCATGTTATAGTATATGTTAGTGTATTCATCCCTTGTATTACAAAAGTGTTAACGGATTACATTTATATTATTTAGATAGTAAATATAAAAGTGATTTTTAATTTTGATCAATGTTGACCTAATATCCGACCAACTTTGGTCGGTTATTTTCCAGAAATTAAAGTATAGCGACCAAAGTTGGTCGGTAAATGCTTCCCTTATATTAACCGACCAACTTTGACCTGTAATTTTAAATAGGATTTCTTTATATTTTATAAAATATTTTAAATAATAATATTAACCACTTTACCGAACAAAAAGTGACCAACCTTAGTCGGTAAATTATTTAATAATTTTCTCCATATTAGAGACCAACGTTGGTCGCTTTTTTTGACCAACCAACTTTGGTCACAAATTTTTGGTCGATAATTCCCAGATTTCTAGTAGTGTAGAGGCAATTGTAATAGGTACTTAGAGTATTCAAGTTAGAGTTAACTTGAAGTTGTCGCAATAGTTAGAGGATGTTTGCCACAACGGGATTAGAGTCAATCCTAGGTTTACAAAAGTATTTTGTAAATGCAGTTTTTGGCTCCGTGATTTAGTGGAGAGTTTGGGAAAATCTTACTGAGAAGTAGGTCGTGTTTTTTTCACCTTTTCAGCCAGGTATTTTCTACGTAAAATACTTGTGTTCTTTACTTTCTGCATTTACTATTTTAGCAATAGTAGGTTAAGGAACACTTAGACGAATCAAGTCCTTCCATAATCAGTTTAAGGGAAAATTGGACACCACACAAATCACCCTCTTGTATGGTATTAAAGTTAAAACATCAAATCTTTATACTACTACTTCTTTCACGTTTATCAAAACGCTTGTTATATCGATCAAGCACACCTAATTTAATCAAGCCTGAAAATATTTTTTCGTTGAGCCTTATTAGAGTTTATAGAACTTAAACCACTTTGTAAAAATAACATTAAACAAACACACACATTAGCATGTCTAGTTGAGTTGATATTTCGATCTTGATCATAGTTGGTCTTAACAAGATCAGAATTCATTCAGAGGTATTTAATATATCGTAACAAAATTAGATGAGTGAATTTTGAACTCGTGAATATCTTTGGATTTTGTTGAAAGAAGTGGACGAAATGAATAATAATTTAACAAGAAAAAGTTGGATTATATAATAGTACTAAACACTAGTGTGTCAATTGGTGCAGCACAAAATAAGGATCTGCCCTTGGACTTAGAAGTTATAATCCTGATGTTGTATTTGCTATTCTTGTTATTATTATTAGCTGCTAATAATAATAATTAGCATAAGACTATAGACAAAAAGTAGCAGTAGTGTCGTTATCCAAGTGAAAATACTCTTGACCAAATCCTTAATTGAAAATGACACGAAAGTCATTCCCTCTTTGGAAAGAAAATTTGGAATCATTATCAATTGCAGGAAAAAAAAATAGAAAAAAGGATAGAGATAACATTAATGACTGCAATTTGAAAAGGTACGTGTGTTAGGGGAGTAAGAATTAACTTAAATAGTCGTCTATCCAAGTGCTTAAACTTAAAATAGCTGGCAGATGTATAACATATGTATACTATATGTATAATATGTGTATAATAGTGTATAACCATTATATAATCTATGTATACTAGCTAAAAAAGTAAACATTAAATTCCACCAGTTATTTGTGTAAGGATCTCGAAATTGTTACGCAATAGCCGGCCGGATTCCATGTTTACTTTTTTAATCGGTGTATATAAATTATACATTAATTATACACAGTTATACATATATTATATATGAATTATACATATATTATACGTCCACCGACTATGATTAGCTTAAGAAATTAGGTAGGCGGTTAATCGGGTTAATCTTTCCAAACTAGGATCCTTACGAAAGGTTGTACATATATTTTCCTTTTCTCCCTCTCTTTTAGCTTTATTATTCTTTTTCTTAAATTCAATTATTCATTATCCAAAATCACTTATGTGACTAATCTAGATTCAGATCTGAGAGATCTACTAAGAGCGTAAAGCACTCTTTAACAGAGAATTGTACTCCTATCTTATATGGATAAATAACATTGAAATTAAATTAAGCTCTTCTTAATTAGACATAGATATCGCACATCGTCGGGTGACTGTATTGTTTTATTATATTGTATTGTTTGATGAATACATTATTTGGTAGATTGTATCGTTTGCTGTCATTTCATGATGTCACGCACCAACAATAAAAAATGATTATTTAATACTAAGGAATATTCTAAAAAAAAGGATATATAAAAGAGTAGGATAAAGTATAAAATATGATTATTTAATATTAAGGAAGGGAAGATGAGAGAAAAAAGCAAGGTGACGACGCCACCACACCAAATCCGTCATTTCATAAAGTGACACTTTTCATCGCTACGTAACGACAGATACAATAAAATTTAAATAACAATTAAAACAAATATTGTATTTAAGGTAACAATATGATACAATACGATAGGTAACAACCATCCAAACAAGTTGTTAAATAGGTAGAGAATAATATGTCCATATGTCAGCCTTCTATTGTCCTTTTGAATTAACCAAAATCCAATTAGTGAAAAAAAAAAATCAACTAAATCCAATTCAAAAGGGTTTTATCTCCACCTCCCATTTCCCTCCTTTTTTTCCCTCCGTTTCCAATTATTTCTCAAATTTTCTTCCTCCCCCACTTGCCACTCTACCCGTAAAAATAGCCATAACGCTATAGTACATAAGTACATGACCACAAGTTTGAAGTGAATTAGTCAGTATTAAGGGTTTCAAATAACAGAAGACGTTCGACTTCACTCAACGAGTGTCAGTTATTTGCATGACGTTATCAAATTCAATTAACGTAAAAACTTCGTGTCACGTCTGTTTTAATGCATGATCAAGTGAACTTTTTTCTTTTATACATGCTAAATTCTTCGCTTTTCTTCTAATTTTGATGTCAAATGTAGATCACATTATCGTAATTGGAGCAAATGCATTCACTATTTTCATCTCGAATTATATATTTAACGTGAGTATTCTTTAACTCACACGTAAGGTGTCATTTCTTGTGGCAGTGACACTTCATATCCATTACCTTAAAGTTTTGAATTCTGATTCTGCCACTGATAGTTAATGTCAACTCTAAGTAATTCTCCCCTCCCGATCACCACTTCCCCTACCGCCACCACTACCGACGCCACCAACCGCCGCCTCTCTCTCTCAAAATGGAAAGGTGCAAAACTAATACCACTAGCAATATCATTAGCAATAGGCTTACTCTTCCGATGATTCTGCTAGGAAACTTGGTGCTTATCTTATTCAAGCTCAATTGCAGGTTAGCATTAATTTTATTCTTTACTTTTATTTACTAAATAGTAGTATAGTACTAGTATGTTTTATGATTTTAACTTATATATACTGACAACGTATATTTTTACACTATTTGTTGACTATAACTTGTTATAGTAGATGACCAGTCTTATTTGCATTGTCAGTGTATAAGGTTCTTATATTAGGGCAGCCCGGTGCACTAAATTCCCTCTACGCGCAGGGTCCAGGGAAGGTCCGAACCACGAGGGTCTATTGTACGCAGCCTTACCCTATATTTCTGCAAGAGACTGTTTCCAAGGCTCGAACGAGTCACCATTATGTTTCTTATATTGTAAGGTCAAATTCACATATAACAATAAACAACTTTTCATAAGACATTTGATATGGTAACCTAAAATAGTAACTTGCTATAACAATATGTAACTTCTTCATAAAAAAAAGTCATGTTACTAATAACACTTTTTATGAATGATTATATGTAATAACAATAGTAATATTCCCAGTATATTTCATAAGTGGATATGGGGAGGGTTATTTGTGTGCAGATCTTACTCCTTCTTGGGCAAGTAAAAAAACTGTTTCCGATAGATCTTTAGCTCTTACAAATGATTATATATAATTATTCTTTACATGATCTGATATTATAAAAATTAAATAAGTTTTTGAAAATAAGAAGATCAACACAAAGTTTAAATACTAAAATAAATTGTTTTAAGCATAATATTAATTTGGTATATGACTCAAAAAAAAAAAAAACCAACTGCCCACTATACTTCTTTTAGATTTAGTTAATTAATTTTAATATTCAGATGGAAGGGGAGCCTTGGCATAACTAGTAAAGTTGCTGTCATATGGAGGTCACGAGTTTAAGCCGTGGAAACCACCTCTTGCAGAAATGTAGGGTAACGAGTTGCGTACAATAAACCCTTATGGTCCGGCTTTTTACCGGATCCCCGCATAGCAAGAGCTTAATGCACCGGGCCCCAGTTTTAATATTCAGATGTTTAGTATTGTGTCTTGTATATTTTAGTTCCATTTCTGATAATTCCTATTGTGGTAGTATTTCAATATTTTTGTGGGCATGCAAGTGGCTACATAAATAGTTATGTGGCTTGATCTCTTTGAAGCTATGGCCAAGTGTATAGAGCCCCTGCCAAATGTCTTGTGCGTGGAAAGTTTTTGACAAGTAGATGAACACTTGTCAGTTTCTTATACAAATCTTATAATTATAAATACTCACTTCCTATATTATCCGAAGACATACCAATAAATATTTTGTTCTCTCATGATTGCTAATGATTAGTAATTATCACTACAAGCCTTCTCATTTTTAATTACGTCTAGCCTTTTGTGTGTTCCAATTTCTTTTATAACCTGTGTGTATTTCCTAATTCCAAACTTGTCGGTGTTATTTAATTTTGTTGATTCCGGTATCCTCTAAATAAATAGAGGTATGCTTGTTTAATCCTAGGGAAACATTTCACATTGCTAAAATAGTTTCTTAAGATAGTGCCTAGCACTGCTCAAGTTAATTTGTGTATTTTCGCTCACAAATAATATTATTGCAGTATTATGATTGTTTTTTCCGGTGTCATTTCCCTACACCTATCACTAATGCTATTTATGTTGTGATGCACTTACAGGCTTCTAATAGCTCAAGTGCCTTATTCCTAACAGCTGCTGCAAATAACTTACTGTGTTTAAAATTGGCTGAGGGGTTAGGAGTGAAAACATCAAGTAAATGGCTAACTTGGTTCAAGGTTTCAAGCATACCAGCAATTATATCTCTTCTAGCAAGTCCAGCTATTCTATACAAGATTTTCCCTCTAGAAATGAAGAACACACCAGATGCTCCATTAATGGCTAGAAGGAAACTGGAGCAGATGGGTCCCATCAAAAGTGATCAGTGGGTTATGATGATAGTCATGCTTGTAACTGTTGCATTATGGATTTCTGGGTAATGTTCAAATACTTATGTTTTTATGTGTTCAAATACGGATGGGTCCCTAATGTAGTTTAGTCGTATGTTGCTCGGACTCTCCGAAAATGTTGCCGGATGTGTGTCGGATTCTCTAAAAATAAGATCCGACAAGGGTGCAGCATCATTTTGGAACGTCCGTGCAACATAGAATGTAGCATGAAGGTAATACAAAATCAAGTTATATATACTGGTGAATGTGCTATCTCTATATTAGATGGTGCAATCACTATTTTTCACACTCAAGAAGAAATTTTCTAGTCTTAGGTTCTCAAAGTTAAGGAAATAGACTGTGGGGCTAGCTCAATCTTAAAAGCGGAATGCCCAGTTGTCTCTTTGTATGATTTTGGACAATATCACCTCAACAATATAGCTTTTATTTGGGGTTAATTTAAGCCCAAACGTTCATTTTCTTAACATGTTATTAGAGCCATACGGATCCTTATTCTTGCTTTACCCTATGTTAGGCTCTTATATTATGTTTTTGTTGCTCCGGATGTCCTCCCTGTGTGTGTGCGCTGACGGAGCGAAGGATGTTAGAGTATCCTATATTAGTTGAGAGAATGAGTTGTTGTCTCCTTAATATGGTCTCGGGCGACACCACTCATGAACTAGATTCTGGGATTGAGTTACACTCGAGGTCCATTTTCTTAACAATCAGCATGATATTTACTTCTTTAGATTTACTAGTACTGCAATAATGAGCGAGGTAGCCTGATGCATAAAAGAACATTTCTTGGTCCAAAAGATTAGAGCTTTTGTTGTGTTTATATATACTTAAATACATGTGCTTCATATCCCTCTGCTCATGACCAGATTAACCTCTGCACTAGTCTTAAAATGTTGCCATGTCTTTTCTTTATTTCTCTATTTCATTGTAGCCTATGAAGGCCGGGAGCTTTGGAGCAACAGTTAAGTTGTCTCTGTATAACCTATAGGTCACGGGTTTGAGCCGTGAAATTAGTCACTGGTACTTGCATCAGGGTAGGCTGCCTACTGATGGAACATGCAACTTTGTGGCTGCTTCTACAGCTTGAACCTGTGACTTATAAGTCACACGGAGACAACTTTACCGTTGCTCCAAGGTATCAGGGCCCCTCGTGAACGCGGGATGCTTTGTACACCGGCCTGCCTTTTTTTTTTCTTCTCCTCCTCATTGTAGCCTATGTTTGATAATGAAACAACTTTCCATTTAATACAGAGAGGCTCTTGGGCTAGCAAGTGTTATCACAGCAATGCTAGGATTGTCACTACTTTTGGCATTTGGAATACTTACTTGGGATGATTGCTTAAGTGAAAAATCTGCATGGGATACCTTAGCTTGGTTTGGAGTTTTAATAGGGATGGCAACACAATTAACTACTCTTGGAGTTGTTGCTTGGATGTCAAATGTTGTGGCTAATTTCCTCAACTCTCTTTCACTACATTGGTTTGGAGCATTTTGTATACTTCTAGGAACATATTACTTCATTCACTACTTGTTTGCTAGTCAAACTGCTCATGTTGCAGCTTTGTACCCAGCATTACTTGGAATGTGTTTGGCATCAAAAATTCCAAATCTTCTTGCTACATTGTTATTGGGATACTTCAGTAATCTTTTTGGTGCATTGACACATTATAGCAGTGGTCAAGCTGCAGTATATTATGGAGGTATTTTCTTCAAGTATATTTGATAAATTATCTCCATTAAGATTATGAAGGGGAGCCTTGGAGTAACGGTAAAGTTGTTTCCTTGTGACTTATAAGTCACGGGTTCTAGCCATGAAAACAGTCACTAATGCTTACACTTAGTGTAGACTGTCTACATCACACCCTCTTGGGGCGCGACCCTTCCTCGGACCCTGCGTAAACGCGGGATGCCTTACGCACTGAGATGCTCTATCTCCATTAAGGGGAGCCTTGGAGCAACAGTAAAGTTGTCTTCGTGTGATCTATAGATCACGGGTTCGAGCCGTGGAAGCAGCCACTGATGTTTGCATTAGGGTAGATTGTCTACATCACACTCTCTTGAGGTGCGGCCCTTCCCCGGACCTGCGTAAACACGAGATGCCTTGTACACCAGGATGCCCTATCTCCATTAAGGGGGGCCTTGGAGCAACGGTAAAATTATCTTTGTATGACCTATAGGTCACGGGTTCGAGTCGTGGAAGCAGCCACTAATGCTTGCATTAGGGTAGACTGTCTACATCACACCCTCTTGGGGTACGGCCCCTCCTCGAGCTCTGCATAAACGCAGGATACCTTATATCTTATCTTCATTAAGATTATCTCTAAGCAGTCTAAGATAACAGTTATCTATATTTTGGTAACTGTTCTCTCTTTTCATTTATGTTTTAGGAAGTTGAATAATTAATCTCATTTGTTGCACTTTGGCAGCTGGTTATGTGGAACTACGCGATGTCTTCAAAATGGGGATTACCATAGCTCTTATTAATATTGCCATATGGGGATTAGTAGGAGCTGGTTGGTGGAAGATTCTTGGCCTTTACTGAGACTGAAAAATATGCAAGTGAATCTTGTGTTAGAAAATATGGCAATATTGACAATAGAAGAACAGAAAACACTTGAAGATTTAAATACTGTGTCAATGTCAAGTCACTGTCTTAAAAGCGATTTCAGCTAGGCTAGGTGCAAATCGTTGAGATCAGTAGCTCCCAAAGGTTACACGACACTCTCAAACACGTGTACTCATGACCGGAAGTTCGGAATTTTGCATAAATACAATTGCCCAGAAACTTATTGAAGAACAAGAGAAAGAGAGGAATGTGTTTTCTGTGTTAGTATAGAAGAGAAATCAGAACTTGTATATACAAGTAAGGAGGCAATGGTTAGGTGGTAATAGCCAAGATCTGAAATGGCTGTAACGTTAATTGTGTTTATGGTTTAAATTCAGGAATGACATAATGACTGCTTTTAATTCCAGGAAATGAACCTGGTAAGCATGCATTTGGAGATATTTTTTGTAAACTCAAAATATCAAAAATAGTTTTTTCCAATACATGATTTGGATTGGGTCTCACGTATATCTGACGCGCATGGGTCAGATTGTGGACCATTATATGTGCTTGTTTATTTCAAAACAGTTTGATTGGTACAAGAGGCTATACTTTCTTAATATTATTGGTACCAGTATCTGAGCTTGTTTATTTTAGCTGATTACCATTCATTTTAACACGTTAAGCCTTGTTGCATCATTAGATTAAATGGGTGAAATCATCCACAATCCACTGCCTTGATCAACTTGGCTACATTCTCCTCGAGATACGCAATAATGCCCTTGATAGGCACTCCAGAACCCACCAACTCTCGTGAAAACCTAGGTAAGTCGGTCCTCCATTCATGTAACCCGGGGTATGGATCACGAGACACTTGGCTGCAAGTGAATTTACCAGATCAAGCATAAAGCAGATGGAGTTTGAGGGGGAGTGTAGTATCATGTATTATTATAAAGTGATAATGATGCTCTTTCTGTTCTGTGCTTTCTTCTTGATTTGCGCCTTGGTAGTCAAGGAACGCGTCTGAAGAAGTGGCGGGCGCCCTCTAAGTTGACCACCCTCCTCCTCTCAACATTTACCTTTAGCTACTTTAAACTTGTCCCATAACATAGAAGAGGAAAAAGAAAGACCAGAGATATAAAAGACAAGAGATCTCTTACTGAATAAGCTCAATTTTTGCCCTGGTTCAAAGGCAAATGCTAGTTGGATTTTTTGTTCAAAATGAACCTCTTCTTTAGGATTGCTGAGACTTTGTCCTTACAGCTCTAAACAGTTGGACTTCTATTATGTAGCCTAAAATTGTGACAATGCTTCGTTTAGGCAGAATTTGTAGAAGTATTACTCCAAATGGTTGAAAATGAGAAGAGACCGAATTGCACAGATAGCATTTGAGAAATTGTAAGACTAATAGCTTATTTGGCCAAGCTTCTAAAATTTGCTTATTCGGAAAAATATTTTTTTCAAAAGTTCTTTTCAAAAAAGTACTTTTGATGAGAAGTAGTTCATGTTTGACTAATTAATTTGAAAATTACTTTTGAGCAACAATTAGTGTTTGACAAAGCTTTTAAAAAGTGCTTCTAAGTTATTTTTCAAAAAAGTGCTCTTGGGAGAAACTACTTTTTCTGCTTCTTCGAAACTACTTCTGCTTATACTCAAAAGCATTTTTTTTTCCTTCTAAAAACTTGGCCAAACACCTTAATTGTGGCAAAAAAGCATTTTTGACTAAAAAAAAAAAATCACTTTAGGCCAAAAAATAAGTTTGGCCAAACATGCTATAAATCTATGACTAGCTCAATGTGTGAAGACCTCCGGGTACTCTTATGTTCTATGAAAAGGAAATATGACTATTGTAAACTCTCTTATTTCTGATTCTGCATTAAACTCAATCAAAGAGCCAAAGAATGAACCATATGTTGCATAATTCTATCATTTTTATTAATCAAATAGTAAGTAACAACTACTCCGTATTTAGTAATTTAGATAACAAGTTATGCATTTTTCTTTTTTTTGGTTATAATTTCCAATTGGATGATTCAATAATCCAACCAACGGAAGATTTGATTTCATAGAATATTAAAGGATTCAATTTAGAAAATTAGAAGATAGATGCAACCTCAGCAAGATTGACACTCTTCTAGCTTTACCTATGCAACATTTTGGGATTGTTTTCCGCGGCTATTTTCTTTATTGCGTTTGCTTATATACTTTTCTCTATCTTTATTGCCAACCTAAAGGCACTAACGAATTCACTTATAAGGAAACTCATCAAATACAGATTTTTCGAGTCTTTCAAGAACTAGTGAAGCTTTAATTGAATTCTTTTTCAGCTCAGCTTAACGGATATCTGCATGTTGAACTTGGTTTTACCAAAGATACCTGGATTGGTACAACAGTTCATGCAGAATGTACAACACCGGATATTCTTAATTCTTAGCTACTTTAAATTTGGTATAAAAAAAAAAAGAAATTATTTTCTTGTAAAGTGAAAGGAGTGAAATCCAAAGCCCAAATCAGTTTTCTACTTTTTCCTTTACTTTTCCAAGTTTTCCCTTTAAACAGCACTCACAAAATAGAAAAAGGGAAAGTATGGAAAGCAAAGTTGCCTACCATTAAGGGGTCTACACTCTAAAAAGATTACTTTTTCATCAAAATCTTTTTCCTCCATTTGTAACTTTTTTATTTTAAATGTATTAATTAATCATTCCCTTTTTTCTATTTATTGATTCTTTGGACAATTCATAGGCCATATCAGCTACCTCAAGAAACAAAAAGATCACTCTCTTTTCCTACTTTCTAAAGTAGAGGGAAAAATATGTTCTTTATTTTATTGCTACTTTTATTTTCTTGTGCGGGTCAATTACTTTCACTTTTGAAAATTAAACTCAAAACTTAGCTATCTATCACTGTCTTCTTGAAAAGTATTTTGTATATATAAACATTCCAATACTATCCATGTGTTACATGCACATGTTGTTATCAAGGTTAATTCGGTCAGTTTTCACATAGTAAAATGCTCCAAGTTTTTTATCGAATTAATACATTAAGACAAATAGTGCATCGGAGAAAATTAAGTTATTTGTACTCCGGAGACTGATAAGGCGCCATAATTCTTTGATTGCTACTGATCAGTGTGGACGTGTATGACCATTTCACCTAAAAACTTAAGTTGTTAGAGAAAGCATACTTTATTTACTTAATTGTCTCTTCAATTAATACATTAATATAAAAATAATAAATATGAACCCATAACTTTAAAAATATAATGGGTTCAATGCTAAAATCTTTAAAAGTTGAACTCATATGATTTAAATCCTGGATCTAGGACCTCAGTCTGCCTCTAATACCTGAATAAAGTGTGTGATCATCTCATCAAAAAAATTAAGATATCAGAGAGCATACTTTATTCACTTAATTGTTTCTTTAATAATCAGGACAAGTTGGTTGGTTCGTTTCATCCTCCTAGTTATATAATTTTTTGTTTTTGTTTGTGATCGTGTTGCACAGAAAGTAGTTGTCTAGGAGTAGTTGTGAAACGTTAAATTTGTGTATAAAAAATTGTTAAAACTAATCCAACGGAAAACCATAGAATTTTAAATTCCTAATGTATGTTATTTATGGTAATCCTAAATCAATTGGTACTAATTAAATGATTATTGACTAACTTAAATAAATCACTTCTCATGTCTTAATATGGTTAGATACTTACAATTGCTTATCAAGAAGCAAAGTCACAATATTTGATTTCTAGGAATTTAAAGTCCACATTTAATAATCTACTCTATCCATATCTTCCTAGTAAATAACAAAATATAGCATTTTTATTTAACAGGTGGAAATTATTAATAAGATTATGATCTTAATGTCAAGATTAGTAGCTGGGATTAATTTTTCTGTTATAATGGGTGTGGAACCCCTAAGCAAGCTGCCATGGGAAAGAAGGAAAAAAAAGAAGTAAAAAGTAACTTTTTATTGAAAAATATTTTGAATTTGTCGGATTTATACTAGTTGATAAAAAGTCTGATTAACAAGTTTAAAATTTTGGCTTATTGTGAAAATTGACGACTGCTATTCTCTTGGAGGCGTTCTAGAACTGCTCCACTTTTGAAAATTGAGTGATTAAAAGGTGTTTCTTGCTAATTAATAACTAGGGGTTTTTTTCACTAGCCCGAGCCACAAATTATATACATTCGATAGCCGAAAAAATATATAAAATTGTATAATTTTTTTGGCTATTATTTTTAGAGCAGTTATACAGTGTCATTTTACCTGTATTAAATTTGAAATTGATTTATTCATTATTTGAATATTGGTATTAGATAATAATAATTTTATACCGAAATCTTGATATTATTTTTCATAGTTTGAACTAAATTTCTAAATCATAGGGTTGGTGGTCTTTTTCTTAATTTTAATTTTTGAGAAATTAATATTTTTAGCCGTTTCAAAATTAATAGCCGATAATATAAATTAATGAGCGTTTCACCGTAGCAGTTAAGTCATTGCAACTAGAGCAATACGCGGAGTTTCCAACTTGTAACTGAAAAACTAATTGAAATTCATTATATGGATCTTGATATATTAAGAAATTTATCAAAGCATTGCAAAGATATGGCAACTATTAAATTACTATTGCCTAGTTTATTTAGAGCCAATCATTTTCCTGTAGGTAGGGGTGTACAAAGGAAACCGACAAACCGTACCAACCCGATAGTCCGAGTCAAACAGAGAAAAAAAACCCGACTATGGTTTGGTTTGATTTGGTTTGGTGTTGGGGAAAAAACCCAACCATAATTGGTTTGGTTTGGTTTTAACTAAAGAAAGTCAAACCGAAACCAAACCAACCCGACATTACATATATAGAAATTTTAGATATATTTAATATATAAATATACTTATTGTGATGTAATTTATAAATATTTCTTAAATTTTTTCATAATTTTATCATTTAAGGTATTATTTCAAGGTTGGACTTAGAACTTTTAAATGCTCCAATAAGTTTTATAGCCATTAATATTAGTAAATTAAATATTGCTAATAAAAGCCCAAACCAAAATCAAATCAATACTAATACTAACAAAAGACATTCAATTCAATATTACGAACGAGAATGTATTGAATATCTATTTTTTGTTTTGCAATAATTTAGATAAAAATGCATAACCTATTTTTATTTTTCTTTAGTCATGTAATTAATACTCCCTTATTAGTCTATTTATTTTAGCATGACTTAGTACTTTTAGATTATGTTTATTTTTATTATGGCTTTTTAATTAGCAATATTTATATTAAATAATTTTATTGTCTTTATTATTGAATATTTTAGGATAATGCCATGACACATATCATATTTTGTATTATTCTCTTGGAAAATACTTTATATAGTTGTATCTTACTAGGATTAAAGAAATATTTTGAGCATACATTATATGTTTTGTTCTACGAGGATTTTACCGAGGAAAAAGAAAAACTCGAGAAAAACGATCGAAAAATCCGAGTTTTATTGGTTTGGTTTGGTCTTTAGATTTAATAACCCGACACAATTGGTTTGGTTTGGTAATCATAAAATCCGAGCCAACCCGGACTATGTACACCCCTGCGTATAGGTATCTTCCATAGATTTTGTTATAGTGGAAGTATTATATTTCTCCAAAACCAAGAAGCTAAGGCGCTTTTTCAAAGTTTTCATTGATGGGATGCATCTATATAAAAAATAAAAATAAAAAGAAACGGAGTCAAAATTTGAAGTTTATGAATTTATAAATTTAATTCTTCTAAATTATTGAGTTTTAAACTAATAGTGTATATATAAGTAATAACTTTTTTAAAACAATGGACCAAAGTTATTAAATTCAGCCGAACCCATAAATTAAAAACTAGCTCTATTCCTATATACAAATGATTAAATCATAGAAAGATGTACATAAAAAAGAGAAGAATATCTAAGAAAAATGTTATGGGGGATTAATATATATACTTTTATGCAGGGTCAGAGACACAATTAATATGTCCCATACTTTTTGATCTCTTATCAACTAGAGAAGAAGATCTTCCTCTTCCCATACCCTTTTTTCAGACCTGACTTTCAGTTCAACTACAGCTCACTAACAAGAAGTTGTATTTTTTCTGGATTTACCGAGCATTGATTTTGAATATCATGACTTAAGAAAAGTAGACTAATAATATATAAAAAAAAAAATCATTCTTTTTTGTTTTCATTTATTATATTTTCACGTTTGGCATGAACTGATGAAAGTGAAGGAAACTAACCATATATTGAGTTCAAGAATGAACTATGGTCTATATATGGTGGGGGTAAAATAACCTTATTTTTTCCTTCCAACGCTTCAACGATAAGAAAGTTAGACGTCGATTTAGAATTAAGGTGACGAATATATTTCGAAACTAATATATATACATGTATTAGTTTGAGTGCACGTATGGATTACTACAGAATTTGGTTCTTTATCGTGTTTCCTAAGCGTAAAGTAAACAACCAATAAAGCGAACACATCGATTTTTTACGTGAAAAATCACCCGACTCAAAAGGTGCAAAAACCACGACCTACTACGTAGGATTTGCAACTCCAACTCCAACTCCACTAGAATAAATTCTTGTACAATGACCCTTATCACTTATAGCAGCCTTCTTCCACCAAACTCGGACTTGGGTAACTTTGAGATGTCTTGTACAGATGTACAAGTATCAATCATGAGGAGCTGATCCTTTCTGCTGAGGATCTGGTTCTTCACAACATTGAAGCAGCTACGTTAAGAACCTAGTTCTTTAAGCATTTGTCATACTTTGTTAATCATCAAAACTTCAATACTCAACAAATTCCCTTTTTTGATGATAACAAACTTTGTACATAGCAGAACCAGGTAATCACATCAAAGAACCAGATAATCACAACAAGTGACAAGTACTATTGACAGACATGTATGTTCACAACCCACAACCTTCCAACCTTATCTTCCCCTTTTTAGTATCATCAAAAACACATAAAAAATGTTAGATATTAAACATAGATAATGTAAGATTTAAGGCCAAACAGGCTACAACACAAACTTAAGAAAAGGCAAATAGACTCGGCTAATTATCCAATATAGTACAAAGTAGTAAAGTAGAGCAATATGAGACATTAAGTAGTGCCAAGAAGCCCAAGGGCTTATCTTCATCATTATAACAAAATAAACTAAGCATACTTCCAACTCCTCAAACTAAGACAAAAAAAGGACAAAAGATAAGGCACCACTGGAATAGTAAAAGAACTAAGGACACTAGGAAGAAACATGTTCATGAGTGAGAAGCATAGGAGGTCAAGGCTTTCACAAGGGTGGCAATCCGTTGGGCATGAGCTTTCCTATCTCTTATGAGCTCTTCTCTGAGTTGCTTTGTTTCCTTTCTCAACCAACTCATCAAGTGAGATTTTGTCTAATTCCTTGGCTTCCTAGATTGCATTGACTTTTGATTCCCATGAAGCTGGAACGATTCTTAGAACTTTGCTAACCAACTCTTCTGAAGCAAACACTTTTTCAAGTGATTTTAGTTCATTGGTTATTATAGTGAACCTAGTCATCATATCCTGGATGAGCTCAGACTTCTACATGGAGAAAAGTTCATAGTTTCTCGTGGGTAGCTCAATCCTTGATCTTTTTACATGGTTTGTTCCTTCATGAGCAATTTGGGGTGCATCCCATATTTGCTTCGCATTAGAGCACACAGAAATTCTATTGTACTCATCAGGACTAAGTCCACAGATAAGAATTTTCTTATCCTTTGCACTTTTCTCCATCATTCTGAAATCTACTGCAATAAATCCGAAGGAGTCTTTAGGAACTACTTCATTTTATGCATTTTGTTTAGTAGGAATCAAATGACCTTGGTTCATTATGGTGTATAGTTCAAAGTCTTCAGCTATCAGGAAGTCTTCCATTCTTGCTTTCCACTAACTGTAATATTTTTTATTGAACAAGGGAGGCCTGGTAGTTGATTGTCCTTCATTATTTCCGGGTGGAGCACTCATCTTGCTTCCAAGTTCTCTCTAGGTGTTAGCCGTGTAAATGAGAGAACCCACTCTGATACCAATTGTTAGTTTGAATGCCCGTATGGATTACTAAAGAACTTGGTTCTTTACCGTATTCCTTAAGCGTAAAGTAAACAAGCAACAAAGCTAACACAACGATTTTTTACGTGGAAAATTACCCGGCTCAAAAGGTGCAAAAACCACGACCTACCACATAGGATTTTCAACTCCAACTCTACTACAATAATGAGCCGAAATGCATTAATTACAAGACTGTAATTAAATATTCTTCAGTAGTCCTACTACTCATATTTGATTCACAAATTACTCTAACTTGTAAAGCAAAAGACTCGATCCAATTCACTAATTGTTTATGACACTTGATTACAACTCATTTCCTAAAACATATTCACTAGACTGACTCAGGAAGAATACTAGGCAAGTACTCAACACTAGTAAACGACTTATGACTCTTTAGTGTAAAAAGATAGTTTAGAAGTCCAAAGTTGGTCCTATTTAAAACACCACTTGTGATCTTCTAGGAGTCGTATTCATAGTCAGCTTCCTCTTTGATAGGACTCCTATTGTTCTAAGGATTCTGCAAGCTTTGGGATTTTTGTCTCTGACTGAATTATCTATATCTTCTTGTGCAACGATCCTTACCACTTATAGCAGTCTTCTTCCACCAAACTCGGACCTGGGTAACTTTGAGATAAAGTTACTGTCTTGTACGGACGTACAAGTATCAATCGTGCGGAGCTGATCCTTTCTCCCGAGGAGCTGGTTCTTCACAACAGTTAAGCAGCTACGTTTAGGACTTGGTTCTTTGAGCATTTAGTCATACTTTGTTAATCATCAAAACTTTAATACTCAACAATATGTGTTTAATTTTCTTAAATATTTTTAATGTGCATGCATGTGCAACTCAAGTTTTAGATAGTAACTGCGCGCTTAACCAGTATTTACATGTCGGATTCACCTCAGAGAGCTTAGGAGAATGGAGAAAACCTATGTTGCGTAAATTCTCTAAAAATGTTATTGCACTCGTATCGAGTTCTCAAAAAATATACTACTTTTTGAATAGTTCGAGTAATGTAGAAGAAAAAAAAATGATGATTTGACTAGTATTAATATACAATTCCAAAGATGAATTTGCCTCATATTTGTTACATGAGATTAATATGAAGTGACAAGAGGGATAAGATCAACCATATTATTTCTATGAAATAGGAACTGAAGACGTAAGTGGGAATTTAGAATTAAGTGAAACAGATGAAACCGACACCAAATAACCAATAATCATATACCTAAAGATTTCCAATTTTTCTTATATGATATAGCCATATGGACAGCTTTCGCTTTGCAATTTGTGTCCTCCTAGAAACCAAGCAAAGTCCTCATTCAAATGTTTTGTTTTCTTCTTGAAACTTTATATAATATGTGAATGAATGTGTAGTAAACCCACATGCACACAACTCATCAATTACCTTTTTCTGTGGGGTTTCTCGTGAGACAATGGGAGAAAAACATAACTCACAATAACACGTGTTGTCCACATTATAAAAGTGAAA
Source organism: Nicotiana tabacum (assembly GCF_000715075.1). Classification (NCBI taxonomy): domain Eukaryota; kingdom Viridiplantae; phylum Streptophyta; class Magnoliopsida; order Solanales; family Solanaceae; genus Nicotiana; species Nicotiana tabacum. Next base: position 8,866,951 of record NC_134090.1, read on the forward strand.
AATTATATTCCTTTTTCCAATCACATAGCCATATTATAGCCATACCAAGAAGCAATTCATTAACCACCAAGAATTGCATGGACCGGAGCAGTAAGTATTTTTTTCATCTTCAACAAAAAGCCTTAGGTTTGAATCTTGGGTATCGAAACGTCTTTATTAGAAAGCACTATACCTTCAAATGCAATATTTTTCGGTGCAAATAAACATTTAGTCGGACCCCAAATCATATATTGAACAAGAAAAACTAAAAAAAGAATCAATTGATTCATTTTTCAATCATCTTGGACTTGCTTTTGTTGCCTATGGTGGGCTCCTAAGTCTTTATATGATGAGAAGTTAATAGTATATTACAGCTAAAATCCCACTTGCATGTCTCCTAGATGTCACAACTCGAGAAAAATCCCAATTTTCCTTCCCATCTACTGATCAACATGACTTTTTTGATTGAGGGTTTTGAAAATGAGATCTCATTAGCATCGATCTGAAGTTTTTTAGAACTGATAGTGACCCGTCTGATTCAGAATTTAAATTACTTGCATGGTTACAGCCTTAAGGTTTTTACCACTAAATAAATATAAATATTGCACTGCATTATATATTACACTTTTAAATTTAATTATGAGTTCAAAATTCAATACGGAGTTCAGATGTATCCATAACCAGAACAGTACTATATCCGCCCTCTAATAGTGACATATATACTGTAATTATATGGTTGGATAACTTGAATGCACGATTTTTTTTTTAGCTAAATTATAATCTAAGAACAAAGTAACATTAGTATATGATGCCCAAAACATGAGAACAACGGATGAATAGATAGTTCAAAGTCAGTAATGCATTTCTACAGCTTTTTATATTATCACGACATGGCCAGGATGCAAAACCCTAGTTTCTTTGCCTAACATCACACAATCCTGTAAAAAAGAACTCAGTTAATTAAAAATTTCTTACATTTCGAATAATATATATATATATATATATATATATATATATATATATATATATATATATATATATATATGCCCCCAACAGATATTTTGCACGAGCTGGATGATGAAAAATTTATCATAATCAGTTTCCTAGAAAAATAGATCTATAAGAATTCATCGATCTCAATAATAAAATAACATCAATGGAATCGTCCTGTATTAAGAACTAAATTGACTAAAGCTATAGGTCATATTTATTGTGAAGAGCCCACGTAATTATTATCCTAACAATAGAAACTATATGTAGAGAAACGTTTTCTTCAATCCCCAAACTGATGTGAGATTACTAATAAAAGATAGAAAAACAAATACTACAAGGACTGGTCAAACAAGACAAACTTGTTTTGTTAAAATGTAGGTTGGACCCAAAGTCTATAGTTTTAACTAATTTCTAGTGTCTGCATTTGGCAAACATTTAATTGGATAATCAACTTGCATATTTATGGTTGTCAGTGCAACCAATTTAGATTGATGTTCAGATTTTTCAATCATGTTATAATTACAAGTAGCTTAGATTCACATGCATAGATAAGTAGACCAAGTTGTTCTTTTAGTTATTTTGTTTTCTCACATAAGCAAACAAGATTGGTCATAAACTCTTGAAAATGTCAGTATTGGATTGGATTAAAAATCACTGAAGAAGATAAGATTATATCATTAATTATATATGCTTTACAATACTTTTAACTTTATTGTCAAATTCTGTACTTTGGGATGGGGATGATTATGAAATATAGTTTGAAAAAATCACCAGATGATCTAGTGTACTTTACAAGAAAGTTGGTTCGGTATTTTTCAGACGCTGTTTCTTTATTTTTTTTAGCCGAGGGTTTAATTCGCGTACACTCTATCCTCCCCAAATTCCATTTGTGGGAATCCCCTCCGTATGTTGTTATTATATGACGGTCACTATTTCTGGTTCAAGAAGTTTTTATTTGTGTATAATTCTGTGGGTAGTTACTCGCCTTTATCAAGGCTTTAAATTTCGAAACAGATTAATTGGAGCATCATCTCTCAACGCTCTATTTTAGTATAAAAAAAAAAGAATATTAACAAATTACAAGAGTTAGCAAACTACGCTATTTTAATTTTAGACTGGGCAAACATAAATTTTACGGACGAATACTTGTAGTATTCTACTATGTTCAAAGTCATCCCACTCAATGTTCCGTACTTGACTTGTTATATTTTGATTTACATCGGAAAATTCTACTTTGTAGATAAAATATTTCCTATTAAACTCATACTCATAACTCGAGCCTGAGACGTATGCATGTAGATTTATGTTCAACTTGCATGTTGGTAGTTTCTCTATCCGTAAGTGATGTACAAATATAGTACTTTAAAGAAAACATCATGCGCAAGCTTGTTATACAAACAAAGAGATAATAAGTTTTTAACTATTTTCTATAAATAAATACATACTTCCCATTTTAGGGTGACCCAATACTATGGAACTAATATCTTATTTTACCTCGATTTTTCTCATTAAAAGTTAGTTCAAGGCACATCTTAATCTGAAAAAAATACGTAAAAAAAGTAGTAACTAGTAGTCTAGTACTACTACTACTACCATTTACCTTTCAATTAATCGGCAATATTAACACCGACGCCGAGGAGATAAAGCAGGGATATGCTGACGCTTCCAATATATTTAGCTAGCTCAACTTTAGCCGAGCCGCTCCAAACAAGCCAAGCCATTCCACATTCTGCTTATCACGGGTACATATAGCTTATACTGCTATGTTAACAAGAAAAAAGAAAAGAAAAAACTCATATATTATCACTTAACTCATATCCAGGAACTTAAGGAGAAAATGATAATATCTTCATATTTTAATTTGTAACACTAATTTATTTCATGATTTATGCTATTATCTTTACTTGTCGTATTTTGATTTTTTTAATATAATTTTTTTTAATTTATTTAATGTTAATGTAAAATAGTTACAATTTGATTATTTTACCCTTAATAGTATATTCTTTTATTAACTAATTTATGTCTCTCTATCCCTTCGGGCAGGGGTAAGGTCTGCGTACACACTACCCTCCCCAGACCCCATTAGTGGGATTTCACTGTAGGGGTAAGGTCTGCGTACACACTACCCTCCCCAAACCCCATGAGTGAGATTTCACTGGGTTGTTGTTGTTGTTGTTGTTGTTGTTGTTTTGTTAACTAATTTTATGAATTAACTTATTTCAGATTTCTCAAGTAATTTATGTTCGATAAAATTTTATTGACTAAAATTAAAAAATAAACATGTAATTGTATCAAGATAAATAATTGATAAAGATCAATGGAATGTTTTCTGCTTTCATGGGAAGAGGAGACATGAGGCTGACGGGTATCTTATAGAACATATCTTAACCTTTGTTTTTAATCTATCATTAAAAGAGATTTAAGCATAATAATAGAAAATAACCAAATCAAGTTTCAGCCTTTTGAATTTACGAAAACACATATGGATAATTCAGACCTATATTGACAATTACTGGAGCAAGTTGTAGGCTTGAAGCATTGGTAACGTTGTTTCCGTATAATTTATAGGTCACATATTCAAATCGTGAAATCGGTCGCTGATACTTATTTTATAATAGATTGCCTACATTAAATTCTCTTGAAATACCGTTTTTCCTCGGATTCTAAATAAATACTGAATGCTTTGTGCATTAGGCCGTCATTTTTACAGTTATAGCCTGTGGACAAAATATCTCCTCACACGTTCGAGTTTACAGGTATAGCCAGTGGACGGTGGACTAGAAATCAAATTACATTTGGGTTGAATTTGGAGTTCATTTCATTTAGCCCCTCAAAAATACAAGTGCACCTAACCCCAGTCAGATTCTAACCCTACATCTGACTCAAGTTTTGGTTTTATTTAAAGTGAGAGAAAGTATTGTAAGCAGGGCCAGCTGGTTTTTCTCAACTAGTTTTAACTCTCCCAATTTTCTTCTCCTCTCTCTCTCCTCAAAATTTTCCTTTTGTAGATGAACCAATCTTTAGACTCATCACCTTCAAAACCTTAATGAGTATTCAAGATTTCATTTAAATTATCATGTAAATATTGAGGAACAAAAAAAGAGTGTAAAACTTAGCCCTTTTTTCTTTGCAAAAATAGTCTTTTTCCCCCTTTCTTGATGAGCCTTTTTTCTTTGCAAAAATAGCCTTTTTTCCTCTTTCTTGATGGGTAGTGAAGTTGAGGAGGAATATAAAAAAGAGAAAAATGAAACTTTGGTATTTAGAGAGAAAAATGGTTTGCACAAAATCAATACTTTCACTCAAAACTCTTCTATTTTGGTTGGTTTTAGTAGTGAAAGTCTCTGTTCTCATGTCTTCTTTTTATAAGTGAAAAACCAAACAAAAAAATAGGACAAGAACTCAAACTTAAAGCTTGCTCTTAGCTTCTCACTTTTTCAGCTCTGTTTCTCAGTTTTTGTACAGTTACTCTGCTCACTAAATAAGCTTAAGAATTCAAGAACTGAACTTTGATCCCAAAAAAAGAAACAGATATATTGAACTTTGGATCATCAATTATGAAAAGACCTTGTAGTTCTGATTCTTTGGGTGCTTTGATGTCCATGTGTCCAAATACTACAGGTACTTGTTATAATTTGCTTAAAGTTTTAAACTTTTTTTTCTTTCCTTTTTAATGGTATTTTTTAAACTTTTTTCCAAGCTCCAATTCCCAGTTTTAGCTATAAAGAAACTAATGGGATAATATAAAAATTGAATCTTTTTATTAAATCAAGAACATGGTTTTTTTTACCTTTCCTGTTATAGTAAGTTTTTATGCTTCACTCTTTATACCATTCTGTTCATATCTTTCCATTTTTAGCTTTTCTCAAGGCAATTATGTTGCACTCTTTATTTCATGTCTTTTTTCTAATAATTCTTTTTATTATTTTAGATGAGCAAAACCATGTGTATTCAACAAGGGACTTTCAGTCTATGTTATTAGATGAAGAAGGATGTATTGAAGAATCTGGTCATATTTCTGAGAAGAAAAGAAGACTAAGTGTTGAACAAGTAAAAGCTTTAGAGAAAAATTTTGAAGTTGAAAATAAACTTGAACCTGAAAGGAAAGTGAAGTTGGCTCAAGAACTAGGTTTGCAACCTAGACAAGTTGCTGTTTGGTTTCAAAACAGACGTGCTCGTTGGAAAACAAAGCAATTAGAGAGAGATTATGGTGTTCTTAAATCCAATTTTGATGCCCTCAAACATAATTATGAATCTCTCAAACATGACAATGAAGCTCTCTTGAAAGAGGTAATATAATGAGTTTTAACTTGTATACACATATAGTGTAACGATTTTTAGCATAGTAGTTTACGTAGAAGATAAATATATGAAACTATTCATAAAAAGCGAGATTGGCAACCTTAAAAGAATTCTTTCTTGTTATGACATGTTAGGAAATCATGTATAAATTCTTTACACCGTAAACAGGGGCGGAGCTAGAAGCTTAGCTATAAGTTCACCTAGTAACTTTTGTTCAAATAGGTGTTACGAAATTTATTAAATATATACAAATATCACATTTAGAACCTAGTTATTACCCCTTAAAGTCATTGTTTTAAAATTCAGAATCAAGAAAGTTGAAATCTTTATTCCACATAAGTTAATAGTTAATTCTTGATATAAAACATATAGCATAGCTAGATTAAGTTCTATCCCTTATGTTGTACAAATATTTACTAAATCAAGTTACTTATTAGATTGTTACACGATTAAATCTATGTATAAGCATTAGTTGGTCTGTAAAAGTACTAGATATTCATAAAGTTTGAATCTTTAAGGGTTTTTGTGCTGATTTTTGTGTCTTTTTTAATGGGGTGTTTTTAGATTCTTGAGCTGAAATCAAAGGTGTATACTGAGAATGGAGAAAGCAAAGGTGTTGCAGTGAAAGAAGAGGCTATGGAGTCTGAAAGTGATGACAACAAAGTGATTGAGCAGAGCAAGCCAAATGATAACGACAACAACAATAATAATTTTCTTGAAAATTTTGAAGAAGATGATGAAGAAGAAGAAATCAATTTTGAGAATTTTAATGTTGCTGCTGCTGCTACATCTACCAATATTTTTGGTGATAATTTCAAAGATGGATCTTCAGATAGTGATTCAAGTGCAATCTTGAATGAAGATAACAGTCCAAATGCTGCTGCTATTTCTTCATCTGGTGCTTTCTTGATTTCAACAAATGGAAATGGAAATGGAAATGGATCTTCAACTTCATTGAATTTTTGCTTCCAATTCACAGAATCAAGTTCAAAATCAAATCTTGGAGATGGCCAAAAGGGTAATAATAATTACTACCAGCCACAACAGTATGTGAAAATGGAGGAGCATAATTTTTTCAATGGTGAAGAATCTTGCAGTACTCTTTTCACAGATGAACAAGCTCCTACACTTCAATGGTACTGTCCTGAGGATTGGAATTGGAAAGAATAAAGGAAATGTCTTTTGGGATCAAATTTTTGTATAGTGGCTATAAGTGCAAACATCAGTACAGTAAATGGCCTAATGGGTAAATGTCCAGATATGAAAAAAGAAAAACTGAAGTTTTTGGATTTTGCCCTAGTGGAGTGGGGGTGAAGGAGGAGGGGGGTGGCTCAGGTGGGGTAGGTGGTAGGGGTGAGGAAAGAAGGAAGAGTGTGAGTTGGATCAGAAGTGTTCCCAAAGATCTGATCTTTTTTTACTGTTAAGGGGAGAGGAAAAAACTAAGTAAAAATGGGAAGAAGAAGAATTCCTGTTATGGCAAATAAAAGTGGCTAAAAGTATATTCATGCATTCTATATTTGAGTGATTTAATAGCTTTTTTCCAATGCATAAAGGGAAAATAAAAACCATAATGTTATTACTAAGGTATGACTCTGGCTTCTAACTGAGACACAATTTTGCCTTTTTTTTAATGGTTGGATGAACGGTTATTTAGGTTAATTTTTCTTTAGTGATTCATTTCTTTAGTGATTCACTCCGAAAATTCATTGGCCCATCCAGAAGACTCAATCCCGAAATTTTTGATTCAACACGAAGGGATTCATTTTCATTCCATTCTTGATAGTCGCTTTCACACATTTATCCTTTATATTTTAAAAAAAGAATTCATTTCTTTGCTTTTGTAAAATAAATTTAAGTATAATAGGTTTAAACTATATGATCATTAAATATGAAAAACTATAATATGTAACAATTTGGTGTTACTCTTTTAAGTGTTTGATTTTAGAGAAATTGTCATAAAACACTTTCTTTTAGTAGTAATTAGCCATCTATAGATACCATTTGCTATATTACGTGTTATAGATACCTTTTACGTGTATTTGATGTATTTAACTTAATGTATTCATGAATACAGTAGCAAAAATAAGCGTGAATCAGGAAAGTCTAGCTAATCTTCATATGTATTCAACTATATTTACGAGGTGTATTCAAAAATACAGTAACATTTTTTGTGTAAAATATGGACCTTTCAACTGGTTTAAAACGAAAAGGAAATCAATTTATCTGATATTCTCCTAATATAACTCAACTAATACAAACTATTGCACGATAAATCTAAATTCCTCCATTAACGAAAGTTTTTCAAATCGGAAAAAATAACCTAAAGCAGAGCAACATCTGGAGTTTAAGTTCTCCCTTTATTTTGTGGTTCCGCGTACCCAATTCTCTTTTCAACAACAAAAAATTGCTATTGAAACAATTGTATACATATGACAAGTTTAACAGTGTTGTTGAGGCATTCTGGCAAGTGGAACATTGAGAGCAATTACGTCGATTATTCAATTGAGGGAATACTGGTAAAGGAGTATGCATCGTATAGTGATTTGGTTCAACTAGGCATAGATTTGAGCTCAAAGTCCATTAAAATTCAATACAAAGTAGAAGAAAATTGCACGCCAATGGAAATACACAATGATATAGGTTACAGGGTGTATGTAGAGTTGAAAAAAGAGAATAGAGAATTCGGGAGGTATCCTTTGTGCATAATAACTATTGAAAAAGAACTTGTATCCGGAGGTAGTTTAATTCAAGGCTACATTTTGCAAATAGACGAAGCAGTTCAAATGTATGATTCTGATACAGATGATACACTTGCTCTAGATTTTGTCAGTTCAGGACAAGCAATTGGGGTGTTCGAACTGGACAAGAATTTGATAATTTCAAAAACTAATCAAAGGAAGGTTATGGTGGACAAGTATATAAGGATAAGGCTACATTGAAAGAGGTGATGGAGCATTAGTTTCAATTCTGAGTTGATAGGTCTAATTCTATCAGGTTTGAGTATATTTTATTATTCTTTATTTTTGTCGTATCTTGTATTTATGGTTGGAGTTGTAAGTTATATGTTGATGTGTTTATGCATATTTGTAAGATAATTGATCTTCACTGATGTGGTTAACTAGTATTTTATGATCTTCAAATACATGTATTCTTCTGTATTTTAATGGTATAAACTTATTACAGTGGCTCTCATTGTTTTTCTCTTTGGTTTACTAGTTGTATGCAAATGTATGCATAGTTATAAGTGTATTCAGTTGTATTATTTGCACAAATAACTATAGCCGTATTTGTATTCATGTGTATATGAGTGATTTTTTGTAAGCATTTATGTTAATCATATGTATAATAATAAATTCTTTGCAGCTATGCATTATTATGTATGTCAGAAGATTGTGAAGGGAGGTTTAAGGCTTCGAGCATTAACAAATTAGAACTATTCAAAGTGAGAGAGTTCATTGATAAGCATACATGTACGTTGAAGGACAAGGTGTATGAGCAGCGACAGACAAGTGGCAACCTTATAGGTGGTATGATTAGGCCAAAGCTTACTAATCATAAGAGGAAATACACCCCAAAGGATATAATTGATGATGTAAAATCAGATTTAGATGTAGATGTTAGTTACATGTTGGTGTGGCGGGCTAAAGAAAATGCAATGAATTTTTTGAGAGGTGAACCGACTGATTCATACAAAAAATTACCAGGATACTTATATACAATGGATAAGACATATCCAGGTTCGCACATTAGAATGGTAAAATTACCCAAAAATGAGTTCATGTATGTGTATATATATTTGTATGTTTTTATAAAGGGGTTTGATCATTGTAGACCCATTATGGTTGTGGATGGAAGTCACCTAAAATCTTACTACACCGGGACAGTCGTCTCGGCCAGCACGTTGGATGGTGCAGGTGAGTACGTGAATTATAATAAATTTTGTTAAAATTGTAAAGATTGAAATACATATTTTAAAAATATGTATGCAATTGTCTTTACAGGTCATATATTGCCACTAGCATATGGTGTTATTGATTTAGAGAACGATGCTGCTTGGACGTGGTTCTTTGAGCAATTCAAGATAGCATACGGTGATAGGAAAAACATGTGCATCGTTTCAGATAGAAATGAAAGTATCATTAAATCTATATCGAGAGTGTATCCAGATGTACCGCATTTTGCCTGTATATGGCATCTACGGAACAACGTATATAAGAAATTCAAAAAGAGCCATGCAAAGTTGAGCGAGATATACTTCTCGATGGCAAAAGCATACACACAAGCTGTTGACAGTCTGATGGAGAAGGTAGATATTAGGGTGAAAGAATACTTAGAGTCAGCTGGATACGAAAAGTGGGTTAGGTTGTATGCACCCGTTAACAGTGGATGGACCATGACGTCAAATATTGTTGAGTCAATCAATGTCGCACTAGTGTCAGCAAGGGAATTGCCAATATACGACTTCCTCGAAGAAGTTAAAAAGATGTTTGGACATTGGAATTGCAGTAACCGCAAAGAAGCTACACAAACTTACACAACGCTTGGAAAAAAATACCAGGAGATGCTGACTTTGAATGAGGCAATGTCTACACGCATGACTGTAAATTTTATTGTAATGTAATTGTATCATATATTTAGCTCTTTCTTTAGATAGCTTAATGTTTTCTGAAATAATTTATACCTTTTTTAAGATAGATGTATTCAATTGTATTATCATGCAAAGTCCTATAATGTTTTTGTTTCTTTTCAACTGCCTAAAGTTAACCAGATTTTAGATGTATAACAATGTATTCATAAGATAAGACGTAATTATAGTTTATAATTTTCCAGTCTACATAAATGATGTATTCTTCTGTATTCAAACATTTTAGTTGTATTTAACAGAATAATTCTGCATTATACATATAGAAATTCATTTGTTTAACTGAAATATTTATGCATTATGCATATATGATGCATTATTTAACTTAATAATTCTGCATTATACATACAGAAATATGTTTGTATTCAGTACATATTTGATTTAATTCATCCTGTTGTATATTTAATTCGTCTATTCTATGGTATATAAATGAATTTTTTTGTTTATATATGCTCAAAACTTATAGGTCTATGTTTAAATATAGGTGATACCATCGACTGAATACTTACATATGGTTACTGATGGAGGGAGGAATTACACCGTCTACCTGTTAGAGAGAAAATGCGTTTGCGGGAGGTTCCAAGTTGATGAGTTACCATGCCCACATGATTGGGTTGTATTGAAGAGCAAGTTTCTAATGCCAGAAGATTATTGCTCTAACTATTACAAACCGAATTCTGTTGTAATGACATACGATGTGCCTATGTACCCGCTACCGGACAGAAATGAATGGAATATACCAGCACATGTTGCAGAGGAAGTTGTATTACCCCCAAATGGAAAAGACCTCCTGGAAGGCCAAAGAAGAAGCGCGATAATCCTTTCAGTGAATTGCTACAGCCGAAAAATCAATATTCATGTTGCATATATGGGCAGAGAGGACATAATAAGCGAACGTGTAGAAATGCTCCACGTAGGATTTAGTTAACACTCTGGCATGTACTAGTGCTCCAACGATTTGTAATTACTTCTAATGACATTGTGAAATAATACATTTTGAACCTTTAAATGAATATATCCAGTGTACTAGTTAGTTGTAGCATTGTGTTAAATACATTCGAATACAACCTTTCAACAGATACTTAGACAATCTATCATAGACAGTGGCTGAGTTGTATATACATAACCAACCACAATACATCTGAATACAACTATATAACAATTTCAATAAATACATATACAATCTGCTGAATATATAATTACAACAATTGTATTATTCAGTCTCTGATTTAGATATAACACACGTGAGGAGCTGATTACATACTAATATACAATGTTGAATACATACAAAAATATAAATTGTCTTATACATTGTGTCTGCCTTGACTATACAAATCAAACCAAATGAATACAATTACTTATAGATTTGTATATGTATGAATATAACCTGCTTAAGTAAAATAAATACATCAAGTTGAGTACATACATATAAACCTGTAATATACAGTTTCTGACTTTGATATACATACAAAGTGACTGAATCTTAATACATACTTATACGCCCTGTTGAATACATATGAATATATCCTGTAAGATACATATGAATAGAAACTGTAGACTAAGTATGAATACTTATGAACAAAACAATAAAACATAGATTGAAAAGTTGCAATGGTCATATATGAACAATGTTGATAAAGTGATTAAAACATGGATTTTTCTAACTGAATACCATCTTCACCAAAAAACTATTCAAAAAATAGTATTCAACTAAAACAACCTTCTAAAACTACATTCACCTAAAGCTACTCTAACACTATCTGCAACTTTGAATCTGACTCTGTGATTTGCCTAGCAATCTTTGTGGTGCTTTATTCTCGCTTATGGTATCGGCGTCTATCTTCTGCATAGCATAGTCCCAGAGGAGAGCACCATATCTGTCACGACCCTGGTTCGCCCTCCGTGAACCATCGTGACGGAACCTAGTCTCTACGACTAGGTAAGCCTAATTTGCGAAAGAAAAACCAAAATTTACGGAAGTAAACAATTTAAACAGAAATAAAGTAGTAACAGTGTTTAAATGTACCGCTCGGCATACAACACATTTAACTCTCAATACCAAACAAAAATCCAAGACCCGAAAACCCATGAATCACAAGCTAAGATCAATAACATATAGCTCTAACTCCGGAATGTCTAATAAAAATAGAAAAAATACAAAAGGGCTAAATACTAAAAGCAGGAATAGAAAGGGACTTCTCGGTCTGCGAACGCGGCAGATGTACCTCGAAGTCTCTAGAGTAGTCTCCTCCTTAATGATGATAGGCCTGAGTAGCGGTACCTGAATCTGCACATGAAAAACATGCACAGAAGAGGCATGAGTACACCACATCGGTACTCAGTAAGTGCCAAGCCTAACCTCGGTTAGGTAGTGACGAGGAAGGTCAGGGCCCTACTAAGATCAAATAGATAATAAGATTGTCACACCTCCTTTTTCCGCACCCGAGAGGGCGCAAGGGAGTTTTTCCAATTAAAGGACAATCGGAACGGGATTAGTTTATTTATTTCAGAGTCGCCACTTGGGAGATTTAGGGTGTCCCAAGTCACCAATTTTAATCCCGAATCGAGGAAAATAATGACTCTATATTACAGTCTGCGTACCAGAAATCCGGATAAGGAATTCTGTTAACCCGGGAGAAGGTGTTAGGCATTCCCGAGTTCCGTGGTTCTAGCACGGTCGCTCAACTGTTATATTCGGCTTATTTATCTGATTTTTAATACAATTATGAACCTATGTGCCAATTTTATCTTTTATCCGCTTTTATCGTTCACCGTTATTTTTATAGGACTTGCAACGTCGTGAAAACATATCTCGAACCACGCTACATCAATGCACCCGTGGTTATTGATATATCTCGACTCGGCTGAGATTTGGATTTGGGTCACATAAATGTGCACCCGAATTAAGAAAAATAAATTATTTAAGACGCGCCTAAAGCAACTAACGTATGGTTGTTTTGGGGAGGGCCGTAACATTCGCTAAATGACCTATCCCGAATTCTAAGTGTTTTAATATATATACAGTTGGAGGGCCCCGTGGCTGTGTACATTTTTCATTTTTTGACGAGGCTCGTCTCGTTCTACTTTTAAAAGGAATTAGCGACGTCATGGATATGCCTCTCGGATCACGTCACAATCAATGTACCCGTGATTAGAAATACATTTCGAATCCGTCGAGATTTGGATTTGGGTCACATAAATGTGCACCCGAGTTTTTAAGAAGGCAAGGCTTATTAAAGCGCATCCTAAAGAGACTAACGTATTGTTATTTTAGGAGGGTTGTGAGATTTGCTAAACAACCCGTCCCGGAAACTAAATGCTTCAATAATATACATTTAACAAGGGCCCCGCATCTGCGTGTTTTGTTTATTTTCGTCGAGGCTCATCTCGTTCTTATTTTTTTTAAAGGATATCCTATAGCAACTACGTTTCTTGTCGTGTTCGTCTCTATCAATCGAGAACAGTAGATAGTCCTAATTAATTATATGCTTGCAAGTTGTTTGTGATGTAATTAGGAAATGCTTCAAAATCAGGACCGAAGTTGCGTGCACAGTCGGCCAAACGAATAATCATGGGCCCAAATCCAGCCCACGCGCGGTTGGCCAGACCTGGGCCACTGCTCGTTCGATGCGGGCCTGTCTAGTCTGTCTTCGACCTGGGCTCGACCCTTGTGAGGTTGAGGCCGTGAACTCGTTCTGGGTTCTATTGGCGTGGTATAAAGGGATCGCCTATTAAAGGGAAAGAAATTAACTAGTAGGGGATAGTTTTCATGCTTGGCCTACATTAAAGAATATACTACACAGTTAAACTAAGTCTAAGATACAACCTATTATATTGGGAATATTTCCACCTAACAACATACATATATAAACTAACATTCAACTAATCCACATTGATATATACTGGGCATACAGGCTACTTCCATTGTCAAAACAGAAATGAAAATCATTATACAGTACATGATGTCTAATGTAACAATTTATGTATAAAAGTCACTCTTCAGGTCTTTTCTTTTGTATTCATGCTCAACTTTCCAATTACATTTGACAGAGTATTAGTCATGTACCTGGTATAGAGAGACAAAAGAAGAAGGAAATGATCAGCTGGGCAGTATGCAGTAAATACAGCAGCAACACAGACACGCAGCAACAACACAGCAATAACCAACTAGACCAAGTGTTTTCCACAGCCACAGATAACCAACAATATCTCCCAGAATACAAGGACTAACAGATAGTCGAAACCAAGCCAGCAATCCCAGGAAAGAATAATGAAACAACAGCAATAACTGAGTGTTCAATGCAGCAAAACCACCAGTTCAACAACCCCAAACAGCTCAGTCAATGCAAACAATAGAACTTGGCCAAGACAGCTTGACCAATATGCACTCTTATACAACTTTCAGGCAGTGTTTGGTTACAATGTTTATTGGAAACTGCCTTATACTTTTCAGTTTTCTTTAAGCTCACTAGACCTCTCTTTAGACTAAGAGTTCCAGCCTCAAGACTAAAATTCCAACCTTTCGTTTTCTCCTTTTCTGAAGACTAAAAGTCCACCTTTAAGTTATCAAATGGCCTATTTATAAGCCAAATGACTCAGTGCAGCTAGGCTGCCCTTTTTGCTGCAACTTGCAGCCTGCCCATACCCCTTTAAGCCCCATGCCTCAGCATCTTCTGGTGTCAGCCCCCCTTTATTCCCCACGCCTGGTTTTTGTTTAATCCAGAATTATGGGCTCATTTGTTTACTCATTTTAAGCCCCATACCCTTGTGTCTTGTTCCCCATTGGTATTAGTTTAATCCTAAATTAGTACCCTACTTGTCAGCCCATTTATACTAATCTTTTTTGTCTTTTTCAACACCCCAGAATGCCCTTGTTATCCCTGGATTATTACTGCCTTGCCTATTGCAGCATCAGGGCATTTTGGGCTTTGAACATTCGATCTCAGAACTGCCCCGACCTGGCCTTTAATTGTTTACAATGTAGTTACAAACTACCATTCATGGGTAATGCCCCTATTCCAAATCACAATACAGGCTCATTAGTGATGCGACATTATTAGCTCATTCGATTCATTAGTTATAGAAAACTAATCGACGACATTTATCGAGTCGACTATACTAATTATAGCAGGTAATAATCGATCGCTCACATAAACAATACATTTAGGGACCTAAAGGGCATCGGACAATTTTTGTTCAATTACTGGGGCCTATATGAGTCAACTTATCTGACGATTAAACTAATCGACGATCATGTTTACTCACAGAGTACATTCAGAGTCATACACAGAATACAATCGACCAAATAAAAAGGCCTTTACAGGGAAGAAAGAAATCCGGATGAAAATAACAGAAATAACAAACAAACACAACGAAACATGCTGACCACTTAATCAAAACTAACACAAAAGAAAGGAAAAACTTACCGAAAATGTTTAAATCAAACAGACCCAAACTTGATTCAACGTCGACCTTCTGAGGCCGAACAAACTTTTAATCAGGGTGTTCTCACACGAGAACACCTTGATTAAGGTCTATTAGACCTCAAACCCATGTCAAAACTGGCCGGGT
Organism: Nicotiana tabacum; assembly: GCF_000715075.1. NCBI lineage: Eukaryota > Viridiplantae > Streptophyta > Magnoliopsida > Solanales > Solanaceae > Nicotiana > Nicotiana tabacum. Next base: position 8,882,435 of record NC_134090.1, read on the forward strand.
TCCCCAGGTGCATGTGTTTCAAAAGTCTGGATTTCCAGATCTGGATTTTTGGGAGTTGTGGGTAGATTCGGACCAAACCAAGTTTGGTTTGGTCACGAGGAAGGTCAGGGGAGTGTCTGGTATGAAGATGGGATGATTTGGCATGGATCCGGGTTCGGCTCAAATCTTCAAACGAAGATTCGAGACGAACGGAAGTGATTCGAGGCTCGTGGTTAGTGGATTCGTGTTCAGGACAGTGAGGTGGTCCTAGGGTGTTCAGGAGGTGGCCACCGGCGTCCATGCCGCCGGCTTTAATGGCAAGGGAGACGAGGGCGGCTAGGGTTTCTAATGGGAGGTCTGGGTTTGAACTTGGGGACGAAGGGGTGGGGTGTTGGTATAGGGGGCGTGGGTGTAAGGGAAGGTTTATATACGGAGTAGGGGATTGGATCTGAGCCGTTAGATCAAATGATCTCAACGGCTTGGATCTGATGGTGAGAAATGAGACGGGGTCGTTTGGTAGTTAAACGAGGTCGTTTGGTTTAAGTGAGGGGTTGGGTCGGATTGGTTATTGGGTCGGGTTTGAACACGGGTTGTTGAAAAAGGTCCTGAGCCGTTGGATTGGCCTGGACGGACGGCTCAGATCGAACGCCCTATACGGCGTCGTTTTGGGGGCGTGCCTGGGCAGGCCTGGTTTGGACTGGGTCTTGCCTTGGCTTTGGGCCTCATTTTGGGGCCCAATCCGATTTTCCCTTTTCTTCTCTTCTTTTTTTTCTCTTTTTCAAATCAACAAATTAAACTAAAAATTCCTAAAAATTGTAAAAATTAAAATAAACTTACACACATATTGGTTAGCACCTATAACAATTTAACATAAAATAAAAATAAAAATGGTTAACTCACAGCTGAGAATGAACGATGCACACATACACACATTTTTTGAATTTTCTTTTAACGACAGGCCTTTTTTGTATTTTTGTTTGATAATGACTAGATGCAAAACGGACAGACTCACAAACGATTAACAAAACATGTCACGGAAAGACCGAAAAATTGTACAGCGAAGCCCTTTGCCGCTATTTTTATTTTCTTTTGGAGCAATTGTCCGTGAAGCAAAAATCACGTGCTTACAGCTGCCCCTCTTTGCACGAAGACACGAAGGGTTTTTGCGCAAAGATAAAGCGAGCGATTTTTGCCCGTCCGAATACTCCGTGTGAAGCATTTTTGAAAATGATTTGACCGAACCTTTGCTTCAGAGGTTTCCTACATATCCTGGGCTGAAACAGGAATCAGGTCAATGTAGTTCGGGAAATTTTGGTAGCTGGGACTACCGTGCGACTGTAGTGTTTACTGTTGTTGTGCGCTGTTGTATGCTGCTGTAGGATGCTACTGCTCAACCGATCCCCCTATTACATTGCTCTAAAAGGAAAACAAGAAGCTAAGCTAAACTGAGGATCCTGAGATCTCATCCATCTTCAACTTGTTCTTGCTGCCTTGCTTTCTTGTCGGCTAACGTTTTCCTCTGACGCCTTTATTTTGTGAACTTGGAGATGATGCTGGTCCTTCACCTTTTCTGACTGTCAGTTCTCATCACTTTGCTTGATTTGCTGGGGATACGGCTTTCTTCTTTAAATCTTCCAATGGTTTCTTCAGTGGTATGGCTTTTCATCAGAATTGTTATACTAGGCATGCTACAACGTTCCCAAACTGTTCCTTTTTCCTTTTGAATGGCGCGCTTGCCTCTGCAGTTGTCTGCTTCTTGGTGCTGGGGATTTCATTGTTTCCCGTTTGGGGATCTCTGTTGTACCCTTCCGTCTTCAGGTGGGGCGACTGATTCCAAAATCTAGAGCTGAATGTATTCCCGCATTATACTGGTGGGCGACCTAGAACTTAAGAGTATTCCCGCATTATACTGGTGGGCGACCTAGAACTTAAAAGTATTCCCGCATTATACTGGTGGGCGACCTAGAACTTAAATGTATTCCCGCATTATACTGGTGGGCGACCTAGAACTTAAAAGTATTCCCGCATTATACTGGTGGGCGACCTAGAACTTAAAAGTATTCCCGCATTATACTGGTGGGCGACCTAGAACTTAAAAGTATTCCCGCATTATACTGGTGGGCGACCTAGAACTTAAAAGTATTCCCGCATTATACTGGTGGGCGACCTAGAACTTAAATGTATTCCCGCATTATACTGGTGGGCGACCTAGAACTTAAAAGTATTCCCGCATTATACTGGTGGGCGACCTAGAACTTAAAAGTATTCCCGCATTATACTGGTGGGCGACCTAGAACTTAAAAGTATTCCCGCATTATACTGGTGGGCGACCTAGAACTTAAAAGTATTCCCGCATTATACTGGTGGGCGACCTAGAACTTAAAAGTATTCCCGCATTATACTGGTGGGCGACCTAGAACTTAAAAGTATTCCCGCATTATACTGGTGGGCGACCTAGAACTTAAAAGTATTCCCGCATTATACTGGTGGGCGACCTAGAACTTAAATGTATTCCCGCATTATACTGGTGGGCGACCTAGAACTTAAAAGTATTCCCGCATTATACTGGTGGGCGACCTAGAACTTAAAAGTATTCCCGCATTATACTGGTGGGCGACCTAGAACTTAAATGTATTCCCGCATTATACTGGTGGGCGACCTAGAACTTAAAAGTATTCCCGCATTATACTGGTGGGTGACCTAGAACTTAAAAGTATTCCCGCATTATACTGGTGGGCGACCTAGGACTTAAAAGTATTCCCGCATTATACTGGTGGGCGACCTAGAACTTAAATGTATTAAAATTGCTTCCTCGTTCTTCCGAGAAAATTTTCGACAACCGGCAGAAAATTTTCTGCCCCGGTCTTGGTGACTCCCTTGGCGTTGCTGTTCTCGTCAATCCTTTGCTTTCCTGCAGCAGACAGAAGGATTTAATTAGTTTTTATCGTGGTGGTAGAGGGTGCCTTTCTGGCGGATGGTCTTCCTTTCTTCCCCTTTTCTTGCTCTTTGTCCCCATAATTGGTTGGCGGGCAAAGTTGCCTGTTGGGGGTCTCTCGCCTGCTGGGGATCGGTTTTCAATTTATCCCCTTTTCTTCTTTCTCTTTAAACACATGATGTGGGGGTCTGCTTCTAACTCCCGAAACCACTCCCTTTTGGAGCTTACTTCTTCCAAAATTTCCGGGCACAATCCCTGCATTGCCTGGGACCGGCCTTTACGACTGTTTGTATCATCCGGCATTTGGATGAATTCTCCTTTGGTTTCTGGTAGTAAGCTTTGAAAAATCCTTTCAAGACACATTTTAGGAAAAGAAATAAAGATATGGAAAAAAGAAAAACTTTCTGAACCAATATTTTTGTGGGAGGAGACAATCCAAAGAACTTATCTGGAGGACACAATTGGTCCCCGTGATCATGACGTGCACCATAGATTCCCGACCCAGTCTATTTGTATCAATCAATTTGTCCGACGGTCTGACTTGCTGGGGATGATAAATGGATGTTCATCTTGTTGCAAATGTGGTAGCTTCGCTGATCTATCTCGTCGCCTCATAGTGCCCTTCGAGGGGTTTTCACTAATGAGACTCTCTCTTTTCTCTCATCTCCCGGCGCCTTATGGTGCCTGTGAAGGTTTTCACCAATAAGACTCTCTCATTTTATATCCCTCATCTTACATCGCCTCTCGGTGCCTGCGAAGGTTTTCACCGATGAGACTCTCTCATTTTATTTCTTTCGAGGAATCGGGGTGTTGTAGATACGACCCTCTTTTCTGGAGATTCCTTTGACTATCAATTCGTTCCCAATCTTACGATCCTCTTCTTTGCTGGGGCTTGGTGTATTATTCTCGGCCTTATTTTCCGGATTTGGCATCTCTCGAACATTGATCGGGAGGTCTTTTGGATGTTGACGTTGGTTTTGGTGTGGGATTGAAGAAAGGCTACAAAAATGAAAACAATTTGAAGGGTGATGTGCTACAACTTTTGGAATCTAACCTTTGTTGGAACTTAAAACATAACCTCTGCCCCAGTTTTCTTGCTTGGGGAATTTTATTTTTTATGCTTATGTTGAGTTACGTGCGTTACGCACATTGTGCTATATTGTGCACACTATGTACATTATGCATCCTATATTTGCTATGATGCATACTATGACCGAGCCGTGAGGCGCCTACGTATCCTCTTTGAGGAATCAGGTCAAACGTAGTTCCCACGGTTTTATATTCCTTGATTTTTCTTTTCTTTCTTTTCATTTTCTTTTCCTTTTCTTTTTCTTTTTCTTTTCTTTTCCTTTCTTTTCTTTTTTTTTTTTTTTTTATATCTTTCCCATTAGTGATTCCAAAAGAGGGGTATTGAAAGAATTTGCTCAAGGCTCAAAGGGGAAAGCGAAGGTTAAAAGTGTTTGGATAGAAGAAAGAATTGCCTCCGTCATCTCATTATTCAACAAATGCCAAATACAAACAAATAAACCAAAATTGCCATAATTTAAAGAAATTACGCATAATATCTCTTGACTGCATCTGAATTGATAGCCATGTCGACACATCCACCTTCGACATCTGTCAAACACAAGGCACCATTGGCCAAGACTCTGGTCACAATATAAGGCCCTTGCCAATTTGGGGCGAATTTGCCTTTCGCCTCGACCTGATGTGGGAGGATCTTCTTCAATACCTGCTGCCCTACTTCAAACTTCCTGGGGCGCACCTTTTTATTATACGTTCTTGCCATTCTCTTCTGGTACAGCTGACCATGGCACACTGCTGCCAATCTTTTCTCATCTATCAGGCTCAACTGTTCCAATCGAGCTTTGACCCATTCATCATCATCAATCCCGGCTTCAGCGACAATTCGGAGGGACGGAATTTCGACCTCCGCTGGTATCACGGCCTCAGTCCCATACACCAACAAATAAGGAGTTGTGCCTATGGAAGTCCGGACGGTAGTGCGGTAGCCCAACAAAGCAAAGGGCAATTTCTCGTGCCACTGTCTGGACCCTTCCACCATTTTTCGCAGTATCTTCTTGATATTCTTATTGGCTGCTTCGACTGCTCCATTTGCCTTAGGACGATATGGGGTGGAATTGCGGTGTGTAATCTTGAATTGTTGGCATACCTCTCTCATCAAGCTGCTATTAAGATTCGCACCGTTATCCGTGATGATCACTTTTGGGATCCCAAATCTGCAGATGATATGGGAGTGAATAAAGTCCACCACTGCCTTCTTGGTTACCGACTTGAAGGTTTTAGCCTCAACCCATTTGGTGAAGTAATCAATGGTCACTAGAATGAACCTGTGACCGTTGGATGCTGCTGGCTCGATGGGCCCGATGACATCCATGCCCCAGGCCACAAACGGCCAAGGTGCTGACATCGTATGTAACTCTGTTGGCGGAGAATGAATCAAATCTCCATGTATCTGGCACTGATGGCATTTCCTCACAAAAGTGATACAGTCGCGTTCCATGGTGAGCCAATAACACCCTGTTCGAAGGATCTTTCTTGCCAATACATATCCGCTCATGTGTGGTCCGCAAACTCCCGCATGTACCTCTTCCATAACCGTCATTGCTTGACTGGCATCTACGCATCTCAACAATCCCAAATCCGGGGTTCTTTTGTACAACACTCCTCCACTGAGGAAGAAACCATTCGACAAACGCCGAAGGGCTCTTTTTGGTCTCCCGAGGCATGTTCTGGATATATCCCCATTCTGAGGTATTCCTTGATATCATGAAACCAGGGTTCGCCATCTGCTTCTTCTTCTATGGTATTGCAGTAGGCGTGCTGATCACGGACTTGGATATGCAGAGGATCAACATACATTTTGTCAGGGTGGTGCAGCATTGATGCTAAGGTGGCTAAGGCATCTGCAACCTCATTGTGAACTCTCGGGATGTGTTTGAACTTCACCGATCGAAATTGCTTGCTCAGATCATGCAAGCATTGTCGGTATGGTATGAGCTTTAGATCTCGTGTTTCCCATTCCCCCTGAATTTGATGTACCAAGAGGTCCGAGTCTCCCAAGACCAAGACGTCTTGGACATCCATGTCAGCAGCCAAGCGCAGACCCAGAATGCAAGCCTCATATTCGGCCATATTGTTAGTGCAGTAGAAGCGCAGTTGGGCCGTAACAGGATAATGCCGTCCTGTTTCAGAAATGAGTACTGCCCCTATTCCAACCCCTTTTGCGTTTGCAGCTCCATCGAAGAAAAGCTTCCAACCTGATTCCTCGGGTAATTCCAACTCATTCGTATGCATCACCTCTTCGTCAGGAAAATACGTTCTTAAGGGCTCGTATTTTTCATCAACGGGATTTTCTGCCAAATGGTCTGCCAGTGCCTGGGCTTTCATGGCCGTCCTTGTCACGTAGATGATATCAAATTCTGTGAGCAGAATTTGCCATTTTGCCAACCTCCCCGTGGGCATAGGTTTCTGAAAGATATACTTCAATGGGTCCAAGCGGGATATGAGATAAGTAGTATATGAAGACAGGTAGTGCTTCAACTTCTGAGCTACCCAAGTCAGGGCGCAGCATGTTTTCTCGAGTTGAGTGTACTTGACCTCATGCACTGTGAATTTCTTGCTAAGATAGTAGATGGCCTGCTCCTTCCTCCCTGTGTCATCATGTTGCCCCAGTACACAACCAAATGAATTTTCCAAGACCGTCAGGTAAAGGATTAGGGGTTTCCCGGGCTTAGGCGGGACCAATACGGGTGGATTAGACAGATACCCTTTGATTTGGTCGAAAGCCTCCTGGCACTCTGCCGTCCAACCTACTGCAGCATCCTTTCTCAGTAGCCGAAATATGGGCTCACAAGTTGCTGTGAGTTGAGCGATGAACCTGCTGATATAATTGAGTCTACCCAGCAAGCTCATTACCTCTGTTTTGTTCCTTGGCGGTGGCAAATCTCGGATGGATTCAATTTTGGATGGGTCCAACTCAATCCCCCGTCGACTGACGATGAATCCTAGCAACTTCCCTGATGGAACCCCGAATGCGCATTTGGCCGGGTTAAGCTTGATATCATACCTCCGGAGTCTTTGGAAAAATCTCCTTAGGTCTGCTACATGGTCCTCCTGACGCCAAGATTTGATGATCACATCATCGACGTACACCTCAATTTCCTTGTGTATCATGTCATGAAACACCGCAGTCATTGCTCGCATGTACGTTGCCCCGGCGTTCTTTAACCCGAACGGCATTACCCGATAGCAGTAGGTTCCCCATGGCGTAATAAACGCTGTCTTCTCAGCATCCTCTTCGTCCATTAGGATCTGATGATAACCCGCATAGCAATCCACAAAGGATCCGATCTCGCGCCCAGCGCAATTATCGATCAGGATATGAATGTTGGGTAACGGGAAATTGTCCTTGGGACTTGCTTTGTTGAGATTGCGGTAGTCGACGCACACCCTGATTTTTCCATCCTTCTTTGGGACTGGTACCACATTGGCCAGCCACTCGGGATACCGAGTGACCCGAATGACCTTAGATTGTAATTGCTTAATCACCTCTTCTTTGATCTTTACACTCATTTCTGTTTTAAATTTCCTTAGTTTTTGCTTGACCGGAGGGTATGCCGGGTCAGTGGGCAATTTGTGAACCACTAAATCGGTGCTCAATCCAGGCATATCATCATATGACCATGCAAAAACATCTTTGAATTCCCTGAGAGTTTCGATCAATTCTGCTTTGACATTCGGCTCAATGTGGATGCTAATTTTGGTCTCTTGGATGTTATCAGCGTTTCCTAGGTTCACAGCCTCAGTGTCATTTAGGTTAGGCTTGGGTTTCTCTTCAAATTGGCATAGTTCTCGATTTATTTCTTCGAAGGCTTCCCTTTCGTCACATTCGGATTCATTATCACAAACGACCTCTTGCATCATTGAGTCAGATTCAGAATGATTTATTAGACTAGGTCGAAGATCCGTTGTGCATGCCATGTCATTAGGACCAGTAAAAAGAGAACTGTTCAGAAAGAAAACAAAACCAGAAATTAAAATGGGACAAAAGAAAAGAACTTTATTAAATTTGCAGGATAAAAAGGGTTCACACTTTTACAAAACGAAAGTAAAATTGGGATTACACCCTTGGATAATCCGATCAAACAAACAAACAAACAAAACATTAATCAAAGCCTACTACCAAGACTCCCCTCGGACAGGGAGAGGAGTAATCGTCCAATTGTTGGTCTTGGCCTCAGGCCCCACAAATTGTATCTCTGCCCTGCTGGAACCCTCTCCAGCTTCCACCATACTGACATCTGCGAATAGTCTCTCAAAACTCTGATTCAGGTCTTCATTTACACCGATCAAAGGTCCTCGAATCTTTGGGATCGCTGACCCCTTGGCACTTGCTTTAACAAAAGACCTTGAGAGGCGTGGCACTGGTTTAGGCAGAAACCAGACCTTCTTCTTCATTCTTCGCGCCTCCTTCCTGTCTGCTGCGGTTGGTTTGAACCCCAACCCGAAGGTTTCCAGATTCTTAGGAAGGGAAACAGGTTGGACTATCCCTTGAAGTTCAACTCCCAGGCCTTTTCCCGGCACAAATCCGTTACCCAGCATCTCCGATACCATCATGACTGTTGCGGCAGCTACCCTAGGGTGCGGGATGATTTCTCCTTCAGAGATTTTGTTGGCCGACCCTGTATCGAGAATCTGGTAGACCCAAGGACCCTTGTCATCACTGGTCTCTATGAAAGGCACAATGATTCCGCCCATGGTGTATGTTGTATCCTCACCGTGCAACACGACCTCTTGTCTTTCCCACTCGAACTTCACTGTCTGATGTAGGGTGGAAGGCACCGCTTTAGCTGCGTGAATCCAGGGTCGTCCTAACAGCAAGTTGTAAGATACCGTGGCGTCCAATACCTGGAATTCCATGGTAAACAGGACCGGGCCAATGGTTAGTTCAAGTACAACATCCCCCACAGTGGCTGTTCCGTTTCCGTCAAACCCTCGGACACAGATGCTATTCTCCCGGATTCTTCCACGGTCAATCTTTAACTGGTCCAGGGTGGACAATGGACAAATATTGGCGCTTGAGCCGTTATCCACCAATACTCGGGTTACCACCGAGTCTTCACATTTGACAGCTAGGTATAGAGCTTTGTTATGCTCCGTACCTTCCACCGGCAGGTCATCATCTGAGAATGTCACTCTGTTCACCTCGAAAATCTTGCTAGCAATGGTTTCCAGGTGGTTTACAGAAATCTCACTGGGTACATGAGCCTCGTTCAATATCTTTAACAGGGCCCGACGATGTTCCTCGGAATGGAGGAGTAATGACAATAGTGAGATCTGGGCAGGTGTTTTTCTCAGCTGCTCAACCACAGAATAGTCTTGTACTTTCATCTTCCTCAGGAAGTCTTCAGCCTCTTCTTCTGACACTGGCTTCTTGGTTGCCACTGGGTTGGTTTTTCTTAACTCCGCCGGAGCAAAACATCGACCTGATCGAGTCAAACCTTGCGCTTCACAACTGACTTCTTCCACCTGTTTTCCTTGGTACGTTACCACTGCTTTTTCATATTTCCAGGGCACAGCCCTGCTGTCAAGCACAGGCAGTTGGACCACCGGCTTTATGGTCACCCGTTCTCTACATACCCCTTTCAACATGACTGCCGGTGTGGGCAGGATCCCTGGTATTACCAATTTGCTTGGCTCGGGTTTGCTTGTTATGACGGACGGGTTCTTCCCCCATATTACTACCGGCTTGACACCTTCTCCCTGCGACTGTACATTTGTTCCTCCCCTGGTTAAGACTTCTTTTGGGGCAGCTTGGATCATCATCACTGTTTGTGAGGGTTTTCTTAATTCACCTCCCTCACACACCAACTCAATCATGTGAGCTTCGTGGTGCGCTGGCAGCGGGTTTTGGTTGATGTTAGGAGCCTCCGGTGTCTGGACCTCGATCTTATTGGTGTCAATAAGATCCTGTATGGCATGCCTTAACTTCCAACACTTCTCGGTATCGTGCCCGAGCATCCCTGAACAGTATTCACAACTGATTGAACGGTCCAAATTCTGAGGCGGGGGATTTGGTTCCCGAGTATGGACGGGACTAACCAAACCCAATTGTCGCAGCTTGTGGAACACAGCGGTGTAGGTTTCTCCCAGTTCGGTGAAGGTTCTTTGCTTCCGCAACCTGTCATTTCTGGCATCTGGATTTCCCCGGAAACCTGCCCCTGAAGGATTTCTATATGCCCTTGGTGGAGGGTAAGTGTTTTGTGGTGGTGCATATATGTTCTGGGGAGCCGGTGCGCGCCATTGTGGGCGAACCGGGGGCTGAGTGTATATCTGGGCTTGGTGTACGGAACAATGCGGTTCTCGAGGTGGATAGAAATTTTGTGGTGGGTTGTATGGATAGTTTGACCTGTGAGGCCTGGGTTGGTTGTAGTGTGGCCTGCCAGCCCTGGGCCAACTGCCTGCCTCGATCGTGGCAACCTCTTCTTTCTTTCTTCTTAGCGCACCTCCCGTGCCGCTTTGAATAGCCTGGGTTGTGGCCTTAAGTGCCGAATAGTTTAAGATCTTGTCCGACCTCAAACCTTCTTCTATCATGACCCCTATTTTGACCACCTAGTTGAAAGATTTTCCAACCGTTGTCACCAAGTGACCAAAGTAGGTTGGATCCAATGTCTGCAAAAAGTAGTCTACCATCTCTCCCTCTCTCATGGGAGGATCGACCCTAGCTGCTTGTTCTCTCCAGCGGAACCCGAACTCGCGAAAACTTTCCCCGGGTTTCTTCCCAGTTCTCAATAACGTGAGACGGTCTGGGACTATCTCCAGATTGTATTGGAAATGACCTGCAAAAGCCTGCGCCAGGTCATCCCACGTGTACCACCTGCTGAAATCCTGCCTGGTATACCATTCCAGTGCAGATCCGCTCAGACTTTGGCCGAAATAAGCTATCAACAGCTCATCCTTGCCTCCTGCCCCTCTCATTTTGCTACAGAATCCCCGTAAATGTGTCATGGGATCACCGTGCCCTTCATATAAATCAAACTTGGGCATCTTGAACCCAGCCGGGAGTTGGACATCTGGGAAAGGGCACAGATCTTTGTATGCCACGCTGACTTGATTGCCCAGCCCGTGTAAGTTCCTGAAGGATTGCTCCAGGCTTTTGAACTTTCTCAACACTTCATCCTGTTCAGGGGCCTTAACCGGCTTCTCAACCTCTGCCGGGACTTCCAAATGGGGATTGTAAGCCTGTGGTTCGGGTGCATGGAATGTAGGTTCAGGGGGATAGAATTGTGTATCGTGAGCCTGAAACAATGGCTCACTGGTCATTCGTTGCAAAGGGGCCGATGCAGGTCCCACAAAAATGGGAATATTGGGTGTTGGGAGAGGTTGATGGGGTGGTGGAGCTTGGGAATCATGAGGGCTTCTTTCTTGATGATAGAGGGGATTTGGGCGGCTTGTGGAGGGGCCAGAGTGAGGGTATTCCGGCATGTGTCCCAGTGTCTCAGGGCTCTTTTGTGTTTTGGCCAGGGCTAGCTGCATTGCATGCATCTCTAGTCCCATCCTTTCAATCTTTTCCATTGCCTCTTTTAGCAACTGGCTCATCGGCCTTTCTTCCTCATTACTATTCTCTGAAGTAGTCATGCTTGTTGCTACCGGTCCTTTGGATCTGGTTTGGTATGAATGTGTTGCCAGAATTCTTTAACAACTAACTGTCTGGTTATCAGACAACAACAAACTTTGTTAGTGTTAGAGCTTAACAGATTTGATCATAACACATAGAGGATGCAATGCACCTAGGCAGTTAACCGTTTCTACATGCTTTGCTTCAAACCACATGCGTCATCCCGGTTTGTTCATTCGTCTCTTTTTAGAGTATTCTGCGAAACCCCGCGTCTTATTTTATTTACATTTTCTTTTCTTTATTTATTAAAAGCGGTCGAATCTTATGGGGATTGCCTACGTATCACGTCCCCGCGTGAATCAGACCAGGCGTAGTTCTGCCTTAAAGTAAAAACACACAATTTTTGTGAAATCATTGAATTCATTCTCAAAGTTTTGCTATTACAAATTACATCAAGCAAGGAATAGCAATAGTACAAACTCGACGGTTTCAAACTCGGTTTAACGAAAAAGAAAACAACATATGGAAAAACAACCAAAGCCAAATAAACAGGACTTGACCAAAACTAATTCTCCAATTTAAGGGGCCGTGAGGCATCATCCGGCCTTTTTGCGGCTCTAGGTGTAAGGTCTCTTTGCAAGCTCTTCAATTCGTTCATAATCCGGCGGACGCAACCCATGATGGAAACAAGGAGGGTCTTCCGAGGTGTTCGCTCATATGCCAAGCATTTCATGTAGATGTAATGCCCTATTTCATCAATCCTTCCCCGGATGTTGTCCCTTTCTGTGAACAAATGCCTTATCTGTTGGTTCTTCAATCCCAGTGTTTGCGCATTGTTGGCAAGCTGATCCTGGAACATCTCCATTTGCCTTTCCATTCTGGTCATTGCATCGTAATATTGCCTTCTGTCGTCTTGGGCATTTCGTGTTTGCTTGAGGATCCTTTCTCGAAGAGAGGCATTCGTTTCCCTTAATGTCCCGATGCTCAGTTCATACTCCCTTATGACTTGTTGCAGGCGCTGCCTCCGAGCCATCGCACCCTTTGCCCACTTGGTTCGCAATTTTGCTGTGCTGGCCCTGGCTTTTTCCAAATCTTCCTGGCATTCCGCAACCTGATCTTTTAACCCTGCTATCAATCTTTTATCTGCCTGGCTTCTTAGCTGGCTATTAGCCTCTTTTTTCATTCTCCGGATCTGAGCTTTGAGGATCTCGCCTTCTCTGATTAACTGGTTCTTTTCTCCCTTGTGGGCAGCTGACTGTAATTGGCACTCAAACTTCATATCCTGGATTTGTTGCTTCAGTTTGCCTGCTTTGACAAGATATTCTTGCTCTTTGGCCAACCAGTCCCACTGTTCTTGTGAAGATTTGGCAAATTCTTGCAGGTGAGGTCTTTTGGTCGGTCTTCCAGGTGATGTCTCCCTTTTGTACCAGGCTTGATACCCGGGCGAAACTTCCCCTTTTGCCCGATTCATTACACAAGTATTTGCTTCTAAGTATTGACATTGGCTCCAAATTTGACGAACCCTTGCTTCAGGAAACTGGCCGTCGGGACTGATCTCGATTACCTGGATGCTCAGATCCTCGTCTTTCGGCACTATCTGATACCTCCCAAGTTGCCTTAAAACCCGATGCGGCGCGTATGGTTGAATGCTCTTAAGTCCCATTAAAAGAAAATGGGGCCTGGCTGCTGGCATGTATATGACTTCGTCGATCGGTAACCATCCTAGCGCCCACTGTATTTGACTGGCGTTGAGGGTTTGGAAATATGAGGTCCATGCTACAACTCCTTCTGGTAGGTAGGTTTCATCAACTCTGGTATAGAACTCCTCTATGCAGGTCTTTCCAGCGGATCCATGGCTCAGAAACTGGGCTCGGTGACATAGGTGTTCGATCATCCACATTTGCAACAACAAATTGCAACCCTCGAAAAAGCTTCCTCCGGCTTTGCAAGAAGTGAGTGCCCGGAATATATCAGATACTATCATGGGCGCCAACGTACTATCACTCTGTGTGAGCAACGTACTGACGACCCCTGCTATCTTTATGTCAATATTCCCATCTTTTCTTGGGAATATTAGTAGTCCTAAGAAAGTTATCATGAAAGCAATTCGTCTATGTTCTTCCCACTTCTGGCGATTACCTTTGCTGCACAACTGGTTTTCTGGCTTGTCGAATCCTCCTATGTGACCATATCTTTGATATATGAAACTCGTGCTGCAAAAACCTTTTGCCAAGTCAGGGTTATGAACTGTTCTGACTATCTTTAAGGAGTCCAGGAACCGGTGTACTGCTACAGCTCTTGGAGCAATCAGATATTTGTGCCTCAAAGGAGTCTCAGTGCTGCCGATATACCCTGCTATTTCTTCTAAAGTTGGGGTAAGTTCGAAATCTGAGAAGCGGAAGACATTGTGCGCAGGATCCCAGTGGGGGACTAGTGCCCTTATGATATCTCCTCGTGGCCTGATATCCAACAAACTCGTGAGGCCTTTCAGATACTTCTTGATTTCGTCATGCCCCTCTTTGCCCAAATCATTCCACCAGAGCCGCAATTGGAGGGGAATTTTATTCATGATTGAAAAGGGTTCATTCGGAATCGTGCTCATTCTGCACATTTATTAACAAGATTTTAACAAACGACACTTATCCTGCTAAAAACAAAAATATATGCGATTTTTTATGAATTTTGAATTTTCATATATATATATATAAAACTTTCTAAAGAAGTCAATAACGGAAAATATTTTGGATTTTTTTTTTTTTTTTTTTTCGAAAAACTGGGAGCCTGAAAGGACTTTTCTAGACCTTTAACAAGATAAATACTTTTGCCATAAATAAAGATATATACATTTTGAAATAAAGCAAAACTTTTGAATTTTTCATATATATATATATATACATATATTTGTAACAAATAATAAAAGTAAAGACCACACAAGACTTTCTTTTTTATTATAAAAAAATTTTAAAATAAGATTTTTTTTTATTTTTATGACAAGACAACTCTATATTTCTATTGATATATTTTTTATTATGAAAGGCAGAACAACGACTTTTCAAAATTTTGGCAGAGTTTTGACAGTATTTGTTTTTTTTTTTCAACAATAAACAATCAATTCCTAACCGTTATTTCCCTTTTTTTCACAATATTCCAAATATTCAAACACCGGTCAGCATGCGGGCATGAGACAAATAAATGCACGGAAAACAGTGGGATGCACCAGAATGGTCTTTTCATATCAGGTTGCTAGTCCTAGACGGACCCAACCCCTGTGTTGAGTCCCCTAAGTCATATGCAACGTGATGCAAATAAGCGTTCCTACTAGGGATCCGGCATGAAGTCACGTTATTCTATGTTCAAAACCTGGGTCGGTGTTCTAGACAGTGTACCCGAGCGGACAACTCGAGTTGAGGAAGGAGCTCCTTTCCGGGAACCAAAAGGCCAGCCGGCTTAGAAACTTTCCGAACCTCTTTTATTTAGGGTATGACACTAACAGAATAAGGAGTCTCAACCAGTGAGCACATCCCCGGAGGTGAGAAGAGAAAGGTTTCGGCACAGTTTATATACAGTTCAAATAATATCAAAGCGGTAACAGCAACATTTAGCACATTAGTCTCAAAAACATGTAATAATCAGATAATAAATAAAGCCAAATAATAACAATTATTCTAAGCTCGACTTCTTAACCCTGAACCATTGGTTCTGGGTTTTATGTTCCCCAGCAGAGTCGCCAGAGCTGTCACACCTCCTTTTTCCGCACCCGAGAGGGCGCAAGGGAGTTTTTCCAATTAAAGGACAATCGGAACGGGATTAGTTTATTTATTTCAGAGTCGCCACTTGGGAGATTTAGGGTGTCCCAAGTCACCAATTTTAATCCCGAATCGAGGAAAATAATGACTCTATATTACAGTCTGCGTACCAGAAATCCGGATAAGGAATTCTGTTAACCCGGGAGAAGGTGTTAGGCATTCCCGAGTTCCGTGGTTCTAGCACGGTCGCTCAACTGTTATATTCGGCTTATTTATCTGATTTTTAATACAATTATGAACCTATGTGCCAATTTTATCTTTTATCCGCTTTTATCGTTCACCGTTATTTTTATAGGACTTGCAACGTCGTGAAAACATATCTCGAACCACGCTACATCAATGCACCCGTGGTTATTGATATATCTCGACTCGGCTGAGATTTGGATTTGGGTCACATAAATGTGCACCCGAATTAAGAAAAATAAATTATTTAAGACGCGCCTAAAGCAACTAACGTATGGTTGTTTTGGGGAGGGCCGTAACATTCGCTAAATGACCTATCCCGAATTCTAAGTGTTTTAATATATATACAGTTGGAGGGCCCCGTGGCTGTGTACATTTTTCATTTTTTGACGAGGCTCGTCTCGTTCTACTTTTAAAAGGAATTAGCGACGTCATGGATATGCCTCTCGGATCACGTCACAATCAATGTACCCGTGATTAGAAATACATTTCGAATCCGTCGAGATTTGGATTTGGGTCACATAAATGTGCACCCGAGTTTTTAAGAAGGCAAGGCTTATTAAAGCGCATCCTAAAGAGACTAACGTATTGTTATTTTAGGAGGGTTGTGAGATTTGCTAAACAACCCGTCCCGGAAACTAAATGCTTCAATAATATACATTTAACAAGGGCCCCGCATCTGCGTGTTTTGTTTATTTTCGTCGAGGCTCATCTCGTTCTTATTTTTTTTAAAGGATATCCTATAGCAACTACGTTTCTTGTCGTGTTCGTCTCTATCAATCGAGAACAGTAGATAGTCCTAATTAATTATATGCTTGCAAGTTGTTTGTGATGTAATTAGGAAATGCTTCAAAATCAGGACCGAAGTTGCGTGCACAGTCGGCCAAACGAATAATCATGGGCCCAAATCCAGCCCACGCGCGGTTGGCCAGACCTGGGCCACTGCTCGTTCGATGCGGGCCTGTCTAGTCTGTCTTCGACCTGGGCTCGACCCTTGTGAGGTTGAGGCCGTGAACTCGTTCTGGGTTCTATTGGTGTGGTATAAAGGGATCGCCTATTAAAGGGAAAGAAATTAACTAGTAGGGGATAGTTTTCATGCTTGGCCTACATTAAAGAATATACTACACAGTTAAACTAAGTCTAAGATACAACCTATTATATTGGGAATATTTCCACCTAACAACATACATATATAAACTAACATTCAACTAATCCACATTGATATATACTGGGCATACAGGCTACTTCCATTGTCAAAACAGAAATGAAAATCATTATACAGTACATGATGTCTAATGTAACAATTTATGTATAAAAGTCACTCTTCAGGTCTTTTCTTTTGTATTCATGCTCAACTTTCCAATTACATTTGACAGAGTATTAGTCATGTACCTGGTATAGAGAGACAAAAGAAGAAGGAAATGATCAGCTGGGCAGTATGCAGTAAATACAGCAGCAACACAGACACGCAGCAACAACACAGCAATAACCAACTAGACCAAGTGTTTTCCACAGCCACAGATAACCAACAATATCTCCCAGAATACAAGGACTAACAGATAGTCGAAACCAAGCCAGCAATCCCAGGAAAGAATAATGAAACAACAGCAATAACTGAGTGTTCAATGCAGCAAAACCACCAGTTCAACAACCCCAAACAGCTCAGTCAATGCAAACAATAGAACTTGGCCAAGACAGCTTGACCAATATGCACTCTTATACAACTTTCAGGCAGTGTTTGGTTACAATGTTTATTGGAAACTGCCTTATACTTTTCAGTTTTCTTTAAGCTCACTAGACCTCTCTTTAGACTAAGAGTTCCAGCCTCAAGACTAAAATTCCAACCTTTCGTTTTCTCCTTTTCTGAAGACTAAAAGTCCACCTTTAAGTTATCAAATGGCCTATTTATAAGCCAAATGACTCAGTGCAGCTAGGCTGCCCTTTTTGCTGCAACTTGCAGCCTGCCCATACCCCTTTAAGCCCCATGCCTCAGCATCTTCTGGTGTCAGCCCCCCTTTATTCCCCACGCCTGGTTTTTGTTTAATCCAGAATTATGGGCTCATTTGTTTACTCATTTTAAGCCCCATACCCTTGTGTCTTGTTCCCCATTGGTATTAGTTTAATCCTAAATTAGTACCCTACTTGTCAGCCCATTTATACTAATCTTTTTTGTCTTTTTCAACACCCCAGAATGCCCTTGTTATCCCTGGATTATTACTGCCTTGCCTATTGCAGCATCAGGGCATTTTGGGCTTTGAACATTCGATCTCAGAACTGCCCCGACCTGGCCTTTAATTGTTTACAATGTAGTTACAAACTACCATTCATGGGTAATGCCCCTATTCCAAATCACAATACAGGCTCATTAGTGATGCGACATTATTAGCTCATTCGATTCATTAGTTATAGAAAACTAATCGACGACATTTATCGAGTCGACTATACTAATTATAGCAGGTAATAATCGATCGCTCACATAAACAATACATTTAGGGACCTAAAGGGCATCGGACAATTTTTGTTCAATTACTGGGGCCTATATGAGTCAACTTATCTGACGATTAAACTAATCGACGATCATGTTTACTCACAGAGTACATTCAGAGTCATACACAAAATACAATCGACCAAATAAAAAGGCCTTTACAGGGAAGAAAGAAATCCGGATGAAAATAACAGAAATAACAAACAAACACAACGAAACATGCTGACCACTTAATCAAAACTAACACAAAAGAAAGGAAAAACTTACCGAAAATGTTTAAATCAAACAGACCCAAACTTGATTCAACGTCGACCTTCTGAGGCCGAACAAACTTTTAATCAGGGTGTTCTCACACGAGAACACCTTGATTAAGGTCTATTAGACCTCAAACCCATGTCAAAACTGGCCGGGTTCCCCAGGTGCATGTGTTTCAAAAGTCTGGATTTCCAGATCTGGATTTTTGGGAGTTGTGGGTAGATTCGGACCAAACCAAGTTTGGTTTGGTCACGAGGAAGGTCAGGGGAGTGTCTGGTATGAAGATGGGATGATTTGGCATGGATCCGGGTTCGGCTCAAATCTTCAAACGAAGATTCGAGACGAACGGAAGTGATTCGAGGCTCGTGGTTAGTGGATTCGTGTTCAGGACAGTGAGGTGGTCCTAGGGTGTTCAGGAGGTGGCCACCGGCGTCCATGCCGCCGGCTTTAATGGCAAGGGAGACGAGGGCGGCTAGGGTTTCTAATGGGAGGTCTGGGTTTGAACTTGGGGACGAAGGGGTGGGGTGTTGGTATAGGGGGCGTGGGTGTAAGGGAAGGTTTATATACGGAGTAGGGGATTGGATCTGAGCCGTTAGATCAAATGATCTCAACGGCTTGGATCTGATGGTGAGAAATGAGACGGGGTCGTTTGGTAGTTAAACGAGGTTGTTTGGTTTAAGTGAGGGGTTGGGTCGGATTGGTTATTGGGTCGGGTTTGAACACGGGTTGTTGAAAAAGGTCCTGAGCCGTTGGATTGGCCTGGACGGACGGCTCAGATCGAACGCCCTATACGGCGTCGTTTTGGGGGCGTGCCTGGGCAGGCCTGGTTTGGACTGGGTCTTGCCTTGGCTTTGGGCCTCATTTTGGGGCCCAATCCGATTTTCCCTTTTCTTCTCTTCTTTTTTTTCTCTTTTTCAAATCAACAAATTAAACTAAAAATTCCTAAAAATTGTAAAAATTAAAATAAACTTACACACATATTGGTTAGCACCTATAACAATTTAACATAAAATAAAAATAAAAATGGTTAACTCACAGCTGAGAATGAACGATGCACACATACACACATTTTTTGAATTTTCTTTTAACGACAGGCCTTTTTTGTATTTTTGTTTGATAATGACTAGATGCAAAACGGACAGACTCACAAACGATTAACAAAACATGTCACGGAAAGACCGAAAAATTGTACAGCGAAGCCCTTTGCCGCTATTTTTATTTTCTTTTGGAGCAATTGTCCGTGAAGCAAAAATCACGTGCTTACAAAGATGACTGGATAAGATAAGCAGTACAATTGAGAATCTATAGTCAGAATCTATACAGAATGATAAGAGTACAGTAACGATAAGAGAGATAAAGGTAAACCACAAGGAAATACCATTCACAGCAAGGATGATAACCAGTGATCTCTTGGTATCCCGAGAATCTCTCGGTATCCTCAATATGTGCTAGGGATTTCTCGGTATCCCGAGGATCTCTTGGTATCCTCAATTATATGCTAGGGATCTTTTAGTACCCCGAGGATCTCCTGGTATCCTCAATTATATGTTAGGGATCTCTTGGTACTCCGAGGATCTCTTGGTATCCTCAATTATATGATGGAGATCTCTTGGTACTCCGAGGATCTCTTGGTATCCTCAATATACGTGCCAGGGATCTCTTAGTATCCCGCACCTCAGTCCAGATCATAAATAGGTACAGGGGATCTCCCGGGGTGCCGTCCCGTAGTCCCAAAGTAAAACACACAGCAGCAACCAGATTATAAATACGTACAGGGGATCTCCCAGGATGTCGTCCCGTAGTCCCAAAGTAAAACACACAGCAGCAACCAGATCATAAATACGTACAGGGGATCTCCCGAGATGCCATCACGTATTCCCAAAGTAAAGCACACAACAACAACACAAGAATACCCAATTAAGCTAAATTTCGTACCAAGTAAACAGTTAATTCTGGCCTAACATGCTCCACATAATGCAATTAAGGCAGTTTAAGCAAATAGGCAATTAGGCCAACTAAACATGCTTCTATAAACTAGAAACGGGCTAAATTCACAAGTAGAATAAAACGGGAAAAAGAACTTAATTGAAATACTTAAGGAAAAATCGGATTTTCAACAATTAGCTCAAGTACGCGCTCGTCACCTCACGTAAGGCATTTCAATTTTTAAATATATCATATCCTAAGGAGAAGGTCCCCCACGCAAGGTTAGACAAGTCACTTACCTCGAACCGGCTCAAAATCAACCCAACACTACGTCTTTGCCACGAGTACTCGACTCCAAATGGCTCAAATCTATTCAATTCAATTGCATAATGTAAATAACACTTCAAGTAACTGATTCTACAATTAAATTCTAAGCTAATAACGGAAATTATGTAAGATGACCAAAATGCCCCTCGGGCCCACATCTCGAAATCGGGTAAAATTTATATTTTCAGAAATCTCGTACTCTCACGAGTCTATACATAATAAGAACACTGAAATCGGAGTCTAAATGGCCCCTCAAATCCTCATTTAAAGGCCTCTTAAACTCAAGCCCTAATTACCCATTTTTCTCAAATTTCTTACCACTAATGAGGTTTTTAATCACATAAAAATGAGTTATTAAGTCAAGGATGTTACCTCCAGGTGATTTCCCTTTGTTTTCCTCAAAATCACTCTCAAAAGCTTCAAAAACTATTAGAAATGATGGAAATAAACTCCCAAGTCGCGGATCCCCTTTTAAAATAAAGGCCAACAGTTTCCGCATCTGCGGTCCCGCTTCTGCGGAACAAATGTCGCATTTGTGACTTCCCACTTAAGGCCAAATTCCGCATCTACGGCCCTTTACCCGCAGGTGCGGTACCGCTTCTTCGAAAAAATATACCGCATCTGCGGTTCCTGGAGAGATGGCCAATTTTCGCTTCTGCGGCTCCTTAGCCGCTTCTGCAGCTCCCAAACCGCAAATGCGAAAATACCAGAAGGCCAGCTGCTGCACAAGTTCAACTCCAAAATTTTCTCCGTTAACCATCCGAATTCATCCCGAGGCCCCCGGGACCTCAACCAAAGGCGTCAACATATCCTAAAACCTTATTAAAACTTGTACAAATCTTCAAAACGCTTCAAACAACATCAAAGCAACCAAAACACATCGGATTCAAGCCTAAGTTTCAAAAATCTTTCGAATTCCGTTTTCGATAAAAAACCCAACCAAAACACGTCCGAATGACCTGAAAGTTTGCACACACATCCTAAATGACATAACAAAACTACTGCAACTCTCAGAATTCCATTCCGGCCATCTGATCAAAATCTCACTATCGAACCGGAAACTTTCAAAATTTAACTTTTGGCATTCAAACATAAATTAGCTACGGACCTCCAAAACACAATCTGAACACGTCCCTAACCCCAAAATCACCTAACGGAGCTAACAGAACTATCAGATTTCCATTCCGAGGTCATCGTCACACTGTTCCGACTATGGTCAACTTTCTAGTGCTTAAGCTCTCATTTAGGGACTAAGTGTTCCAAAACTCCTCGAAACTCAAAACCGAACATCCCGGCAAATCACATTAGCAGAAAATAACTTGGAGAAAGCAGTTAATAGGGAATCAGGACGTTAATTCTTAAGACGACCGGCCGGGTCGTCACATCCTCCTACACTTAAACATTTGTTTGTCCTCGAACGAGCATAAAGACATACCTGAAATAGTGAAAATATGAGGGTAACGGCTGCGCATATCCTGCTCGGTCTCCCAGGTCGCCTCCTCGACCAGCTGGCCCAGCCACTGAACCTTTACCGAAGCAATGTTCTTTGACCTCAGCTTTCTAACCTGCCTGTCCAATATTGCCACTGGCTTCTCAACATAAGATAGATCCTTATCCAACTGGACTGAACTGAAATCTAACACGTGCGACGAATCACCGTGATACCTTCGGAGCATCGAAACATGGAATACCGGATGAACTCCGGCCAAGCTGGGAGGTAAGGCAAGCTCATATGCAACCTCCCCAACACACCTCAATATCTCAAAAGGGCCAATAAATCTCGGACTCAACTTTCCTTTCTTCCCAAATCTCATGACGCCCTTTATAGGCGAAACTCGAAGCAAAACCCGCTCTCCAATCATATAGGAACCATCACCAATCTTCCGGTCCTCATAACTCTTCTGTCTGGACTGGGCTGTACGGAGTCTATCATGAATCACCTTAACCTTCTCCAAAGCATCCTGAACCAAATTTGTACCCAATAGTCTAGCCTCCCCCGGCTCAAACCAACCCACCGGGGATCTACACCGCCTACCATATAAAGCCTCATACGGCGCCATCTAAATGTTGGACTAATAACTATTGTTGTAAGCAAACCCCGTCAATGGCAAGAACTGATCCCAAGACCCTCCAAACTCAATCACGCACGGAGCATATCCTCAAAAATCTGAATAGTGCACTCGGACTGTCCGTCCATCTGAGTGTGAAATTTTGTACTCAACTCTATGTGAGTACCTAACTCATGCTGAACGGCCCTCCAAAACCGTGATGTAAACTGAGTACCTCTATCTGAAATAATGGAAACTAGAATACCATACAGACGAACAATCTCTCGGATATAAATCTCCGCCAACCTCTCTGAAGAATAAGTAGTACACATAGGATTGAAATGAGCGGACTTGGTCAGCCGATCCACAATCACCCAAATAGCATCAAACTTCCTTAAAGTCCGCTGAAGTCCAACTACAAAGTCCATGGTGATCCGCTCCCACTTCCACTCCGGAATCTCTATCTGTTGAAGCAACCCACCCGGTCTCTAGTGCTCATACTTCACCTGTTGACAGTTGGGACATCGAGCTACGAATCCAACTATATCTTTCTTCATCCGCCTCCACCAATAGTGATGCCTCAAATCCTGGTACATCTTTGCGGCACCTGGATGAATGGAATACCGCGATCTATGGGCCTCCTCTATAATCAACTCTAGGAGCCCATCAACATTGGGTACACAAATCTGACCCTGCATCTTCAATACCCCATCATCACCAATAGTCATATCCCTAGCATCACCGTGCTGAACCTTGTCCTTGAGGACAATCAAATGAGGGTCATCATACTGCCTCTCCCTGATACGATCAAGTAAGGTAGACCGAGAAACCACACAAGCTAGAACCCAACTGGGCTCCGAAAGATCCAATCTCACAAACTAGCTGGCTAAGGCCTGATATCCATCATTGTAGGCCTCTCTGATGCTGGTAAATAAGCCAAACTCCCCAAACTCTCTGCCCGGCGACAAAGCATCAGTCACTATATTGGCCTTGCCCGGGTGATACAAAATAGTGATATCATAGTCCTTTGGCAACTCTAACCACCCACTCTGGTGCAAATTTAGATCCTTTTGCCTGAACAAGTGCTGCAAGCTCCGATGGTCAGTATAAATCTCACAAGGCACCCCATATAATTAATGGCGCTAAATCTTCAGGGCATGAACAATGACAGCTAACTCAAGGTCATGAACAGGGTAGTTCTTCTTATGTATCTTCAACTATATGGATGCGTAGGCAATCACCCTACCGTCCTGCATCTACACCGCTCTGAGGCCAATCCTCGAGGCATCACAATAGACCGTATAAAACCCCGAACCTGTAGGCAGTATTATAATTGGGGCTATGGTCAAGGTTGTCTTGAGCTTCTGAAAGCTCGTCTCACACTCCTCCGTCCACTAACACAGTGCACTCTTCTGGGTCAACTTGGTTATAGGGGCTGCAATCCATGAAAACCCCTCCACAAAATGACAGTAGTAACCCGCCAAACCAAGGAAACTGCAGTTCTCTGTAGCTGAGGATGGTCTGGGCCAACTCTACACGACCTCTATCTTCTTCGGATCCACCTGAATACCCTCACTCGATACCACATGGCCTAAGAATGCCACTGAATCCAACCAAAACTCACATTTCGAGAACTTAGCATATAACTTCTTCTCTCTCAAAGTTTGAAGCACAATCCTCAGGTGCTGCTCATGATCTTCCCGACTTCAGGAATACACCAGAATGTCATCAATAAATACAATGACGAACGAGTCAAGATACGACCGAAACACACTGTGCATCAAATGCATAAAGGGTGCTGGGGCATTGGTCAACCCAAATGACATAACAAGGAACTCGTAATGACCATACCGAGTCCTGAAAGCATTCTTCGGGATGTCTGGCTCCCGAATCTTCAACTGATGGTAACTTGAGCGCAAATCAATCTTACAAAACACACGTGCGCCTAGAAGCTGGTCAATAGATCATCAATACAAGGCAAAGGATAACAGTTCTTCACTGTAACATTGTTCAACTAGCGATAATCAATACACATACGCATAGAACCATCCTTTTTCTTCACAAACAAGACAGGAGAACCCCAAAGTGATACATTGGGCCGAATAAAACTCTTATCAAGCAACTCCTGTAACTGATCCTTCAACTCCTTCAACTCAGGAGGAGCCATACGATACGGAAGAATAGAAATGGGTTGAGTGCCCGGCAACATATCAATGCCAAAATCAATATCTCTATCAGGCGGCATGCTTGGAAGATCAGCTAGAAACACATCGGGAAAATCTCGTACTACTGGAACTGAATCAACTGAAGGGGTATCAATACTGACATCTCTCACATAATCTAAATATGCGTCACACCTCTTCTCAACCATACCCTGAGCTTTAAGAAAAGAAATAACTCTACTGGGAGTGTAATCTAAAGTACCTCTCCACTCAACACATGGTACATCTGGCATAGCCAGCGTCACAGTTTTGGCGTGGCAATCAAGGATAGCATAATGGGTCGACAACCAATACACCTCTGGTGTACCAGTTATCGTGCCCACGGTAAATGCTGGGTAGCCAAGTGCGGAGCGGATAACTGCTGAAAGCATCTAAGTCGTAAGCCCACCCCAAGATGAGTGCTCTCATATTCCGACTTCCCCAGAGCCTCCGGTAGCACAGTCGAGACAGCGGCGGGTTCTCTGCCCCTGCGGGGATAGAGCGACAGAAGTTTTTTTGAGAATTCAAGAGAAGGTCATGATTCATTTTGGACTCAAAAGCAATAACTTTGCGGTTCTTATAGATCTAATTCATTGAAATTCCATCCAATAAAATGGAAGAATTATAAATCTCTAAAATAATAGATAGAAATACCGCAAATAAGGCCATTGCGACACCCATCGAAGGAGTATCTTATTTCCTATCAGACTAAGCATAGAAATCCAATCACTAGGATTATTAACTAATAAGGATTGTGAGTATTGAAAAAAAGTTTTGAATCTGGGGGAACACTTTACTATATATTAATATGTTGGAACCCCCTTTATATTATTAAAAATAATATAATAATATAATTTTTAATAAAGGGCGACTTCTCCTATGTCGTGTCAAATTCGCATCGAAAAAAGAGCCCAAGATAATATCAAAATCAACCATGCTGAGTAATAATAGATCGGCTTTGGTCTCAAAACCACTAAGAGCAACCAAACACGACCGATAAACGCGATCCACAACAAGTGAATCTCCTACAGGAGTATAAACATAAACAGGGGAACTCGAAGAATCCCGAGATACACCCAAATGTGGAGCAAAATAAGAAGAGACATAAGAATAAGTAGAGCCTGGATCGAATAGAACCGATGCATCTTTGTGGCAAACCAGTATAATACTTGTGATGACAGAATCGGAGGCAACAACCTCGGTATGGGCAGGAAGGGCATAGTATCTGGCCTGGCCTCCCCTCTAGGGTGACCTCTACCTCCCCGACCTCCACCTCTAGCTAACTGAGTAGGTGGGGTAGCAACTAGAGCTGTAATCATAGCCTGAGAACTTTGCGGGGCACGCTGTGGCCGAGAAGTCTGTAGAGGTGCACTCTTACCAAGTCTAGGGCAATCCCTCACCACATGGCGTGTGTCACTACACTCAAAACAAGCTCTTGGAGGACGTGGCAGTGGGAACTGTGCGGTACGGGTACCCCAAAACCCCTGAACACCTGAACACTGTGTGAAATCTGAGATGCAAACTGAGCTGGCTGACCCACAAAACCTCTACCATGCCATACTCTTCCTCCAAAATAAGGACCAGTGGGTCTCTCCAATCTACGAGGTCTCCTTACTTCCCTATACTCTTTCTCCTGACCTTATTTATCATTTCTCTCCTCTACTCGGCGAGAGGTCCTTACCACCCGCTAAACGAGGACCAAAAGTTGTGTCGCCATGACACCTAGAACTTGAACAATGGGAACTCGCTGCTCTGGAGTGGGGGTGGTGGAAGTCTGGGTCCCTTCCCCGATCTGTGAAGTAGTTGGTACAACCTGAATTAACCCCGCCTGAACTAACGTACCAAGCATGCTCAAAACTATGCAAATGTCTCCAGAAAGGCTGGAACAGTAGTAGCAGTAGGCACATCCGTTGCTTGGGCTCTGGCTGGAACTGCTAGTGGCTCCTCGATGGCAGCTCGCACGGGTGCTCTTACTTCATCGCGTGCGCGTGCACGTCCTCGGTCTCTACCTTGGCCCCGACTTTTGACCACTCTCACAGGGGCGTGGGTGCCTAATCATTTCATACAACGCGTGTCCTCACCATCGGGGAGAGAATAGAAGACAGAAGTTCAGAATTTGTGATGTCAAAAATCTCGCACGATAGGGAAATCAAATGAAGTGGAATTTTCCTAACGGTTACATAACCTCTCTTAGATAAGTACAAACATCTCCGTACCGATCAACGAGACTCTAATAAACCGTCTTGTGATCCATGACTCCTATGAACTAGAGCTCCGATACCAACTTGTCACGACCCCGGTTCGCCCTTCGTGAACCATCGTGACGGCACCTAGTCTCTACGACTAGGTAAGCCTAATTTGCAGAAGAAAGACCAAAATTTGCGGAAGTAAACAATTTAAACAGAAATAAAGTAGTAACAGTGTTTAAATGTGCCGCTCGGCATACACCACGTTTAAATCTCAATACCAAACAAAAATCCAAGACCCGGAAACCCATGAATCACAAGCTAAGATCAATACTACATAGCTCTAACTTCGGAATGTCTAATAAGAATAGAAAAAAATACAGAAGGGCTACATACCAAAAGTAGGAATAGAAAGGGACTTCTCGGTCTGCGTACATGCAGATGTACTCGAAGTCTCTAGAGCAGTCGCCTCCTCAATGATGATAGGCCTGAGTAGCAGTACCTGGATCTGCACATGAAAAACATGCGTAAAAGAGGCATGAGTACACCACAGCGGTACTTAGTAAGTGCCAAGCCTAACCTCGGTTGGGTAGTAACGAGGAAGGTCAGGGCCCTACTGAGATCAAATAGATAATAAGATGACAGGATAAGATAAGCAGTACAATTGAGAATATACATTCAGAATCTATACAGAATGATAAGGAGTACAGTAACGGAAATAGAGATAAAGGCAAACCACAAGGAAATACCATTCACAACAAGGATGATAATCGGGGATCTCTTGGTATCCTCAATATGTGCTAGGGATCTTTTGGTATCCCGAGCATCTCTTAGTATCCTCAATATGTGCTTGCAAGGATGATAATCAAGGATCTCTTGGTATCCCGAGCATCTCTTGGTATCCTCAATTACATGCTAGGGATCTCTTAGTACCACGAGGATCTCTTGGTATCCTCAATTATATGCTAGGGATCTCTTAGTATCCCAAGGATCTCTTGGTATCCTCAATTATATGCTAGGGATCTCTTAGTACCCCGAGGATCTCTTGGTATCCTCAATTATATGATAGGGATCTCTTGGTACTCCGAGGATCTCTTGGTATCCTCAATATACATGCCGGGGATCTCTTAGTATCCCGCACCTCAGTCTAGATCATAAATAGGTACAGGGGATCTCCCGGGGTGCTGTCCCGTAGTCCCAAAGTAAAACACACACAGTAGCGAGATTATAAATACGTACAGGGGATCTCCCGGGATGTCTGATAACTGTGATTTCTACATGTTTTATACCCATTCTTACCTAAGCTTTGTGCATTAACTGCCATAAATTAGTCCTAAAATGCTTACAAGTTGCGCTTGATTGCAGGTTTGAGCGACAAGATGACAAATACCAAAGATCGGCTCAAAGAGGAGTGAAATCTGCCAATTGTCAAAAGACAACTGAAGTGGGGAACAAAATGACCTGTGCGGTCCGCACTGATTTGTCACGCGGCCACACAGGAGAGTTTAGAGGCTGGGCAATTTCCAGGTCAACCTGCGCAGTCCGCACTGCTTTGCCATGCGGCCGCGCAGGATAGTTCAGTGACCATACAGTTTTCAAGTCAAGATGCGCGGTCCGCGCTCCTTTCCACGCGGTCCGCGCCCAAGAGTGTCTGAAACTCAGTCATTCAAGGCAAAAGCCCACGCGGTCGCACACCTAATCAGTGCGGTCCGCATGGAAATGCCCTACGCGGCCGCGCATCACATTTGCGCGGTCTGTGTCCCCAAGTGTCAAAAGCAAGATATGAAGACCCAAACCCCTACGCGGTCGCACGTCATTTGTGCGCGGTCCGCGCCAGACCCTCAGGGGTATTTTTGTCCGGTTTTTCCTGTGTAGTATAAATAGAACATTTTACTTTTTAGGTGCAGTTTTTCAGTTTTGGTTTTTTATCAGATAGCAGCTGAACTCGAGACTTCATAGTTTTAGCCTATTTTGGGCAATTTCTTCTAGTATTAACGTGGATTTGAGTAGATTAATATTGTAGTTAATTATTATGTCAATTTCATCTACTATCTCTTTAATTTCTGTTTCTATTATGGCTAGCTAAACCCATTAGCTAGGGTTGTGGCTCAACCCTAGTGTAGGTAATTAATGGGTGTGATTGTTTAGTACATGAATGATGTTGGGTATTTGTTTTTTGGATTAATCTTATATTTTCATTAAGATTTGGTGGTTGCAAACACTAAGTCTAGCTTAGTGAGTTTTGACTCTTCTTGAGAAAGAGAGTCTATGACCCCAAGATTAATTCCAACAAGGAATTGGGATGGACCCATGAGAATGGTAGTCCCAATTAACGGGTTAAACCTCGAGAGAGTAATTACCCAACTTGAACCATAAGTTGCTTGGGCAAATTGGCCTACCCAATTGGTCTCGAGAGAGGCAATTGGGCAAAATCACTCTCTCTACCGAGAGGTGTGAGAGTGGGTACAAAAGTGCAACGGTTATAGCATAAGTCCCATATTCATCATTCTTGCATTAGGAATCTCTACCCGTTAGTTGACCACCTAGGTACATGCCACGACCCTAGTGCCTTTCTCTATATTGCATACAACTTAGAATCTATATCTTAGCCTAACTTAGCTTTAAACTTGTAGTTGATAAATTGTAGTTGATAATCAAAAGAAAACCAAAAATGTTAGAAGATCAATTAGGAGCTAAAACATAGTCCTAGACCATACAAACACTCAACTCCAAATTGAAGCTCCCTGTGGAAAATTGACCCCGATACCGCTATTGGGTAAAAGTATTAGCGCCCATTCTTCCTTATGTTGAGTCCGCTACGATCACTTTTTGGCGTCGTTGCCGGGGAGCTTTACAGTGTTGACTATTTGTGTAGCTAGTATGGTGTTTTGCTTCTCTTTCCTTCTTATTTACTAACTTTGTTTGTGTCGATCAATCAGGTACAATGGCTCTTAATGCAAATGACCCTCTCGGCAATGTGATAGCGGGGGAGGAGGTAGAGGATCTAGAACAAGATGAGGTCTTACCTCAACTTCCACGGAGAGGCCAACATGTCAATAAAAATGCAAATGAGAACAACAACATTCCAGACCCTCTTCCGACACCGCCGAGAGTGGCTCCCAGAGTTCTACCCAATCAAGGATACGCCAGTGCTATTGTTCCTCCCCGAATCCGGGCGGGGAACTTTCAAATCACAAATGTTATGCTTACCTTGCTCGAGCAAAGAGGTTATTTCACGGGTGCCTCCGATCAAAATGCCTACAAGCACTTGAAGGGGTTCGTGGATACATGTTGGGGTAGCAAGCAGACAAACGTGTCCGAGGATGCGTTGAGATTGAGGCTTTTCCTGTTTTCTCTTCGGGGTAAATCATTGGATTGGTTAGAAAGGCTCCCCAATCATTCTATTACAACATGGGATGAATTGGCGGACAAATTTATTGCCAAGTTCTTCTCTCCAAGTCATATGGTAGCTCTTCGGGATGAAATTCTAGCTTTCAAGCAAGAGCCAACGGAACCTTTGCATGAGATATGGGAAAGATATAGAACAATGGTGAAAGAGTGCCCTAATAACGACATGACCGAGGCTATGATTCAACAAACCTTTTATCGGGGCATTAACACCACAAATCAATGCATCGTTAACCAATTGGCCGGAGGGAACTTTATGAAACTTTCTTACCAAAAGGCATGTGATGTACTTGATGAAATGGCCGACACCTCTTCGTCATGGCAAAGCCGAGCAAACGTGCCCCAAGGTGACCCCACGGTCATCCATTTGCACAAGGAATTGCACGATCATGGCCAAGCTATAGCCGAGCTTACAACAACTATGAATCAATTGGCAAAGGCGCAATTGCAACAAGTCCAAAACTCGTGCCAAGTCAACGCAATGGAAGGTGTTTCTATGTTGAAAAGGAGGCAAAAAGGGCAACAACCTCAAGGTAATTGTGAACAATATGACAACAACAATGTTGGTGGTGGTTATTCAAATGAGTGCTATGAGGATCAAAGCAAAGAGGTCCAATATGTCAACAACTATCAAGGGAATAGAGGTAACTCCTCAAACCAACAATGGCGTCCTCAAGGTAATTGGGGAAATCAACAACAAGGCGGAGGTAATTGGAATAACAACAACCAAAACAACAATTGGGGTAATCAAGGAAACCAAGGAAATTGGCATGGTAATAACAATAATTGGGGCAACAACAACAATCAAGGAGGGTGGAACAATGGCTGGAACCAAGGCAACCAGGGGCAAGGTTTTCAAAGGGGCCCCATGTACCAACAACCGAACAATCCACCCCTTTATTTCTCAAGGTCCGAGTTCGTCCGGAAGCGAGATGGAGAGAATTGAAAGCATGTTCGAGCAGATGATGAAAAAGAACCAAGATTCTGAGTCCCAATTAGCTTCGCATAACACATCTATCCGGAACTTGGAAGTGCAATTAGGCCAAATCTCTCAGTCTTTAAATACTCGCCCAAAGGGTGCTCTACCAAGTGATATGGTAGTAAACCCCAAGGGTGGGCACAATAATCATGTGATGGCAGTGACAACGCGAAGTGGAAGAGGTGGTGAAGTGCATGCCTCACGAGGAAACCAAGTTACGGTAGATGAAGATGAGTTACGAAACGATGAGATCCCGTTGGTAGTTGAGTATGTTGTTGAACAAAGTGCAAGTAATGATGTGAGAATTGAAATTGATGAGGGTTAGGAGGAGACTCAAGAGGTCGTGAACCCGTCTAGGGAACACATCATTGATATACCCGAATCGGTGGTGCCAAAAGCCAAGGCACCCTTTCCTAGACCTCCTCCGCCCTATCCTCAATGGTTGGCCAAGCAAAAGGGTGACAACCAATTTAAGAAATTCATTGAAATGATGAAGAGTTTGACTATCAACGTGCCTTTGGTGGAGGCACTAGAGCAAATGCCAGGATACGCAAAGTTCATGAAAGATTTGGTTACAAAAAAGAGATCAATGGAGTGTGAGACAATCAAGATGACCCATCAAGTGAGCACAATTGTGCATTCTATGGCTCCGAAACTTGAGGATCCCAGAGCATTCATAATACCATGTACCATTGGAAGTGCCGATTTCGCAAAAGCCCTATGTGACTTGGGGAAAGTATCAATCTCATGCCATATTCGGTCTTCAAGACCTTGGGTATCGGACAACCTCGTACAACTTCTATGAGGCTTCAAATGGCGGACCGGTCAATGAAGCGGCCTTTGGGGATTATTGATGATGTCCTTATTCGTGTTGATAAGTTCATATTGTCGGCCGATTTCGTGATCTTGGATTGCGAAATGGATTTAGAGGTGCCTATCATTCTTGGAAGGCCCTTCCTAGCTACAGGGAAGGCCTTGGTTGATGTGGAAGTGGGAGAATTGACCTTCCATGTTGGAGATGAAAAGGTGGTGTTCCACGTGTGCAAATCAATGAGGCAACCGGATAGCACCGATGTATGTTTGTTTGTTGACATTGTCACGGCGGTGATAGTGGATGACACAAGCGCAATGGCAAATGTTGAGGACCCACTTGAGGCCGTGCTATTGAACATGGATGTTGATGATGATGCTGGAAGGGTGGAGTGTGTGAACGCATTACATGGCATGGGCTCGTATTCTTATGAACCGAGGAAGTTATCTCTTGATCTTGAAAATCGCAAAACTCCACCCACCAAGCCATCTATTGAGGAGCCACCGGTGTTGGAGTTGAAACCACTTCCTCCGCACCTCAGGTATGAATTTCTTGGTCCTAATTTCACTTTGCCAGTTATTCTTTCTTCTTGCTTGACTAACGTGCAGGTTGATGCCACTTTGGCAGCTCTTCAAAAGCGCAAGCGGGCGATTGGATGGACATTGGTGGATATTCGGGGTATTAGCCATGCGTTTTGCATGCACAAGATAATATTAGAGGAGGATGCTAGGCCGTCTCTTGAACATCAAAGGAGACTCAATGAGGCCATGCAAGAGGTGGTCAAAAAGGAAGTCATCAAGTGGCTTGACACCGGTGTGGTGTATCCAATTTCTGACAGTTCGTGGACTTCTCCGGTACAATGTGTGCCAAAGAAGGGAGGAATGACGGTGGTGACCAATGACAACAATGAACTAATTCTGACTCGTACTGTGACGGGTTGGAGGGTATGCATGGACTACCGGAAGTTGAACAAGGTGACTAGAAAGGATCATTTCCCATTGTCGTTCTTGGACCAAATGCTTGATCGTCTTGCGGGCCGGGCTTTCTATTGTTTTCTGGATGGGTATTCAGGCTATAACCAAATTCTCATTGCCCCAGAAGACCAAGAAAAGACAATCTTCACATGTCCTTATGGAACATTCGCCTTCTCTCGAATGCCATTTGGATTATGTAATGCACCGGCGACCTTCCAACGATGTGTGATGGCAATCTTCACCGACATGGTGGAGGACATATTGGAGGTCTTCAGTTTTGGTTTTTTATCAGATAGCAGCTGAACTCGAGACTTCATAGTTTTAGCCATTTTGGGCAATTTCTTCTAGTATTAACGTGGATTTGAGTAGATTAACATTGTAGTTAATTATTATGTCAATTTCATCTACTATCTCTTCAATTTCTGTTTCTATTATGGCTAGTTAAACCCATTAGCTAGGGTTGTGGCTCAACCCTAGTGTGAGTAATTAATGGGTGTGATTGTTTAGTGCATGAATGATGTTGGGTATTTGTTATTTGGATTAATCTTATGTTTTCATTAAAATTTGGTGGTTGCAAACACTAAGTCTATCTTAGTGAGTTTTGACTCTTCTTGAGAAAGAGAGTCTATGACCCCAAGATTAGTTCCAACAAGGAATCGGGATGGACCCATGAGAATGGTAGTCCCAATTAACGGGTTAAACCTCGAGAGAGTAATTACCCAACTTGAACCATAAGTTGCTTGGGCAAATTGGCCTACCCAATTGGTCTCGAGAGAGGCAATTGGGAAAAATCACTCTCTCTACCGAGAGGTGTGAGAGTGGGTACAAAAGTGCAACGGTTATAGCATAAATCTCATATTCATCATTCTTGCATTAGGAATCTCTACCCATTAGTTGACCACCTAGGTACATGCCACGACCCTAGTGCCTTTCTCTATATTGCATACAACTTAAAATCTATATCTTAGCATAACTTAGCTTTAAACTTGTAGTTTATAATCTAAAGAAAACCAAAAATGTTAGAAGATCAATTAGGAGCTAAAACATAGTCCTAGACCATACAAACACTCAACTCCAAATTGAAGCTCCCTGTGGAAAATTGACCCCGATACCGCTATTGGGTAAAAGTATTAGCGCCCACTCTTCCTTAGGTTGAGTCCACTGCGATCAGCGTGCAGCCCGATCCATAGATTTATAATCCTCACAACTAGGCCCTCGGCCTCTCTCAGTCATTAACCTTACCGTAGTCCCAAAGTAAAGCACACAGCAGCAACACAAAAATACCCAATTAAGCTAAATTTCGTACCAAGTAAACAGTTAATTCTGGCCTAACATGCTCCACATAATGCAATTAAGGCAGTTTAAGCAAATAGACAATTAGGTCAACTAAACATGCTTCTCTAAACTAGCAACATGCTAAATTCACAAGTAGAATAAAACAAGAAAAAGAACTCAATTGAAATACTTAAGAAAAAATCGAATTTTCAATAATAAGCTCAAGTACACGCTCGTCACCTCACGTACAAGGCATTTCAATTATCAAATATATCATATCCTAAGGGGAAGGTCCTCCACGCAAGATTAGACAAGCCACTTACCTCGAACCGGCTCAAAATCAACCCAACACCACGTCTTTGCCACGAGTACTCGACTCCAAATGGTCCAAATCTATTTAATTCAATTGCATAATGTAAATAACACTTCAACTAACTGATTCTACAATAAAATTCTAAGCTAATACGCGAAATTATGTAAAATGACCAAAATGCCCCTCGAGCCCACGTCTCAAAATTGGGTAAAATTTATATTTTCAGAAACCTCATACTCTCACGAGTCTACACATAATAAGAACACTGAAATCGGAATTCAAATGACCCCTCAAATCCTCATTTAAAGGCCTCTTAAACTCAAGCCCTAATTACTCATTTTTATCAAATTTCTCACCACTAATTAGGTCTTTAATCACATAAAAACAAGTTATGAAGTCATGGATGTTACCTCCAGACGATTCCCCTTTGTTTTCCTCAAAAATCACTCTCAAAAGCTTCAAAAACGATTAGAAATGGTGGAAATAAACTCCCAAGTCGCGGAACCCCTTTTAAAATAAAGCCCAGCAGTTTCTGCATCTGCGGAACAAATGTCGCATCTGCGACTTTCCACTTAAGGCCAGATTCTGCATCTGCGGCCCTTTACCTGCAGGTGCGGTACTGCTTCTACGGAAAAATATACCGCATCTGCGGTTCCTGGAGAGATGGCCAATTTTTGCTTCTACGGCTCCGCATCTGCGGTTCCCAAACCACAGATGCAAAAATACCAGAAGGTCAGCTGCTGTACAACTTCAACTCCAAAATTTTCTCTGTTAACCATTCGAATTCATCCTGAGGCCCCCGGGACCTCAACCAAAGGCGTCAATATATCCTAAAACCTTATTAAAACTTGTACAAATCTTCAAAACACTTCAACAACATCAAAGCAACCAAAACACATCGTATTCAAGACTAAGTTTCAAAAATCTTCCGAATTCCGTTTTCGATCAAAAACCCAACCAAAACACGTCCGAATGACCTGAAAGTTTACACACGCATCCCAAATGACATAACAAAACTACTGCAACTCTCAGAATTCCATTCTGACCCTCGGATCAAAATCTCACTATCGAACCGGAAACTTCCAAAATTCAACTTTCGGCATTTCAAGCCTAAATTAGCTACGGACCTCCAAAACACAATCCGAACATGCTCCTAAACCCAAAATCACCCAATAAAGCTAACAGAACCATCATATTTCCATTCCGAGGTCGTCTTCATACTGTTCCAACTACAGTCATCTTTCCAATATTTAAGCTCTCATTTAGGGACTAAGTGTCCCAAAACTCCTCGAAACTCAAAACCGAATATCCCGGTAAATCACATTAGCAGAAAATAACTTGGAAAAGGCAGTTAATAGAGAATCGAGACATTAATTCTTAAGACGACCGGCTGGGTCGTCACAATATCTTTGATGGAGTAGATTGGAATCAAATGTTGTTTGTGGAACCTCACCAAGAGTGCTCAGAAACTCTGCGTATGCCGCAACGTGCCCACCACAATCCCTGAAAAATGTTGATTGAAACAATTAAAAATAATTCATACAATTAGAGCTTTAAAATGATACAAGCATGATGATTGAATACATACATGCTTCCAGTTTTTTGTTGAGGCAGATTTGATATGAAAACAACTTCAAAGGGATCAGTATGTGACTTGTCAGTGTATGCTGAGTAAGTAGACCAATCTATGCCTTGACTATCTCTGTAAAAGCCATTGATTGATAGATACAGAGGTACAAGCTTAGCAAGCTTATCTATCTCAGAAGCTACAAAGGCATCATGACCTGCAGATCTGTATGAGTCATACACTTTGATACATCTCTCCTTGAATGAGACCACAACCAATATTCAGTGTAGTTTGTCCTTCAAGTTGACTGGTATCAAGACATTATCAACAGTATTCCAAGGTACATTAGCTAGCAAACTCTAGCCCCTTATGTACTCATATACCACATCCTCTTCTTTGGATACATTTGCATTACTATCTGTATCAGCATACCTGTCAAAGATTTCTACGATTCTTGTCTTGAATATACAATCAACAGTTCTATACTTGAAGTTGGTTGTTTGGTTGTACTTTTCCTTCTTTCTCAGATAGTAGAATATGATGTCAATATGTTATATACAAATTTAATAACATATTGTTAGTACAATGAATGAAAGTAAGGAAAAGAAACTGAATTTTCATCATGAATACTCAGTTAAATAGATCATACAGATACTGTTAAATACATCTGTTATTAAAGCTACGGAGTACTGTTAAAATACATTTGTTATTCAAGACAAATGAGGTCATTAAATACATCATACGTATTCAGTTAAACACTTTTGTTATTTACAACTACTAAGGTCTGTTAAATGCATCTGAATACAGTTAAATACATCTATTATTAAAGCTACTGAATACAGTTAAATACATCTATTTTTAAATCTACTGAATACTGTTAAATACAACTGTTATTAAAGCTACTGAGTACTGTTTAAATAGATCTGAATACAGTTAAATACATTTGTTATTCAAGACAAATGAGGCCATGAAATACAACATACAAATTCAGTTAAATACATCTGTTATTTACAACTACTGCTTACTGTTAAAAATACAGCTGAATACAGTTAAATACATTAGATGTAAAAGATACATATGAGTACAAATTTGTGTAAGAGCTCAACTTGTGAATTATACAATTAGACAAACCAATCCTAAAGAAATGAATTATAGTGGAATTGTAAGGGTTAAAACTTACATTGTCATCCCATAGTTTACCGTAAAAAAATAGAAGGTAAATCAATTTTTTGAATTGACTCGATCAACTCCAAAATTCAATGGTATATGAAGTGTTGACTTGTTATTCTTGTAATGGTCTTCCAAATTACTTCTACAAGTATGATATAAAAAATATTATATCCATTTTTAAATATATAAATACATAATAGACATACTGGGGAAAAAACTCACTTCTGTTCATGTCTAGCGAGAAGACCATCACGAATCCATTTCTCGTATTCCTGAATGATTAATGTAGGATGTGGTCCCGTTATTGAATCATCCTCAAAGGGGTGTCTTTTTTTAAATATGGGGGTCAACTTTACTGAGGTACCTGTTGTTCATTGAATTCATGAATAGAGACTAAACATTATAAATATCATGGGAAAATAGATCATAAGTTTATAAAACACTAACCTGCGGAGTCGAAGTTAGACTCGTAAGGCGAACAATACCATCTACTTGGTCACCGATTTCTATGAGATGGTAATGGGGTTGATTCAACCTTTTTTGCACTATTGTGTATCACAATTCTAGTTTCTGGAATTTGACTTGGAAGAAACTTGTCGTCCAGCTCAAATTGCGATACATAGTAATCTGTAGATACACCCTCTTGGCCTATATGTGGTATGTTGCACGGCACCTCCAATGTAGTATTCCCCTCCACTCTTGACTCCACACAAAGAGCATTAACCACTGTATTCTGTTAGACGTATACATCAATGTTAGTGTATTATAAATGACCTATATACGTATAGTAACTGACTGTATGAATACATCTAAATATATATAAATAGAATACATATTTGATCTTGAATTTGTATTTTGTTGAAGCTACATTGGACAACATGTTAAGAATACATCTAAATATATATAAATACATTACATATTTGGGGCGGTATTTAAATGCATCTAACTGCTGTGTAATAACATTACTATATAGAGGAAGCTTAAATATATACAAGTATCATATTTTAATATATATGAATACATCTAGATACAACATGCGAAGATCACAATAATTATGTATAAATAAAGTCAGGAAAATACAAATGCATATAGGATTAAGATAATTAAAAATACTGAAATATTCTGTATATACTTGTATTTCATAATGTTACAAATTGTCTTATATATGATTAATCCGAGTAAGAGCAAGCAGGAGATATAAACATATACTAAAGAGATTAAAAAATGTTAAACCTCAACATTATCGCCGACAGCTGTACCAGTTTGTTTGTGACCTTTTGGAATATCTTGCAAGTTGGCATCATATGGCATTTCAATACCATCATCACGTATCCCTGTGATTTTCTTTCTCTGGTGTAAGCTTTTTTTTTGTTGATTGTCTTGAAGATGGTCAGAAAACATCTTAAAGTTATCATTGATCAATGATCTCAGAGACTTGAATTCGCCCACAACCTTAGCAAGACAGAAATAATTAGAAAAGTGCGCCAAAAATATACGAATGTTAAGCACTAAACTGTAATGTTTAATATGTGGATAAAAAACTCACGTATACTTTGAATGAATTTAGGTCTTTCCTCAAAGAAGATACTTCATCATTTTTGGAATCTGACGGCTGATTGTGATGCAAAACATTTTGTGCAATTTTATATACACCAACAGGAGGAATCTTGGATTGATTCTCTGTATTTGAGGGATAAATAATCTGTTCCTTGCGCTTTTTATGGGGCGGTGATGAAGATGGACCAACACTTGCAGCATGTTTCTTCTTACACTGAAGATCAGGTGTAGGAGAAAAGTCATCCAAATCCTCTGTCGACTTGTCTGAACGAGTAGGAGTAGGACTGTTCTTAACAGCAACGCCTACGGGAGGAATCTGAATAACGACAAGCTCTATATCGGTTGGATAGATGTCCTTGTAAATAATCTGAAAAATGAAATACAATCAAAGTCTTACTACAATGGATGTATGCAAATCTGGAATCAAAATATAAATTGTATTCAAATGAAGGCAGCAGTAATGATTAGTAAATTATATGCAACTGTATGCAGCTGTAATAATGAATGCAACAATAGCTGTTTTCAACTGTATGCAGTTATATGCAGCAGTAACTGTATGCAGCATTAATGATTAGTAAATTGTAAACTAGCCAGGATAGAAATTGTAAATTACCATGTTTCCCTTGTCATTGAACATGCCATTCATCAGATAAGCAAAGTTTGGCTGATTTCCGGTAGATCTCCAATTGAGTATTTTGGGGACCATGTTATAAACTCGGAGTGCAATTTTGGGATCAACATTTGAACAACACTCATAAAACCACACTTGCATAGCTAGGGGCATCCCAGCTATCCCTTAGTACTTCTTATGGGCATCCATCTTCTTGCTAATAGATTTTGTCAGGCTTTCAAATGCTTTTATACCCCATGGATATTCAGAATAGCATCCACTCTCGACCAAGTCAAAATGCAGCCATGGGATGGTTGTGCTGTTCTTCTCGGATGAAAAAAATGTAGGTGTGTATTAAATACAACACAACTATCTTTAAGGCATCCCCATTGTTGTCGTGACCCCAATTCTTGTCAGCAAAGTATTTCATCAAATCTTTCGTTTTTACAAGATTGGCACCTCCAAAGTAAGTCTCAATAATCCGATTAGGAACCTTTTCATTGAACTCAAAAGCAGCAGGGTTACCAACACATTTAAGGCCAGTCACAAGCACAAACTCCCTTATTGAGAAAGATAATGAAGTACCATTGACGTGTATTGCAGATATATTGTCAGGACTTCCTTCTAACTGGAGAGCCATGAAGCATCTGAAGAGTTGATGTTGGACTTCGCAACGCTTCATTTGAAGGAAATTTCCAAAACAAGTATTACCCAGTTGTTTGTACTGCTCTGGAGTAAGATTTTCTTTTAGCTCAGAGACTATGTTTGTGTTAGTATATACACTGATATGCGGTGCAAATATATGCTATTTTTTCACAAACAGCTTAATTCCCCGCATTTAACAAGAATAAATACATATAAATACAACTGAATACAATATATATTTCATATACTTATGAATACAACTAAATACAAACTGCAAAAATAAATTGGAGTAAGATATCAGTGACAGAAATATATGTACAATATAATACATACGTATACAACAAATAAAGACATGGCAATTCGAATAAAACAGTGATGGAAACTTTAGAAATCCTTATAAATACAACTATATGCAATATGAAAAGGTTAGTCTATTAAGGTAAAAAACAGTGAAAGAACTATTTGAATACATCTAAATAAATCTAAAATGCATTATGCAACATACAATTCAATAAAAGTCAATTTGCATACATCAGAATACATATACATATTTGTATCATTGATTTCTGTAAGTACAAAAATACATTGAATATCCTTTTTGAATAAATTTAAATACATGTAAATGTATTTATATACATAAAAAATAGAGAAGTCAACAGGTTTATACATATAAATACAGATAAATACATCAATAAAACAGATGAATACATCAGAAATTACCTTTTCTTCCAGTGTATCCGAGCTTTTACTTGCTTCAACCTTCTTCCCCTTGAGAGATGAAGCTTCAAAAATATGTTTTTTCCTCTTTTCCGCAATGGGAAGTCTTGTTTCCTTCAATGATTTCTCAACTTGGGTTTCTTTGAACTTGTCATGGCGAGATTTTGTTCTCTTCTCCAATGCCATATTTTTGGCTAAACCTGCATCCAATTCCCCTTGAGTGATTTGCAAGGAGAAAGAGGGCCCATCAAAAGTGAGAATTTTAGTGGGTATACCTCTGGTAATCAATTTGCGGGGTGTTGAATCTGACATTGTGAGAATATGCTTGGATACTGTTGATTAGAGAAAACTTGGTGAGTAGAGATGTTGAGAATAAACAAAAATAGCGAAAATCAAAAAATTTAAATACTTACCACACTAATTATAGAAACAAATGACAAGAATTGAGAGAAAATTCGGGTTTATGCCGAGATTGGGGAAGAAGGAAGCGGTGTGGGTGAGAGAGAATAGAGTGTATCAAAAATACGAGAGAGAGAGAAAAAAAACATGTATTGAGAAGTTTTAATGAAGTACGGTAATTATGAGAGAGAATAATTTGAAAAGGGAGAGAGAAAAGTAAAAAATAACGTGTTAATTAGCTTAAGTGTAGAAGATAACCAAAATTAGAAATTTTGGTATAAACCATAAAAGGTATCTATAAAATATAATTTATTTAGATGATATTTATTTAATATAAATAAGGTGTTAACCTTTAAATGATAGTTATCCTTGATTTTATTCTCGGTAGATAAATAACTTATGTTTAATTTAGCTTTGAAAGTTAATTAAATTTGTTTCTTTCATTGTTAAACAGAAAAGTTAAAATAAATTGGGCTGCTGGCTTGAGTATTTTGGCCACTTTTACCAATTTCTTCCTTATTTTTCATAATTGGAAGGAGAATTCCTTAATCTTTAGTAGTTTCACACTCTAGCTATTTGGGTTAAAAATGATAGCTCAAAATTGCATAAAAAGATTTTAAAAGCTGAAGGCTGAAACAGTGGACTGAAAAGTACAATTCGCACGGTCTCAATTTTATAATGAAGAATTAACATAAATTGCCGCTTATCCAACCGCTTAAACTAAAAATAATCGGTGGAGGTATAATATATGTATAATTTATATATTATATATGTATAATTATATATAATTAATGTATAAATTATGTATATGATTAGAAAAAATAAACTATGAATATGACCGGTTATTTGTGTTCTATGCCATAGTAGTATGCTTTGACGTTGTACAAACTGAACGACAAAAGTGAGAAAAAACCATCCTCATTTTAACATTTCAAAGGTTATAGAGGACTGGAAGTGCAATAAATAATTTTCAAAAATTTCAACCAAAACAAAATTGACACGCCACCGTACAAGATTAGGTGAGCATATTTAATTTTCAATGCTACATAACTAAATAAAAGAGAATTGTTTCATTAGATGTTTTCTTTGTTGTTTAATCTAGGGGTGGGTGTTCCGGCATTTCAGATTAGATATAAGAATTTTGGTTTAGATTTTTTATTTTCGGATTGAAAAAATGATAATCCAAATTCGATTCAAATAAGTTAGGATTGGATCGAATTTTTTAAATTCGGTTTCGGATTAATCAATGGATATTATGGATTTTCGATTTTGAGCGTACAAGTTGAGATGTTTCTACTTTTCACAAAAATGAATATCCAAATGAAGTACTCATGTTAAATTACCTGAAAAGTTCCTCATTCGCCGCAATAATCCAAATACTTATTAAAAAAATACAACAGAGACATTAATACGGCCGATAAGAAGTAGCAATAGTAAAATCATGTCAAAATAGAAAGTATTCTGACATTAACTTAGTAATTAATATTGGATAAATGAGATAATATCTAATGTGTAGGATATTGAATTCATTACTATTACCATATGGACAATGGATTAATATAAAGTATAAAAATTTCGGATTTTTGGATATCGAAAAATTCGAAGTACCAAATCCAATATCTAATCCAAAATCTAAAAATTTTAAAAATTAAATCCAAAATTCAATCCGTAATTTGAAAATCCACAAAAATCTAAAAAATTTGGATTTCAGTTTGGATCTCGGATTTGCCCAAACTATACCCACCCCTAGTTTAATCATATTATTTCTTTAAAACTAATGACCTGACTAATTCAAATTCTCGCCGTAAGGGCTTATTAAAGGAAAGAACTCTTCCATCAAAAGATTTATATTCTCAATAAATTAAAACTCGATATCTTTAATTAAAAATAGAGTAATTTCATCCATTCCATTACAATTTTCGTGTTTTATTAGTATTTAGTATAACAACTGACAAATTATTCTCTCCGGTCCATAATAAGTGACCTTTTTACCTTTTTATTTTGGTTCAAAATAAGTGTTATTTTACATAATCAAGAGAGAATTAATTTTATTTTTCCAAAATTTATCCTTATTTACATATCATAATGTGTGAAAGTAATAATAAGCAAATTTTAATTAAGGGTAATTTTGTCAATATATCTTTTTCTTTCTAGGAATTACTCTCTCTGTTCACTTTTACTTGGCACGTTTTGACTTTTCACGTCCCTTGAGAAATAATAAATGAAGTGCATAATTTACCATGATACCCATATTAATTGATGCATATTTTATTGGATTTAAGAAAATGATTTGAAATGAGTAATAAATACTGTGGGTATAATAGAGAAAACAATTGCTTTTTTTAATATGCGTAAAATGACAAGTAAAAAAAAATTATTTTTAGTATA
Organism: Nicotiana tabacum; assembly: GCF_000715075.1. Taxonomy (NCBI): domain Eukaryota; kingdom Viridiplantae; phylum Streptophyta; class Magnoliopsida; order Solanales; family Solanaceae; genus Nicotiana; species Nicotiana tabacum. The sequence goes on from NC_134090.1 coordinate 8,926,220, forward strand.
CATGTCAAGTAAAAGTGAACGGTGTGAGTAATAGACACAGACCAAAAAATTACTTATTACGGACCCCGGAGTATTTGTTTGGCCAAATAAAACCTTGCTTAGATGAAAGCCTTTTCAGATTGACATTGGTGGTGTTTGCCCATGCCACTATGCCCGTGTGAACATTTATAACCTTATGTTTTGTGTCTTTCATTGAAAAAGACAATTTCTTTAATGCACAGATGTATCCGCCATTAGATAAATCTTGAAAGAATAATATAGTAGTATGTACGACTTAAGTGATAACTTGTTAAAATCAAATATCTCAATGTTAAATATACTTATATGACTGAATTTTGATCAAAATTATCGATATGATATGTCTACCATAGTCACACACACACGTGTGTATATATATATCGTTTTCATCTTACACGCATCAAGAACATTTCGTGTATTTTTTTTTTTTTTTGGTTTATTCGTTCTTTATTCAAAATTTTAAATTATCAGTAACTTCTTTATATTATAATTTATTTGTAGATATTATTTTTATTGTAAAAAAAATTAAAAATTAAAATTCATTCGACTTGTGTTCTATTCCAAGTGCTTATGTTCTTCTCCACGATAGGTAAAACGTCTTGCTTTGTGCTTGTGTCTTTTCAAATACTACAATTAAACCTCTTTATAACAGCAACCTTATATAATAATCATTCATTATAAAAATAAAGTTATTTTGGAATTTTGTTTTAATATAGCAGTTACAAGATATCGGAATAAATAAGCCTATTATAGAGAATTTTGACGGCACTGCAAAGCACTTCACTATCTCCAAGAACTTACTGAATTTGTTAAGCAAAAGTTGCCCAAATACTCCCTCCGCTCCAAAATAAGTGATTTTTAGCTGTTTTCATACAGATTAATAAATCTACCTTTTAATATTAATTAGTAATAAAATTGACCGTATTAACCTTTAATATCTCTTCACATAAATACTCCTAACACATACTCCAATACTATTTACTTCAAAGGCAATATATAAAAAAGATAATTAACTCATTCTTAATATCAAAAAAAATTATTTATTTTGGACCATAAAAAAAAACAAAAAAATTCTTATTTTGGATAGGAGAGAGTAAGTTTCTTCAAAGGCTCTTTAAATTTTCTTGAAAGAGCAACAAAAGGAAAAGACAAACATTATGAAAAGAAGTGTCACATTGGATCCCTAATATGCGTTTCTTGTGACAGCCGTAGCTTTTTGGCATATCATTACATTGTTAACTTTTATGTGTTAAAGTTAGCACCCAAACATTACTCCATCTGGTCCAAAATAAATGATTTTTTGTATGTTTTTACTCGAATTAAGAAATTTATCTTTTACTATTAATTAGCAATGAAATTGAACATATTAACCTTTAATATCTTACATAAACACTCCTAACACATATTCCAATAATATTTACTCCAAGGACAATATAGGAACAAAATAATTAATTCATTCTTGAAATCTGGAAAAATCACTTATTTTGGACCACAAGAAAAAAGCCAAAAAATCACTTATTTTGGACCGGAGGGAATAGTATTTATTACTTGCATTAAAATTACTTTGCATTTACCCCCCTTCAATTTAGAGTTATTATCAATCTGCCTCTCAATGTGTATTTACACTTTGCCTATTACATTAGAGATCTTACTTCACCACATTATTCTACACTCAGCTATTCCTCCTGTCCAAGTTTTGCTCATTCACTATACGGAAAATAAATATTCATTTTTACTTGTTCAGTTTGGAACACCAATGCACAAATTACCATTTTATACCTATTTTATCTTTTTTATTTTTTAAATTATAAATTTAGAACAGTCAAAATTAGTTCTCCACAATAATAATTATTAGGAGTGATATAGAAAATATATGATGTTATTTATTATTTCTTAAGAGATGTGTTAAATTAATACTTCCTCCGGTAGGGGTGTTCGTCGGTCGCTACGGTACGATATTTATACATTTCGGTTCGATATTCGATTTCTTAAAATCCTATACCATTACCGTACCTAATTAAATTCGGTATGGTTCGGTTTTTCTCCTTTCGGTTTCGATGTATTCGGTTCGGTTACTTCGGTTTATTCGATTTGAATACCAACTAATGCATAGAGTCATACACTCTAATATTCTTAATTAAAGTACTCAAAAATACAAAAATGAAAATGTTTGTTGCCAAAAAATTTGTTCAAAACTAGCAAATATCGACCAAAATTAAGAAAATTATACATAAAAGAATATTTGATCATTAAAAATGTCTTATTACTTGTTTAGAGTTAATTGATGAGCTTTGAGAATAAAGGAAAGCAAAATTTTAGATTTTTTATATTTATGTTATAATTGATAATATGTGTTTTGTGTAATATAATATATAGTTTGGTACGGTATCGGTATTTTATTTTAAAATATCAAATACCAGACATACCAATTTTTTTAAAAAATTAAACCAAATATCATATTAAATACCAAAATACTGCATATCATATATCAAAATTTTCGATTTCGATACGATAATTTAGTATTTATCAAATTATGCTCACCCATACCCATAAGTGACCAATTTATGTGTGTGTGACATAGTCCAAAATGTAAAGAAAATGGCTTTTTCTTTGCTTCCTTTTTGATAGTACGGTTTTTGGCAGTAACCAAAGATATCGCCCCACTCATTTTTCTTTCTGTTCTTTCACATTTTCTGCAGAAACCCACATGCAATGAAACTGTGAACACCTGCATATATAGAGACTTGTGACTTTGTGTGTGTGTGTGTGTTTTTCTTGTAAGCATGTGTGACTTTTTGATAACTCTTTGAAACAGGCTTTGGAGTTAGGTAAATCAAATCTAGCTTGTAACATTACTGACTCACTGAAATTAACAAGCTAGGTTATAGGGTAACTAGCTGTCTATATTCCGTACCATTTTTGTTTGAGATCAATTTGGATTAGAACATTTTTTCTTGGAAATTGTTCTTTTCTGAATTATTGAATTACTATATTTTACATTTCTTGGAGTACTACTAACAACTTGTTTGGATTATTGTTACATGTTATTTTATACTAATATATTGTATTGTATTGTACCGTATTATTTTATGAATATAATGTTGGGATAAATTGTATTGTTTGTTGTCATTTCATGATGTTACATATTAACAATATGAAGAATAAACTTGCAATATTACTAAGAAAAAATAAAATAAAAAGTAGAATTATTATAAAAAAAAATTAAGTGAAGGATATAATATGATTATTTAATAATAAGAAAGGGCAAGATGAGAGAAAAAAGTAACGTAATGACGCCACCATACCAAATCCATCGTTCCATAAATTGACACTTTTTGTCGTTACGTGACAACAGATGTACTTGATATTTTAAGCCATGCTTTTGTGATGGCTTTTATTGATCAACAAAATCATTTAGAGTGTTTTTCTTCATTCATAGAAATAATTAATTTCTTCTAGCTAGGCGAACAATATATAGAAGAACACAAGCATAGGTAAGAAAATAAAAACAATACTTCCCTAACTAATATGACAACACAAACCATAAACTCTAAACTCAATGTGATTCTTATATTGAACTAGGATGACAGACCGAATCCAAAAGTATGGCCATATGTGTAACATCTCAAGCTCATGGCATGTATTATGGGATTTACCCGAACAGATTTTATAGATTTGTCTTTTAGGCTACGTCACCATTAAGCATAAAAATGTACGTACCATATGAAATTGTTAACACTCGAGTTTTGGGTAGATTAACACCTAAAAATTTGGAGAAATTAAGGGGTTAGAGCTAGATCTAGAGTTTTAATAAAACTTAGATTTTACCACGAAATTGGTTATGAAATGGATTAGAAATCATATATTATTGATCCTTAGGTTATAGAGAACAACTTCCTTCGAAAAATCTCGGAATCCGGGCACGTGGGCCCGGGATGAATTTTAGGAACCTTGCATTTAGGGTTAGAAAATTTAATAATTAGAATATGAACTTTTGAGCATGTATTGACTAGTTCTTACCCTATTTGAATAGTTTTGGATCGTTCAGCTCCAAATTAGAGGTTTGTGCGCGTTCTTGAATTGGAATATAGGCTTCGGAGTGAGGTGAGTCTCCTTTCTAACCTTGTAAGAGGGAATTGTCCCCATAGGTGAGTTAATTGGTTATGTGCGCCTATTTGTGGGGGCTATGTACGCATGAGGTGACGAGAGTCCGTGCGTAGCTACTATTATGCTATTGTCCGGGTAGTCTAGGACCCAAAAACATGCTGTACTTGGAAATATTTGTAATCTTATTGACAAGTTTGAATTGCTTAAATCACATCGGATTAGTAAGTGAATTTCTAAAAGATTGAGCTTCATTTTCTTGATTTGTAAAAAGAGAATTGGATTTTCCTTGAATAGTTGTTCCACGATAAAGTCTTGATTAACTGTTTGAATATGTGATTCTATGTGTACCTGCGTCGCATGTATGATTCGCGAGCAGTGTGTTTGTTTATTTTATGTTGACCGCGTCGCATGGATGATTCGCGAGCGGGGTAATATATGCATCTATGGTTCACGTCGTTTGACCCTCGACATTGCACATTTTACATTTATGTTGGATCGGGTCGTACGACCTCGGCATGATATGCGCATGCTTGTATTGTTGCTTGGGAGTTATAAATGTTCTCATTTGCCTTTCCTGGCCGGATATAAATTGATAAAGATAATGAAAAGTAAATCTTTGGAAATTCCTTATTATTTGGGAAGTTGTTTACCTGCTATCTGGCTTTATGAATTATAATTGTTGTTTTCTCACATTTTTACTATATTATCGTTGGACCACTAGTAAGTGTCGAAGTCGACCTCTCGTCTCTACTTCTTCGAGATTAGACTAGATACTCATTGGGTACACGTTGTTTTCGTACTCATACTAAACTTATTGTGCATTTCTGTTGCACAAGTTCATATGTGGCTAGTGGCTTAGTGACATAGCGGCATGGTAAATACAGAGACTTAGGTGAGTTGTATTTATCGAGTCGTCCGTATCCAGTAGAGTCTCTTTCAGAGTATTGTACTGTATTTTCATTTCTGTCCACTTGTATTCCGGACAGTTACTGTATTTTATTTCATTCCCTAGAAATTGCTCATGTACTTGTGATACCGGGTTCTGGGATGATCACGGGATTTTTCAGTAGTTAAATTTTGTAAAGACACCCTCTTTTATCCAGCGGAGTTTATTATTTATTATTTATTTGTTTAAAGAAAATGATTTCAAAATAATTTAAAATGAGAGATTGCTAGTAAATTGTAGTTGGCTTGCCTGATAGAGGTGTCCGACGCCATCACGACCCTTAGTGGAATTTGGGTCGTGACACTAGTGTTATCACAGAAAGTGGGGATGCAACCAACTTCAATACCGAAATCCATCAACTACTGTTTGATCCATAGTAATTGAGCACAACAGGATGCAGCATCAACATTTTAGCTTCAGCAGTGGATAAGGCCACTTAATTTTGCTTTTTAGTAGCCCATGACACAAGACATGAACCAAGGAAGTGTGCCATACCTGAGGTGCTATTCCTATCCACCAGGAAACCTGCATAGTCAGCATCAACATATCCCACTAGGTTAAAGTTACTACCTTTTGGATACCAAAGTCAAAGGTCAGTAGTGCCTTTCAAGTATCTCAATATTCTCTTGACAACAGTCAAGTGGAATTTCTTTGGATTTGCTTGAAATCGAGCACAAAGCCCTACACTGAAAACAATGTCAGGTCTGCTAGCAGTAAGATACAAAAGTGAACCAATCATACCCCTATACAATTTTTGATCAACAGATGAACCAGGTTTATCTATGTCCAATTTTGTGGCTATTGCAATATGAGTGTCTATTTCTTTTGATTCTTCCATTTTAAACTTCTTAATCAGCTCTTTTGCATATTTCTACTGATGGATCATGGTTCCATTTGAGTTATGTTTAATTTGCAAGCCTAAGAAGAAATTAAGTTCACCGATCATACTCATTTCAAATTCACTCCCCATAAGTTTTGTAAAATCGTTACTTAATTTTTCAGTGGTTGCCCCAAATATTATGTCATCAACATATATTTGTACTACAAGAAGGTACTTACCTTTTTCCCTCAAGAATAAAGTACTGTTAATTTTACCTCTCTTGTAGCCATGTTCAAGCAAGAATTTGATAGTCGTTCATACCATGCTCTAGGAGCCTGCTTGAGTCCATAGAGAGCCTTGTCTAATTTGTATACATTTTACAGACACTCTTTGCTCTCAAACCCTCGAGGTTATTTGACAAACACTTCTTCCTTTAAGTAGCCATTTAGGAAAGCAATTTTGACATCCATCTGATGAAGAGTAAATTACATGTATGCTGCAAAGGCTATGAGGAGTCTTATTGCTTCCAATCTTACAACTAGAGCAAAGGTCTCATCATAGTCTATGCCTTCCTCCTGGATGTAACCTTGAACCACCAACCTTGGCTTGTTCCTTGTAACAGTTCCATCTTAATCAAGTTTATTTCTGAAGACCCATTTAGTGCTAATTACTAATCTGTCCTTGGGTCTTGGAACCAGATGCCAAGCTCGACTTCTTTCAAATTGGTTGAGTTCATCTTGCATTGCATTTACCCAATCTGCATCCTGTAAAGCCTCAGTAATATTTTTAGGTTCAATAAGAGATAAGAAAGCATCAAAAGCACACAGATTCTTTAATTGAGATCTAGTTTTAATTCCAGAGGTTGGATCAGTAATTATGTTCTCAATGGGATGAGAACTTTGATACTTGTATGATTTCACAACCAACTGGTTTCTGTTTGATGTTTCTCCCATGTTCTATTGCCGAGGAACAGGCTCATGGACAGGTTCCATTTGAGGATTAGATTTAGTTCTTGTTTGTTCAGTTCCCCCTGTCAGGTTGCCCTGGATGGAAGAACCTATTCCTTCTTCTAGTGCAGCTTCATTTAACTCTTTTACCAACCCAATAGCTTCATCTTCATGTTCCTGTCTTTCATAAAGAATGTTAGTTTCATAAAAAACTACATGTACACTTTCTTCTACACACGCATTCTTTTGTTGTATACTTTATAAGCTTTGTTATATGACGAATATCCCAAGAATACTCCCTCGTCACTTCTGGGATCAAACTTACCTAGGGAGTCCTTTCCATTGTTGTGCACAAAGCACTTGCATCCAAATGCCCTAAGATGAGATATATTTGGTTTTCTCTCTTTAAGTAACTCATAGGGAGTCTTCTCTACAAGAGGTCTAGTCATGCACCTATTAATGATGTAACATGCAGTGTTTACTGTCGCACCTCCTTTTTACCGCACCCGCGGGGGCGCGTGGGGAGTTTTCTCCAATTAAAGGACAGTCGAAACGGGATTTGTTTATTTGTTTCAGAGTCGCCACCTGGGAGTTTTAAGGCGTCCCAAGTCACCAATTTTAATCCCTGAATCGAGGAGAATATGACTCTGTTTATTATTCTGCGAACCAGAAATCCTGAGTAAGGAATTCTGTTAATCCGGAAGAAGGTGTTAGGCATTTCCGAATTCCGTGGTTCTAGCACGGTCGCTTAACTGTTTTTATTATTGGCTTAATTATCTTGATTTTATTAAATACATTTTTTGTTACGTGATTTTTTCTACCGCTTTTACTTATTGTAATTAAGGACCCTTCCTTGAATCGAATTACGCGTACGTATATTCGTGTTATAAAAATGCGGATTTGTGTCACGCGTACGTGTACACAATAACTTTTGATAATATATTTATTAAGCAATCATTTTTTCGAGATTGTGTTGAATCAAAAATATTTGTTTTTCTTAAATATTGAACCGCGCATCGCGGGTTTTCATGAAATTAATTTAACGCCTTTGAAAAAATCCTTTTATTAAATATTCGCTCGAAATTGCGCGTACGCATAATCCGAAATTTGCTTTTAAAAATATAATCAGGGTACGCGAACGTATCCCTAATTGCGCGAAATATTTGCAATGATATTAGGGATTTTTCCACAAATTGTTTGTTGTATCTACACATTTTATATGAAAATACTGAGAAATTCATATTCAAGGGGTGTCTTTAAATTCTTTTAAAAAATTCACAATTTTTAAATATTGCCCGTTGACTATAATTTCCGCATATAAAATGTTCATCCCAAGACTATTCAAACTCTCAGTGAAAGGATAAAAATATGATTAATACTATTTTTGACAATTATAAAACATATATATGCCAAAGAATTAATTGTATATAAAACTGAAATTGAATTATAAAGGAAAGAATATTTTCAAGAACTTTTATTATTATTAATTTAGTGCAAATTCTATTTCTACTTACCATTGATTTAAAGTGTTGCAATTTGTGCATATACATCTCAACTTATTCTCATATACTCGTTTTAATCTTAATAGACGAAATTAATTTAATTAATTAGGCCTATGATTGAGTTATGATAGATATAGATATAATCAAACCAATTTGATTCTCAATATATGTGAATTATTACTAACTATTAACTTTCACATTGTATAAGTTCCTAAGCCCTTTATTATTAAGAAAGAGAACAAGTCTAGTTGACTTAATAAAATGATATTGCATACAATATTACTTACCATATTTGACATCGTTAACATAACGGATTATACTAACGCGTCTTTCAACTATAACTTATGAACACAACCAATGTTATGCCAAAAGATAGGAAATTGCAACCAATCATCATCTAGCTTTAAACAACTAATTAACTAACAAAATAAACTAATAGCATATTTTCTTTGATAATTCCATATTATGCTATACCTATCTAACAATACCATAAAATGTAAACAAAAGCCAACTTTCTGCCATGCTTCGTATTTACACAACTCAAAGATAACTAAACTAATGAAATTTCAACATGGATAACATTATTACAAAGTTTTTATATGAATTTAAGAATAAGACAATTAACTTGTAACCGTCAAGTCGAACTCACTACCGTTTATCCAACATGAAACCAAAGTTGAAATTTAAATGTTTAAACTTAAACGATAGAAGGCAGCATTTCAATTTGAAATTCATTTATTTGTCATGTTGAATCTCTTTTCAACATAGAATTTAAGAGATATGTACCTGAAAACGAAGGTAGAAAGAGTAAATTTCAGCAGTTGCAATAGTAACAAAGTCAGCAGAATAGCAGTATTTAGCAAGTCTGAACCAAACTTGTTAACCCAGATGAACAGTGACAGTAACTTTAGGAAAATTTCAGATTCAGACTGAATAGTATCCACAAAAACAAACAACGGACAGATTCTAGAAGGATAACATTTTTTCAGATTTTCAGTTTCTTCCTGTTTCGGATTCCTATTTCTGATTTTTCTGTTTCTGTTCTCTTCAATCTCACACTCTCTTTTTCTTCTTAGAATCTCCTGTTAAAATCTGATTTCTTTTTCTTTTCAAATCAAATTTTTCTCTTCCTATTTTTCTGTCTTTCCAAAACTCTCTCTAAGCTCTCAAAAACTCTGTCTGAAAACTGATCAATCAGATTTTTTCTTTCAAAATCTGTTCTCCCCTTCTCAAGTCAGTCCCCATTCCCCCTTCTTATACAGGTCTGCTTGGACCCCTTTTTCTTTTTAAAAAACAGAAAATTTCCATTAACAATCTGTTTTTCCACTTTTAAATCCCATTAAGCTAACTTTTTTCCTGATTTCTAGCAGCCCATTATCCCTTATTCCCCATTAGTATCATTAACTAATAGCCATTAACATACCACTTTCAGCCCTCTATTATATCATATTACCTCACTGTTTCATTACCAGTAGTACCCCTGAAAACCTACTGTTATTACTGAAAAATCAGAACCCACTGTAAAACAGATTCTATAATCTGTATAAACTTAATTATCCTTCTGATTTACAGCTATAACCAATCCTATGATTTTGAGACAGTATATCACATTTCTAATAACTGATTGACAAGAAATGAATTTAAACAGGGGATTCTCAACTGAACACTGAATAAAACACCCTTAACATTACACAGAACATGCAGGATTATTTCAACTGAAATTCAAAACTGAACTAAAAGCAAACAAATGCAGGAGCATTGTCAATATAATGACAATGCCCTGTTCAAAAAACAATATATACATACCATTGACAAACTTTCTGAATTATTAAAAGAGAATCAATTAATTGGGAAGAACTAATTGACTGAGTTCAATGACAATAAACAATTCCAAACGGATAAACAGGGTATTACAAACATCATTAATGGCAATAAGAATTTACAAAACAACTAATCGACGAACTTAATCGAGTCGATTACACATATTATGACCATTCGTAAACAACAGAAACAATAGTATGATTCTGATTCAATAGACGAGTATGAGACAGTAGAACAACAAAAGATGGGAAAATTACACAGACTCATGAAACAAACATAAAATACACGTAGAATATACAAAAGAAATAGAAAAAATACCTCTGAATCTTCAAATTTATTCGGACACAGACTCAACTTGAATTTGGACATTTTTTAGGCTGAACAGACTTTATTCGAAGTATTCTCAGTTGAGAATACCTCGATTAAAGTCTCTTAGACCTCAACCCTTCACTCGAATCGGAAAAATTCCAAGATTGGAAATTTTTTAGGGTTTCAGGTTCTTGGATTTTAAATCCGAACATTTCCGGGCAGATTCGAAGGGAACCAAACATGATACAAGGGTGAGGGTAGCCTAGGGGTCATTTGGTGTCAGCTTAAAACAAATCTGAGTTTGTTCTTGTTTGGTCCGAATCTTCAAAAGAAGATTCGAGAAGCTCGAAAATGATTCGAGCCAAACAAACAATAGATCCATACTTAGGGTGGCTAGGGGAAGCTATGGTGTCGATTTGGTACTGTTAGGTTTAGATCTAAACTCAGCTCGAATCTTCAAATGAAGATTCGAGAACCTTCAGGAAGATTCGAGCCAAACGGCTAACATATTTGGATAGAGGAGGTTCAGGGGGTTCTAGGGTGTTATTTTGGTGACCGGCGACGTTGATGCCGCCGGGTTTCAGGCGGTGGGATCCTAGGGCGGCTAGGGTTAGGAGTGGGGGTTTGGGGGACGATGATGAACAGTGTAGGAGGGGGGTGTTTAGTTTGGGGCCGGGGTAGGGGCCTGAGACTTATATAGGGGTGGGGTGTATTGATATTATCCGTTGGATTAGATAGAATGAAGGGTTGAGATCAATCCACTTAACCAAACGTCGTCGTTTGGTCTAAGTTCAGGGTCGGCCTGTATTGGGTCAAAGGGTCGGGTTACGGGTTACGGGTAAGGGTAGTGTATCTCAGCCGTTGATTGGATTTGATCGAACGGTCCATGATGAACCACGACTAAACGCTGTCGTTTTGACTCTTTTCGGACTGGACCGGACCTGGGCTAAAGGGGGTAATTTGGTTTGGGCCTGGATTTAAATCCAGGTCCGATTATTATATATATATTTTTTTATTTCTTTTTCAACTATTTCATTTTTCTAATTTAAATTTCCAATTTTAATTATAAAACAATTTTAACTTCACAAAAATATATTAATTACTCTATAACAATTATTTAACACATAGACAAGACATCAATCACACAGTGAAATATTTAAAATAGAACTATTGCATATTTTTTGTGATTTTATTTAAATTATCTTTTAAATGCATAATTAAATCCTATATGCATGCAACATGTATTTTATTTTATTTTTACATTTTATTATGACAAAGTAAACATTTACGGATATAACACAAGTATTTAGCATCACGCAAATTCAAAAATTACACAGTAAAAGAAATTTATTTTATTTTTTGATTTATTTTGGAGTAATTTTCATTAAAGAAAAAATCACGTGCTCACATTTACAGCTTCTGCCCAGAAACTATGAGGCAGTTTATTAGAAAGAAGCATAGTCCTAGCTATATCTTCAAGAGTCCTGTTCTTTCTTTCAACTACTCCATTTTGTTGAGGAGGCCTAGGGGCAGAAAAATTATGATCTATATCATGCTCATCACAAAATTCAGCAAACTTAGCATTTTCAAATTCAGTTCCATGATCAGACCTAATTGATGCAAGTTGATTACCTAGTTGTTTCTGAGCTTTTCTAACAAAGGCAGTGAACATGTCAAATGCTTCATCCTTAGATGTTAAAAACAATGTCCAAGTAAACCTAAAGTAATCATCAATAAGCACCATCACATATTTCTTACCACTTCTGCTTAATGTTCTCATTGGACCACAGAGATCCATATGAACTCATTCCATCGACCTGGTCGTGCTTAACAATTTCTTGCTTTTAAAAGAGGATCTTACCTGCTTCCCCCTTGCGCAAGCCTCATAAACTTTGTCTTCCTTAAACTTGATGTTAGGAAGCCCTATCACCAGGTCTTTGGAGACTAATTTGTTGAGTTGACTTAGACTTGCATGTCCAAGTCTTTTGTGCCAAATGAGGGGATCATTGTCCAACACATTCAGACAAGTGAATTCATTTTCTGAAAGAGTGGACAGATCTACAATGTATATACTCTTTTTCCCTGCAAAACAATCTTGTCAGTGGTAAGGTTTATTACAAAACATTTGGTAGAGGTGAAGGCTACCAAGTTACCTCTGTCACACAGTTGTGATACACTGATTAGGCTATATTTCAAGTCATCTATTAAGTGGACATTCAATGGAATGTGAGTCTGTCTTACCTACCTTTCCGACCCCAATTATCTCATCTTTATTGCCATTTCCAAATGAGACATTACCTCCTTTTAGGTCCTCAAGTGAAAGGAACTGGTTCTTGCTTCCAGTCATATGCTTTGAACAACCACTATCCATGTACCATATTTGGCTGCTCCCCTTCACTTAGACCTGCAAAAAGAAATCAGGGGTTAGTCTTAGGAACTCAAACTAGTTTGGGTCCCTTTTTATAAGAAAAAAGGTGAATTAAATTCTTTTTAGCCCATCCTGGAAACCTATATTTCTCTTGAACAAAAGTTTTGTTCTTTTGACTAGCCTTTTATTTTGCTGTACACTCACTTTTATAGTGACCAGTCTTTCCGCAGTGTGTGCAGATTTTGTTCTCAGGAAGAGTGATGTACTTGCTTTTGGGATCCCACTTAGGTGCAGGGGTCCCGTAGCCAAGTCCTCTCTTATTGCTATTGTGGTGTTATTGTAGCCATGAAAGTGTATCAGAGGAGCTGTTCCACTTACAGGTTAGCTAATGCTTGACCTTGCTCAAATCCTCCTTTAGGACTCTTATTTGCTCATCCTTTTTGTACAACTCATCTTTCATTTTTCCTACATTTTCTTCTAAAGTGAGGTGTGTGTAATCAACTTTCTTTTTACCTATTCCTAATTTCAGTTTTAGATTTTCAAATCTTAGCTCTAGGACAATGGTGTCAAGTTCATGAACTTGGTTCTTTAACTTAGCATTTTCACTATCTCTTTCACTAGCCCTAAGTTCCAGATTTTTGCACTTATCTTTCAAAATCACACACTTCTTAGACAACTGCTCCTTTTCATTATTTAGATCCTCATATTCATCAATGAAATCTTGGAGTAACTCAGACAACCTTTCTTTAGACAAAAATTTGATCTTGTCTTTGAGTACATCACTCTTCCTTTTCATGATTTTGTTCTCAGGAAGAGTGATGAACAAGGATCAACAAAGGATATGGATTCTCCAATCGCCATAAGTGCTTGTTCATCTCCATCTTCATCTTCTAAATCCTCATCTGAGCTTTCTCCCCAAGCAGCAACCATATCCTTTGTTGATCCTTGTTCTTCTTGGGATGAACCTGTTCCTTCTTCCTGTTTTTTCGTTCAACCCTTTCCTTCTTCCATTCAATTTCTTATTGAGGACAGTTTTTAATCATGTGGTCAGTCTTACCATATTTGAAACAACCCTCGTTGGTTTGTTTTTCAAGGTCCCTTGGTTTGTTGTAAGTTACCCCTCTTGAAGAACCTTTTCCTCTCATTAGATACTTCTTGAAATCCCTCGTGATCATAGCCATTTCATCCTCCTCTAGATCTCCACCTTCAGAGATTCTGAGAGCCAGGCTTCTTTCCTTCTTGGGAGCATCCATCTTCATGGTTTGCCTTCTAAGTTCGTAGGCAATGAGATTTCCAATTAACTCGTCCAACTTGAGAGTGGTAATGTTTTTCGATTCCTGGATATTAGTGATTTTGCTTTCCCAAGTAATTGGCAAGACCCTTGTCAGAATTTTCTCAACCTTATCTTCTTCAAGGATAATCCTTCTAAGAGACTTAAGTTCATTTGTTAGTGTTGTGAACCTTGTATACATCTCTTGGATGGTTTCTCCTTCTTTTATGGTGAAATTCTCATATTGAGAGTACAACAGCGTTCCTCTTGATCTCTTCACTTGAGGAGTTCCTTCATGCGCCACTTGCAGAGTGTCCCAAATTTCCTTAGCAATAGTACAACTTTGAATTATGTTGTACTCGTCTGGACCAAGTCCACACACAAGCCATTTCTTGGCTTTAGCATTCTTTTCCCATTTTTTCAAGTCTTCAGTCGTGCAGTCAGCTCTAGTTTTTGGCACTTCTACTCCCTCAACAGTCTTCTTCGTGGTAGCCAGGGGACCCTCAGTGACAATGTCCCATAGCTCATAGTCTTCACCTATGATGTGATCTCTCATCCTGTTTTTCTACCAAGAGTAGTACTGGTCATTGAAGAGTGGAGGCAATAGTACAACTTTGAATTCTGTTGTACTCGTCTGGACCAAGTCCACACACAAGCCATTTCTTGGCTTTAGCATTCTTTTCCCATTTTTCAAGTCTTCAGTCGTGCAGTCAGCTCTAGTTTTTGGCACTTCTACTCCCTCAACAGTCTTCTTCGTGGTAGCCAGGGGACCCTCAGTGACAATGTCTCATAGCTCATAGTCTTCACCTATGATGTGATCTCTCATCCTATTTTTCTACCAAGAGTAGTACTGGTCATTGAAGAGTGGAGGCCTAGAAGTAGATTGTCCTTCCCAATTTCGAGGTGGTGCACTCATCTTGATCTGTTCCTAAGGTGTTAGCCTCTTCAAGGATAACCCACTCTGATACCAATTGATGTTCTAAACTTCAATACCACACAAGAAGGGGAGGATGATTTGTGTGGTGCCCAATTTTTCGTTTAATCTGATTATAGAAGGGCCTGGTTCTTCTATATGTTCCAACTACTACTGTTGCGGAATTATAAATACATAAATTAAAGAACATAGAGATTTTACGTGGAAAACACCTGGCTCAAAAGATGAAAAAACCATGGCCTACTTTTCAGTAGGACTTTTCCAAACTCTCCACTAAAATCACTGAGCCAAACTGCATTTACAAAAATCTCTTTTGTAAACCTAGGACTAACTCTAATCCCGTTGTAGCATACAACCTCAACTGCTGCGACAACTTCAAGTTAACTCTAACTTGAAAGACTCTGAGTACCTAATACAATTGCTTCTAGATAAAGCTGAAAGGTACAATATAAAATCACCTACTACAATTGAACTAGAATAAAAGACAGACACTTGGAACTGGTTCTTTTTCTGGTTCAAGTAGCTTCAGGTTTGCACGCTTGAATCACACATAAATTACTTGCAAAATTGTCTTGCTATATTGTTCTCAATTCACGTTTAACTTCTGTTTATGTGCATTACCTGTAAAAGAGAACAACACTAATATTTATGGAGTTAGTAAGTAGAGATTGACTAGAACATTGATGCTACTCTTCCTTGGTGGAAGAGTTCTAGTTGGTCTCATCCTCTAACTCTATTCACTTCTTAAACCGTGTTCTCTTTGTGTAAGGAGTCTTTCTCCTTATCCAATATGCAACATTTTCGATCAGGATCAGGAGATATCATTTCAGGTAAGTGAGGTTTATCTCCTTTGCGTGCATCTCACATGTTTGAGTTGACCATATCTGTGGTTCACTAGAATGGACCTGGTCCATGTATGAGTTCCTTTATCAATCTTCAAAACTCATCTTTACTTGGACCAACAATAATTTATTATTTTAGTCAATGAAAGGGTACTGAATCCTGACTTAGGTTAACAAGATTTGTAAAAAGAACTTATACAGATCCAATAAGGTTCAAATATTATTTTGAAGTTATATTGCCACCTCTTGGAATTATTTTGTATTGTTTTCTTCGTACGTTGATAACCTCTCTGCACATTAATATCATCTCTAAGTTGTACAAAAAAAAATGGAATCTTAAATTTCCAAAAAGCTGTTGAGTGGATTCTTGATAACTCTCACATCTAGTAACACAAGAATTAAGTACCAATTAATTACCAACCGTGGTTAAACTATAACTAAAAATCATCCAAAACTTCCAAACTCACTTTAGATCTCAATTCAGCAAACCTTAGCAAGTGATGTAATTCCTTTTCCTTTTTTGTGTTTTTTGACCTTACAACGTGTGACTAGTTTAATACCCAATTAAAGAAAAGATTATTACTCAATTTTGCATCTTATTCCATTTCAAGTTGTTTAACTAATTAAGAAGCATGAATTTTCTTTGTGTTTTTTCATATTCAATGGACTGACTTTGAAGTGGACATCTGTGGTTCACCTAAGCCCTAATTAAAAAGGTATCAATGAAATGGAAGGATTGTTTCACCCTTAAAAGGTATAGGAGGAAAAGAATCTCTCCATCCTTTTTTTAAAGCAATTTAGTATCGGAATTCACAAGATCGATTAATTCCGATTCACGTCGCATAAAATTTATTTAAAGGGTAACCGCTCCAAGAAATTTCTGCATTCTTAGTTCTCGAATAAGAGGTCGTTGGTTAAGAGCGGAAGAATTTCATCCATCCGATCGTCTTCATTTGGTTGTTGAAGTAAAAAAATCCCATACTAGTATTGTTCCTTCCTACTTCTTAATTAGCTCTCAGGTGCTTCTCATAAGCTTATATTAATGGGGTCTGTACCTCCACTTAATTAAAGGAGAAATAATTAGTTAATAATTAATCACCCACTGTAATCACTTTTTAGTATGAATATCTTGAATTGTTTAGGTTCATAATACCAACTAATGCTCGCCTTTTCATAATTCATTGGATAGTTCCAGATTGATAGCACCCAACAAGGTGGTATGCTCCACTTTCTTCACTCAATGACATATACTATGTTTTGAGCCTATTATTATACATAGGAAAATGCACGTTACTCCTTTGCTTTTGGCTTCACTTTTTACTTTATGTCTTTTCCTTTTCGTGTAAGAACATCCCTTGTATCTTATGTTGCACGTACTCTAATAATCTGTACGTTGATCGTGCATGCCAGCATTTCAGAGATTTTATATATATACAACAATAACAACATACTCAATATTATTTCACACCGTGGGATTTGGGTAGGGTAGTGCGTCTGGAGAGAATAGTATATGTGTGTATATATATTGGGGTTCCTAAATACAACAAAAAAGAAACTAGAATTAGTTATGAACTTCGTTGCTAAATCACTCATAGCTAAGAAAATTTCTTGATATTTTGTCGCTAATCTATCGCTAAATCAAATTAACAACGAAATTTTTGGTTTAGCTACAGAATTTGTTTAGTCGCTAATTCCCACGGTTTTTAGTAGTGGATGTTTTGAATTTTAAACATGTTTATATATTGATGGTAGTTATTTTTCATATTTATGTTGGATTCATTAAAACTTCAGTGGAGTTCAGTATCCATGAATTTCTTCATAAACAAGTAAACATAAATATTTTCTTTCAAGTATATCAACAAATGTGTTATTGATCAACAAAAATTTAAATACGATAATCACTAAAAGTAATTATTTTCTCAAAAACTAATAAAAAAATATAAGAATTAAAAAAAAGTAAAATGTTGAGGGTAAAATTACAATTAAGCACTAATTAAAGAGGAAGTCAAAAATGAAACCACACTCTAAGGATCTTAATTAGGTAAAAAAGTTCAAGATGAAAACTGTAGTAATTTTAAAGACTGTTTGCCTTAAATGGGCGGCCATATGCAATCGCAATTTTAAAGAAGGCCCATTTACTAATTTTTCCCAATTGTTCATGTCACGACCCAGATTTCCCATCATCGGGAGTCGTGATGGCGCCTACTCGTAGAAGTTAGGCAAGCCACGAAATTTAGAAAATTCTTTACTTCTTTGTTTTAATCCTTTTAACAACTTGCTTTAACAGGTGATAAACATTTAAATAATAGCGGAATATGAGATTAAGCGGAAGACTTAAACAAAATAAACCAAAATAATATGGAAATCAACATATGCCTCTACCCATTAACTGGTGTCACAACATTCACGGACTATCTATGATTACTACATACAAACGTTTGAAAGAAGGAACACTGTCTATCTCGGATACAATGATAACAGAACAAAATAACTGCTAGAAGAGATGCCGGGCCTACGAACGCCTGCATGACTACCTCGGAATCTCGGTGGACTGAAGGCTAGCTCCCAAGCTACTGCTGCTGATCCAGTGCTGCTCCGGTATCTGCACATAAGTGCAGTGTGTAGCATCAGCACAACCGACCCCATGTGCTGGTAAGTGCCTAGCCTAACCTCGGCGAAGTAGTGACGAGGCTAGGACCAGACTACCAAATAAACCTGTGCAGTTATATAATATACAGTGGAAAGTAAAGCATGAATAAACAAGTAAAGATGGGAGGGGGGAAACATGATTCGGGGGAATAACAAGTAAAAACAAAATATCAAGAGAATTACAAAGGAATCAAAATCCAACCACTAACAAGAATAAGGAAAACAAAGGTAGATTTCACTTTCTTTTCACATCTTGTTGCAGGCGTGTAACCCGATCCCATTTCTTATATCTCGTGGCAGGCGTGCCACTCGCTCCCATTTCATTTATCTTGTGGTAGGCGTACCACCCGCTCCCATTTCATCATATCTTGTGGTAGGTGTACCACCCGCTCCCATTTCATTATATCTTGTGATAGGCGTACCACCCACTCCCATTTCATCATATCTTGTGGTAGGAGTACCACCCACTCCCATTTTATTATCTCTTGTGTTAGGCGTACCACCCGCTCCCATTTCATTATATCTTTTGGTAGGCGTACTACCCGCTCCCATTTCAAGCCAACAATAATCACAAGGAATCCCGACAAGAGAACAAGAGTAATATAACAACTTCCCGGCAAGGGAACAATGATATTTCAACAACATCCCCGGCAAGGGAGCAATACTATCAAAACAAACATCCCGGCAAGGGATCATTAATATCAAACAAACATCCCGGCAAGGGAACAATGGTGATAATAACATAGGAAGCGTAATAAACCACAATAGAGTCATAACAATTATAATACAAGACTCACGGGCATGCTTGACACCAACGTATAGATACTCGTCACCATGCCTATATGTCGTACTACACAATTAACATGTAGCAAATAAGACACAACTCCTAATCCCTCAAGCTAAGGTTAGACCAAACACTTACCTCGATGCCTCGAACACAACTCAAGTTTCAATTATAGCTTTACCCCTTGATTCCTCCGTCAATTCGCTCGTATCTAGCCACACGTTACTTAATTACATCAATAAACGCTAAATGAATCAATTTGAATGCATGAAAATGAGTTTTCCAAAGTTTTACCCAAAAAGTCAAAATCGCCCCCGGCCCACGTGGTCAAAACCCGACGTTCGAACCAAAACCCGATTACCCATTCCCCCACGAGCTCAAATATGTAATTTGTTTTGAAATCGGACCTCAAATCGAGGTCCAAATCCCAATTTTTGAAAAACCTAGGTTCTACCCAAAACACCCAATTTTCCCCAACAAATCATTGATTTGAAGTTGAAATCATGTTAAAGGATGTTAATGATTGAAGAAAACTAGTTAAAAACGACTTCCAATTGATTTAGAGAAGAAAGGTTGTTTGAAAAATCGCCTCTTATGCTTTTGGGGTCTTAAAAAATGAAAAATAACTGAAAATCTCGTCTAAATATACTGCCCTCACATGCCCTGTACGGACCGCACAAAATCAACTGCGGCCGCACAGGCTTCTTGTTTCTGCAGTTATAGGTCTTAATATTTTGGCCATAACTCTCTCTACAGATATCCAAATTGTGATTTGTTTACCTTTCTGGAAGCTATACATGAAGAGCTACAACCATCGTGTTTGAATTATCTCAAAATTCCTTGTAGATCAAAAGATATAGGCTTCCGAAGTCAGACCAGTGAATTGTTCTTCACCGCGGACTGCGCCAAAACTAGTGCGGCCGCACAGACCCTCACCGCGGTCCGCACAAAATCCAGTGCGGCCGCACAAGCCCCTCAACGACAACATTCCTTTTTGTGCGGACCGCACTGGTCGGTACAGAGGCCTTCCACATTTCTAAACCTGCAACACCTATGTTTTTAAGCCTAAGACATCTTGGAACCTACCCGAAACTCACCCGAACGCTCGGAACTCCAAACCAAGTGTGCATACTAACTCAAAAACATCATATGGACCTACTCGTTCGATCACATATCAAAATAACATATAAAATTATGAATTAAACCTCAAAACTCAACATTTTCATCAAGAACTTTCAAAGTTCATAACTCTTCAACCGGAAGTCCAACTCACGTCAAATAAACTCTGTTTTCACCGAATTTCACAGTCATCTTTCAAATACTATAGCAAGTTTGTGCCAGGCTCTGGAACCAAAATATGGGCCCGGTAACAATGGTTTCAAACATTAATTCTTTTCTTTATTCCGTAGATAATTCAGTAAAACAATTTCTTTCAAAAATTGATTTCTAAGGCTTGGGACCTCAGAATTCATTTTCGGGCATACGCCCAAGTCCCATATTTTACTGCGGACCTCCCGGGATTGTCAGAACACGGATCCGGTTCTGTTTGCTAAAAATGTTGACCAAAGTCAACCATAATCAAAATTTTAACTCTAAAATTCTTATTTCTCATATTTTCACATAGAAGGCTTTCCGAATATAGGTCCAGACCACGCATGTAAATCAAGATGGGGTAAAAAGGGAGGTTTTTAGGCCTCGGAACACTGAATTCACTTGCAACACGAGTGATGGCCTTTTGAGTCATCACACTCTCCACCTTAACCGTTCGTCCTCGAACAAGCATAAGAAGGAAGTACCTGAGTCGGGAAAAAAGATGGGGATAGCGGCGCAGCATATCAGACTCAGATTCCCAAGTCGATGCCTCAGCGGGCTGACCTCTCCACTGAACACGAACAGAAGGAAAACTCTTCGATCTCAACACTTCCACTTAGGAATCTCAATCTTCTGGAACAAACCACCAGGCCTCTGATGTTCATACTTGACTTGCTGACAATTCAAACACCGAGCCACATATACAACGATGTCTTTCTTCATTCTTCTCCACCAATAATGTTGCCGCAAATCCTGATACATCTTAGCGGCGCCCGGATGAATAGAGTACCTGGAACTATGGGCCTCCTCTAAAATCAACTCTCGGAACCCATCTACATTAGGCACACAAACTCGACCCTACAATCTCAAAACTCCATCATCACCTAAGGTAACCTGCTTGACACCTCCGTGTTGCACCGTGTCTCTAAGGACACACAAATGGGGATAATCATACTGCCAATCACGTAAATGCTCCAATAAAGAAGAACGAGCGACCGTGCAAGCTAACACCCGACTGGGCTCAGAAATATCCAACCTCACAAACTGATTGGCCAAAGCCTGAACATCCAATGCGAGCGGTCTCTCACCGACCGGAATATAAGCAAGACTGCCCATACTGACTGACTTTCTACTCAAAGTATCGGCCACCACATTGGCCTTTCCCGGATGATATAGAATAGTGATATCATAATCTTTCAACAACTCCAACCACCTCCTCTGCCTCAAATTCAACTCCTTTTGCTTAAACAAATACTGAAGACTCTTGTGATCCATGAACACCTCACATGCCACGCCATATAGATAATGCCTCCAAATCTTCAACGCGTGAACAATGGCTGCCAACTCCAAATCATGAACCAGATAGTTCTTCTCATGAATCTTCAACTGCCGCGAAGCATAGGCAATGACCTTGCCATCCTGCATCAACACTGCATCGAGTCCAATACGAGATGCATCATAATAGATTGTATAAGGCCCTGAACCTGTGGGCAAAACCAATACCGATGTCGTAGTCAAAGCTGTCTTGAGCTTCTGAAAGCACGCCTCACACTCGTCCGACCATCTGAACTGGGCACCCTTTTGGGTCAACCTGGTCATCGGGGCTACGATAGATGAGAACCTTTCCACGAACCGACAATAGTAGCCTTCCAATCACAAGAAACTCCGAATCTCTGTAGCTGATACTGGTCTAGGACAGTTCTTGACTGCCTCAATCTTCTTCGGATCAACCTGAATACCCTCTGCTGACACAACATGACCCAGGAATGCAACTAAACTCGACCAGAACTCACACTTTGAGAACTTAGCATATAACTGACTATCCCTCAAAGTCTGAAGAACCACTTTGAGATATTGCTCGTGCTCCTCCTGGCTGCGGGAATATATCAAAATATCATCAATGAAGACTATCACGAACGAACCAAATAAGGCCTAAACACTCAGTTCATCAAATCCATAAAAGTTGCTGGGGCATTGGTCAAGCCAAATGACATAACCAAGAACTCATAATGCCCGTACCAAGTGCGGAAAGCTATCTTAGGGACATCGAATGCTCTAATCCTCAACTGATGGTAGCCAGATCTCAAGTCAATCTTTGAAAATACTTTGGCACCCTAAAGCTGATCAAACAAATCATCAATCCTCGGTAATAGATACTTATTCTTGATTGTAACCTTGTTCAACTACTAGTATCAATACACATCCTCATCGACCCATCCTTCTTCTTAACAAACAGTACCGACACACCCCAAGGCGAAACACTGGGTTTAATGAAACCCTTCTCAAGCAAGCCTTGAAACTTTTCCTTCAACTATTTCAACTCAGGCGGGGCCATACGATACGGAAAAATAGAAATGGGCTGAGTACCCAGAGCCAAATCAATGCAAAAATCAATATCCCTATAGGGTAGCATACCCGGCAAGTCTAAAGGGAATACCTCAGGCAACTCGCGAACAACGGGCACAGAATCAATAGAGGGAACTTCAGCACTAGAATCACGAACATATGCCAAATAGTCTAAACACCCCTTCTCGACCATACGTCGAGCCTTCACAAAAGAGATAACACTACGGGTATAATGACCAGGAGCCCCTTTCCACTCTAAACGAGGCAAACTCGGTAAAGCTAAGGTCACAATCTTGGCATGGCAGTCCAATATAGCATGGTAAGGTGATAACCAGCCTATCCCCAATATAACATCCAAATCGACCATGTCTAAAAGCAATAAATCTACACGAGTCTCAAGACCCCCAATCACCACAATACAAGAATGATGGACTCAATCAAATACAATAGAATCACCCACCGGTGTAGACACATAAACAGGAACACTCAATGAATCACTAGGCATAACTAGATACGGTGCAAAATAAGATGACACATATGAGTAGGTGGACCCTGGATCAAACAATACTGAAGCATCTTTATCACAAACCAGAACCGTACCTGTAATAGCTGCATCTGAAGCCTCAGCTTCGGGCCTGGATGGGAGAGCATAACATCGGGGCTGGGCCCCACCACCCTGAACTACATCTCTGGGATGGCCTGCAGCTAGTTGGCCTCCACCTCTAGTGGCCTGAGCTCAACCTATAGCACCTCTACCTCTACCTCTAGCACCTCTACCCCCACCTCTAGCTGGATGAACGGACTGTAGGACACCTGGTGCCTGATCCATAGCATGGTAACCCTGATGCGGAGAACTGCTCGAAGCTCGAGGGCAATACCTAGCAATGTGCCTCATGTCGCCACAAGTAAAACAAGCCCTTGGCTACTGGGACTGACGACCCTAGAAACTCTGAAGTGGTGGTGCAATGATAGGTACTGGTGGTGCACTGTAGGACTGTTGATCAGAATACTGCATCTGAGGACCATAGCTACCTGAAGCACCGTGAGAAACCTGAAGTTCTGACTGGAAAGGCCTAGGGGGATGGCCTCTACCATATGAATCTCTACCTCCAGATGAGGTACCACTAAATCTGCCTGAATGATGGGGCCTCTTATCCGACCCATGACCATCTCTCTGTGACAGAACCATCTCCACTCTCCTGGCCACATTGGCCGCCTCTTGGAAAGATATCTCACTCCCAGTCTCCCTAGCTATCTGAAGACGAATTGGCTGAATATGACCATCAATAAACCTCCTCACCCTCTCTATCTCTCTCTCGGTAGGAAGTATGATAAGAGCATGGCGAGCTAAGTCGATGAACCTGGTCTCATACTGGGTAACAGTCATGGAACCCTGCTGGAGGCGCTCAAACTGCCTCCGATAGGCCTCTCTCTAAGTAATGGGGAGAAACTTCTCCAGAAATAGATGTGTAAACTACTCCCAAGTCAAGGCTGATGATCCGGCTGGTCTGGCCAAACCGAAATCCCTCCACCAAGTCTTGGCAGATCCCGATAAGCAAAATATAGAAAAATCGACCCCATTGGTCTCAACAATCTCCATGTTCCTGAGAACCTCGTGGCAGCTGTATAGATAATCCTAGGGATCCTTAAAATAAGCACCACTGAAAGTAGTAGCGAAGATCTTGGTGAACCTATCCAGCCTCCACAAAGCATCTGCAGACATAGCCGCTCCATCGCTGGTCTGAGCTACCATACCCGGCTGAACTGCTCCAACTGGCTGAACCGCTGGAGTCTAAATTACCTGCTCCGGAGTGCGAGTAGCAGGAGTCTGGGCCCCTCCTCCAGCCTGAGAAACGGTTGGTGCTACAGGAAGCAAGCCTGCCCGGGTGACACCTCCATGAGGGCCACTAATCGGACCAAAGCATCCTGAAGAACTAGGGTAGCAATAAACCCCTCTAGGACCTGAGCTAGGCCCACCGGAACTGTTGGGGCCGGAACCTTCTTATCAAACTCAACCTAAGGCTCCGTCACTGGTGCTGCTACTTGGGGCTAAGCTCTGCCCCTACCTCGACCTCTAGTACGGCCTCGGCCTCGCCCTTTGCCCCTCATAGAAGCTGCTGCTGGGGGCTCGAGCTGCTGAGCAGTGGATGAGGAAGCGCATGTTCTCCCTATCTACGAAAGAACAAAGTAGAAATTCAATTAGCATTGAGAAACAAACCGCACGCCAAGAAAGAATGAATGTGAAGTTTTTCTAAACCCTGTAGCCTCTGGGGATAAATACAGACGTCTCCGTACCGATCCCTCAGACTCTACTGAGCTTGTCCGTGAATGGTGAGACCTATGTAACCTAAAGCTCTGATACCAACTTGTCACGACCCGGATTTCCAACCCTCGAGAGTCGTGATGGCGCCTACTCATAGAAGCTAGGCAAGCCACGAAATTTAGAAAATTCTTTACTTTTTTGTTTTAATCCTTTTAACAATTTGCTTTAACAGGTGATAAACATTTAAATAATAGCGGAATATGAGATTAAGCGGAAGACTTAAACAAAATAAACCAAAATAATACGGAAATAAACATATGCCTCTACCCAGAAATTGGTGTCACAACATTCACGGACTATCTATGATTACTACATACAAACGTTTGAAAGAAGGAACATTGTCTATATCGGATACAATGATAACAAAACAAAATAACTGATAGAAGAGGCGTCGGGCCTGCGAATGCCTGTAAGACTACCTCGGAATCTCGATGGACTGAATGCTAGCTCCCAAGCTACTGCTACTGACCCAGTGCTGCTCCGGTATCTGCACATAAATGCAGTGTGTAGTATCAGCACAACTGACCCCATGTGCTGGTAAGTGCCTAGCCTAACCTCGGCGAAGTAATGACGAGGCTAGGACCAGACTACCAAATAAACCTGTACAGTTATATAATATACAGTGGAAAGTAAAGCAGGAATAAACAAGTAAAGATGGGAGGGGGGAAACATGCTTCGGGGGAATAACAGGTAAAAACAGAATATCAAGAGAATTACAAGGGAATCAAAATCCAACCACTAACAAGAATAAGGAAAACAAAGGTAGATTTCACTTTCTTTTCACATCTTGTTGCAGGCATGCAACGCGATCCCATTTCCTGTATCTCGTGGCAGGCGTGCCACCAGCTCCCATTTCGTTTATCTTGTGGCAGGCGTGCCACCAGCTCCCATTTCATTTATATTGTGGTAGGCGTACCACCCGCTCTCATTTCATTATATATTGTGGTAGGCGTACCACCCGCTCCCATTTCATTATATCTTGTGGTAGGCGTACCACCCGCTCCCATTTCATCATATCTTGTAGTAGGCGTACCACCCGCTCCCATTTTATTATATCTTAGCATACCACCCGTTTCCATTTCAATCCCACAATTATCACAAGGAATCCCGACAAGGGAACAAGAGTAATATAACAACTTCCCGGCAAGGGAACAATGATATTTCAACAACATCCCGACAAGGGAGCAATACTATCAAAACAAACATCCCGGCAAGGGATCATTAATATCAAACAAACATCCCGACAAGGGAACAATGGTGATAATAACATAGGAAGTTCAATAAACCACAACGGATTCATAACAATTATAATACAAGACTCACGGGCATGCTTGACACCAACGTATAGATACTCATCACCATGCCTATACGTCGTACTCCACAATTAACATGTAGAAAATAAGACACAACTCCTAATCCCTTAAGCTAAGGTTAGACCAAATACTTACCTCGATGCCTCGAGCACAACTCAATTTTCAATTATAGCTTTACCCCTTGATTCCTCCGCCAATTCGCTCGTATCTAGCCACAAGTTACTTAATTACATCAATAAACGCTAAATGAATCAATTTGAATGCATGAAAATGAGTTTTCCAAAGTTTTACCTAAAAAGTCAAAATTGCCCCTAGGCCTACGTGGTCAAAACCCGAGGTTCGAACAAAAAGCCGATTACCCATTCCCCCACGAGCTCAAATATGTAATTTATTTTGAAATCGGACCTCAAATCGAGGTCCAAATCTCCAATTTTTAAAAAACCTAGGTTCTACCCAAAACACCCAATTTCCCCCGTGAAAATCATTGATTTGATGTTGAAATCATGTTAAAAGATGTTAATGATTGAAGAAAACTAGTTAAAAATGACTTACAATTGATTTGGAGAAGAAATGTTGATTGAAAAATCGCCTCTTAGGCTTTTGGGGTCTTAAAAAATGAAAAATAACTGAAAATCTTGTCTAAATATACTGCCTTCAGATGCCCTGTGCGGACTGCACAAAATCAACCGCGGCCGCACAAGCGTCCTATTTCTGCAGTGAAAGGTCTTAGTATTTTGGCCATAACATTTTCTACAGATATCCAAATTGTGATTTCTTTACCTTTCTGGAAACTAGACACGAAGAGCTACAACTATCTTTTTGAATCATCTCAACATTTCTTGTAGATCAAAAGATATAGGCTTCCGAAGTCGGACCAGTGAATTATTCTTTACCGCGGACCGCACCAAAACTAGTGTGGCCGCACAGGCCCTCACCGTG
This sequence comes from Nicotiana tabacum, assembly GCF_000715075.1. NCBI lineage: Eukaryota > Viridiplantae > Streptophyta > Magnoliopsida > Solanales > Solanaceae > Nicotiana > Nicotiana tabacum. The sequence goes on from NC_134090.1 coordinate 8,953,769, forward strand.
GTCCGCACAAAATCCAGTGCTGCCGCACAAGCCCCTCCGCGACAACATTTCTTTTTGTGTGGACCATACTGGTCGGTTCAGTGGCCTTCCACCTCTCTGAACCTGCAACACCTATATTTTTAAGCCTAAGACATCCCGGAACCTACCCGAAACTCACCCGAGCCCTCGGAACTCCAAACCAAGTGTGCATACTAATTCAAAAATATCATATGAACCTACTCGTGTGATCACATCATCAAAATAATATGTAAAATTATGAATTAAACCTCAAAACTCAACATTTTCATCAAGAACTCTCAAATTTCATAACTTTTCAACCGGAAGTCTAACTCACGTCAAATAAACTCCTTTTTTACCGAATTTCACAATTATCTTTCAAATACTATAACAAGTTTGTACCGGGCTCCGGAACCAAAATACGGGCCCGATAACAATGGTTTCAAACATTAATTCTTTTCTTTATTCCTTAGACAATTCAGGAAAATAATTTCTTTCAAAAATTGATTACTAAGGCTTGAGACCTCGGAATTCATTTTCGGGCATATGCCCAAGTCCCATATTTTACTGCGGACCTCCCGGGATCGTCAGAACACGGATCCGGGTCCGTTGCTAAGAAAGTTGACCAAAGTCAACCATAATAAAAATTTTAACTCTAAAATTCCTATTTCTCATATTTTCCCATAGAAGGCTTTCCGAATATAGGTCCGGACCACGCATGTAAAGCAAGGTGGGATAAAAAGGGAGGTTTTTAGGCCTCGGAACACTTAATGTACTTGCAACACGAGTGATGGCCTTTTGGGTCATCACAATTCACAATATTTGATTATAAATCTATATTATATTAAAAGGAGAGTAGTATGCATTGTGGTTAAGCCAAGTGGCAAGCTAAAATGAAGTCACTTGGCAATTTTAGGACAACATTAATAATTAGAAATTATATATAAAAACATAATTAATGGAGGTAGTTTAATGAATCTTATACATAATCTAAATAGATCTACAACAACAACATATCTATATTTAAATTTATATGTATATTTGTATCAATATCTATATCTATATCTATATTTATATCTATATATTGATCCACTCATAGATTTTCTTCTATGTTAGCTAGAAATATGGAGGTGAAAAATTAATTAAAAACTATAATAGAAAAAAATATATAAAGACGTAAATTGAGATAACCTATGACTATTTATACTTTGGAGTAAGTTAAAATATAAAATAAAACTAAAATTACTTAAGATATTAAAGATTTATTGAGTTTAAAAACTAAATAAATTCAAACAACAAAATAAGATCTTACATAAAGTATACAAATTAATTATAAGGTAAGAGAAAAATTAAATAATCAGCAAAAGATACTTTAATAACAAGAAAAATAAATTAATATTAATATTGATAAATCATGCAAATGAATATTTTATACGTAAATATTACTACAACATTTAGATATAATTTGTTCAAACAATTAAGAAAATATTTTTCTATGATTAATATTTGAATTGAGTTAGTTAGTTTAAGTCTGAAAGCATACCATAATTTTTTGAAACTATGATCCAATTAAGAAAATATAATGATAAAAATTATTTGAATTTGAGACGAAAAAGTATTTTAAATTTTATCTATATTATATTAGAATGAGTGTGGTAAAAATAGATATTAAATTTAAACAGGCTAATAAAAATTCACATGACAATGTAATAATATTAGGTATTGAATAATATAAAACCAATAATAAAGAATAAATAGAAAAAAAAAAACTAAGATTTTTTATCATAGGAAAAAGTGTAAAACTTATTTAAATTTGAGATGAGAAAGTTTTTTATATTATGATAAGAAAAGTTATAATATAAGTCCACATAACTCAAGTCTAATAGTAAAATAAAAAACTAAAGATATTGAACAATAAAAATAAATTAGAGATAATGTAAGGACATTTATAAATCATAAGTTTAGAAAATAAAATAAAGTAAATGTACAATACTTAAAAATATTATTAAATTTTAAATAATTTAAACTTTTCGAGTAATATTTTTGAAACAAAATAAATATTTATTTTATAATTAAAAAATTATATATTTATCTTATATTATTAAAGAAAAGTAGCTGAGAATGATATTAAATAAAGTTACGAGTTCTATATCTATATTATATTAAAAGGAGAGTAGTATGCATTGTAGTTAAGCCAAGTGGCAAGCTAAAATGAAGCCACTTGGTAATTTTAGGACAACATTAATAATTAGAAATTATATATAGAAACATAATTAATGGAGGTAGTTTAATGAATCTTATACATAATCTAAATAGATCTAGACAAATCTAATCTATATATCTATATTTAAATTTATATGTATATTTGTATCAATATCTATATCTATATCTATATATTGATCCACTCATAGATTTTCTTCTATGTTAGCTAGAAATATGGAGGTGAAAAATTAATTCTACGTTAGCTAGAAACCCTAGCCGCCCCCGTCTCCCTCGCCATTAAAGCCGGCGGCAGGGACGCCGGTGGCCACCTCCTGTACACCCTAGGACCACCGCACTCTCCTGAACATGGATCTACTATCCATTTGCCTCGAATCACTTTCGTTCGTCTCGAATCTTCATTTGATGATTTGAGTCGAACCCGGACCTATGCCAAGTTACCCCATCTTCATACCAGACACTCCCCTGACCTTCCTCGTGACCAAACCAAGCTTGGTTTGGTCCGAATCTACCCACAACTCCCTAAAAATCAGATCTGGAGATCCAAAACCTAGAACACTAATAGCCTTGGAATCCGGCCGGTCTTAGCAAGGGTTTGAGGTCTAATAGACCTTAATCAAGGTGTTCTCATGTGAGAACACCCTGATTAAAGTTTGTTCGGCTTCAAGAGTTCGAAGTTGAGTCAGATTTGGGTCATTTTGATTTCAAACTCTTTTGGTAAGTTTTCCTTTCTTTTGTTTTAGTTCTAATTAAGTTGTCAGCATGTTTCGTTGTGTTTGTTTGTTATTTTGTTATTTTTCATTCGGATTTCTTCCATCTCTGTTAAAGGCCTTTTTATTTGGTCAATTATCTTCTGTTTGTGTTCTGAATATACCCTGTGATATACATGCTCATCAATTAGATTAGTCGTCAAACGAGTTTAATTCATATAAGTTCCCAGTGTTTGAACAAATTTGTCTGAAGTCATTCGGGACTCTATACGTGTTGTTTGTATGAACGATTGATTGTTATGTGTTACGATTAATATAGTCGAGTCGATATATGTCGTCAATTAGTTTCAATCGTTAATGGTAACAACTTGATTCGTATTGCTTATTTCTGCTGTGATCGTATTTGAGTCCCATTAGGAACTGAATTGTATTGCCTATTGATTTTGTTCAAATTGAATTAAAGAACATCTAGGGGAAAGGTTATAATGGCAGATTCAGACTTTGATTTTAAAATACGATGCCATGTTTATTTGGTTTAGACAGTCTGGGCAGCATGTGTATGGTTAGCTTTAGGAAATTAAAATAATTGGACAGCATGTGATGTCAGATTATATTCCTGCTGCCCATACTTTGGGTTAAATAAATAAGGAACTAGGACACTTTAACAAAAAAGAGAGAGGGGCTGACAGGGATTTCATGGGAGTTTTGTTATTTAAAATAAGTGAGTGGAAAAACAACGGGGAGGGGGAATTTTGAGTTGTCAAAACAGACTGTTAAAGTATTAAGGTTAGGCTATAAAAGAGGCAGACCTTCGATTAGAAGAGGAAAAAGAATTTTTGGAGTCTGGAGGCTGGAATTTTTAGTCTTGAGAAAGGTTTTGTGATTTTAAAGAAAAAGACTGAAAACAGAAGAGAGTTTCAGTAAAACATTGTAACCAAACACTGTCTGAGAGCTATCTAAGAGTTCATATTGGTCAAGCTGTCTTGGCCAAGTTCTGTTTCTTTAGCACTGACTGAGCTGATTCTGGTTGTTGAATTGGTAGTGTTGCTGCATTGAATACTCTGTTATTGCTGTTTATTTCATCACTCTTTCCTGGGATTTGTTCGTTTGGTACACAACTATCTGTTGGTTCTTTTGTTCTGGGAAATACTGCTGGTTGTCTGTGGACTGTAAAAAACACTCGTGGTTGTTGGTTGTTGCTGTGTTGTTGCTGTGTGTCTGCTGCTGTTGTTTTTTGTGGCACACTACTCAACTGATTACTCCCTTTCTTCCTTTCCTTTCTATACCAGGTACACACCCAATACACTGTCAGATGTAGCTGGAAATTTGAGCATGAATGTAAATGAAAGACCTGAAGAATGTTTTTTTATAGATATAGATTGTTACATTAAATATTCATGCAATGTGTAATAGTTTTACATTTTTGTTCTGGGTACTAGAGGTAGTCTTCATGCCTATAAATGTCAATGCATGGTAGTTGAATGCTAGAATGTGCATATAGGTTGGTGATGAGAGTATGCCCAAGGCAGTAGTTTGTATCTCATATTTAGTTCAAAGGTGTAGTATAAGCCTGTAATGTATGCCAAGCATGAAATTCGTACACTGTAAATAAGTTCTTTCCTTTCCAATAAATTGCTATATATAACTCTTAAAACCATGTTTTAAGATCAGGAACACAAATTCAGGGCCTCAACCTCATAAAGGTCGAGTTCAGGCCAAAACAGGCCAAGCCGGCCTGCTTCGAACAAGTAGTGGCCCAGGTCTGGCCAATCACGCTTGGGCTGGATTTGGGCCCGTGATTATTTGTTCGGCTGACTGTGCATGCAGCCTCGTGTCTGATTTTAAGCATTTCTGAATGTTGTTACAAACAACTTGCAAGCATGTAATTAATTAGGACTATCTACTGTTTTCAATTGATAAGGACAAACAAGACAAGAAGCGTAGTTGCTATAGGATATCCTTTTAAAATAAGAACGAGATGAGCCTCGACGGAAATAAACGAAACGCGCAGATGCGGGGCCCTTGTTAAAATGTATATTATCGAAGCATTTAGTTTCCAGGACGGGTTGTTTAGCAAAATCTCACAACCCTCCTAAAATAACAATACGTTAGACTCTTTAGGCGCGCCTTTAATAATTTAACTTCCTTAAACTCGGGTGCACATTGATGTGACCCAAATCCAAATCTCAACGGAGTCAAAGTGTGTCGACGACCACGGGTACATTGATTGTAACGCGGTTCGAGATACATTTTCACAACGTTGCAATTCTTGATAAGAAAAACAGTAAATGATAAAAGCGGTTTAAAGTTAATTTTTGCACATAAGTTCACACTTGTATAAAATCAGATAATCAAGCCGTATATAACAGTTGAGCGACCGTGTTAGAACCACGGAACTCGGGAATGCCTAACACCTTCTCCCGGGTTAACAGAATTCCTTATCCAGATTTCTGGTACGCAGACTGTAATATAGAGTCATTCTTTTCCTCGATTCGGGATTAAAATTGGTGACTTGGGACACCCTAAATCTCCCAAGTGGCGACTATGAAATAAATAAACCAATCCCGTTTCGATTGTCCTTTAATTGGAAAAACTCCCTTGTACCCTCACGGGCGCGGAAAAAGGAGGTGTGATAGCTCTGGCGACTCTGCTGGGGACCTTTACCCAGAACCACTGGTTCAGGGTTAAGAATTCGAGCTTAGAATAACTGTTGTTATTTGGCTTTATTTATTATCTGATTTTTACATGATATATGCTTAATGTTCTAAATGATGCTTTTACCGCTTTAATATTATCTGAATCGTGTATATAAAACTGCTACGAAACCCTTCTCTCTGAGTCTTCTGAATTTATGGTGTACACGTGCGCGTGACCCACCTTTCTGTTAAAGTCATACCAAATAAGACGAAGTTGGGACAAGTAACTAGGCCGGGCAGACTTTCGTGCTCCCGGTATGTTGCCCCCGCTTCGGCTCAAACTGTCCGTTTGGGTAAGCCAAGTCTAGAACAATCAACCTCAGGTCTTACACTTAGAATAACTCAGCCATGTACCGGATCCCTAGTAGGAACGTTTATTTGCATCACGTGCATTTGACTTAGGGGACTCAACACAGGGGTTGGGTCTGTCTAGGACAGGTGAACCCAAAATAAAAAGACCATCCTGATGCATCCTACTTGCTATATGTGCATTCATTTGCTTCGAACATGCTTGCTGACCGGTTTAAATAAATTATGGTGAGAGCTGAGGAATAAAATAGGTCTTCATAAATAAAAAGAAAATGAAAATAAAAAAAAAAATAAAAAGAAAATGAAGATAAAAAAAAATAGAATATATATATATACATAAAAAATAAAATATAGTTTTCAAATCTTGAAATAAAGGTATCAAATCTTGAAAATAATTTGAAAAATTCCCAAAAAATAGTTTTAAGTCTTGAAATAGTTTTGACTAAAAATGATTGGAGTATGTTTTCGAAATAAGTCTTAACTTTATTAAATTAAAATTTCAGATACAAAATGAGCAACACACAAAACCCTTTCTCCGCAAATACAGAAGAGTTTCTATTCCAGCTTCAAATGTGGTGGTGTGAATTAGGCGAAGATGGTCAAAAGTGGGTCATCAAGCATTTGGGAAATCTCCCGGACATTATGAAAGTTAAACCCCGCGAGGATCTGATTGCGGCATTAGTGACTTTTTGGGACCCTGTTCACAATGTCTTTCGTTTTTCTGACTTCGAGCTCACTCCTACATTAGAGAAGGTAGCCGGATATGTTGGTTTTGACGGAAGTTTAAGGAATCAAAGCTTGATATTCACGAAGGCTCCCTCGGTACATCGATTCTTCGGCCTTCTGAACATCAGCAGTCAAATCAGGAAAAGCAATGTCGTCAACGGATGTTGTTCTTTCAACTTTTTGTATTCAAGGTTCGGAAAGTCAGATGGGTTCGAAATTCATGAGAAAGACCTTACTAACAAACAAGACAAAGACGCATGGCAGGTTCACCGTCGTTTCACCTTCATGGTGGCTTTTCTAGGAATCATGGTCTTCCCGAACAAAGAACGAACAATCGATATTCGCACCGCAAAAGTTGTGCAAATCCTCACCTCCAAGGAAAACCACACCATTGTCCCCATCATTCTCTCAGACATTTATCGGGCTTTGACTTTATGTAAAGCAGGAGCGAAAGTCTTCGAAGGATGCAAAATTTTGTTGCAAATGTGGCTGATTGAACATCTTCAACAACAGCCCAAGATCATACAGTATGGGCCAAGCAACGATAATTACATCGAGGGTTATGAGGAAAGAGTGAAAAATTATCAGGTTCCAGAAGGGATAGAAGCATGGGTATCTCGGCTAAGGGCTCTAACGGCAAATCAAATTGAATGGGCTCTGGGATGGCTACCAATGAGGGAAGTGATACATATGTCAAACTCAAATAGTTATCTGCTACTATTGGGATTGAGAAGCATCCAGCCGTACGCGCCATTGAGAGTCTTAAGGCAACTAGGAAGATATCAAGTAGTCCCTGATGATGAAGATTTGAGTACACAAGAAATCGAATTACACCCAGAGGCCACTATCCCTGAGACGTTACTTCAATAGATGTGGAATGGGTGTCGATACTTAAAAAGCGATACTCAAGTCCCAGACACTACAAGGGGTGAGATAAATCCCGGATATGCAAGGTGGTTCGAGAAACGGTCTCGCGTGGACGATGCACCAGAACCTGAGCTGAGAAGGCCGATTAAAAGACCCCATATTCAAAACTTTAATGATAAAATCCAAGAGCGGTTGATTTGGGGAGAAAAAGAGAAGGGGTACAAAGCAACTATCCATGCCTTAAAGGAAAATCTAAGGAACCTCGGCCTGGAGAAGGATTTGCAAGCACAAGAAGCTGAAGGCGAGAAGAAGAGTCTAGCCTGGGAGAATGAAAGTCTTCATGCTCGATTTCTGAAAATGAAAAAGGCTTCTGAAACGCCAATGAGGAATTGGAAGGATCAAAAAACCATCGCCAATCTTTTTGAAAGAATGCAAGATTATGATTCCATTCTTGCTGCAAAAGAAAGGGCATTGAGCAAAGCAAAAGAAAGGATCCAACAATTAAACGAAGAAGCCAGATCTGATAAGGAACGCCAAGATAGGCAATCCGAGAAAGACAGGGCACAATTCAAGAAGGAAAAAGACCATTAGATACGATCAGAAGACCAACTTCGTGCACAACTAGAAGAGGCAAGAAGATACAGAGAGCATCAACAAGCAGACACTGATAGAGAAAGAGCGCAGATGAGACTAGAGCAGGCCAGACTCCGTGCTCTATTAGAGTCATCCCTAGATCGTGAAGGCCGAATCCGAGATATAGCCACCACTCGCCAGCAGCAGTTGCAGGATCAAGGCCAACATCTCCAAGATTTCAGGGCACAGATCCACGACCTGGCGGTCTACACCTCTCAAAGTTATGTAAACTGCCAAGGAATGGATTACGGAAGGTTTACAGAGCATGCACCCACCTTTGCCCGTCACCTAGCAGTGGAGTTGGAAAGGATGTATCGAACATTGGGAGGTCATCCGGGTCAAGCCCCGCCTTGAGCAAATGATCTAATAATTTACTACACAAGTGGAAAGTGGGGCACGTTATGAGACGTTAAGAATTGTATCTTTTTATTTCAATTTGAATGTGTGTATTTCAAGACATTGTTTTTACAAAGTTTTCAAATGTAATGTTTGTTCATCTTCTTTTTATAAATGTTAGCCTCATGGCAGAACTACGCTTGGTCTGATTCACGCAGGGACGTGATACGTAGGCAATCCCCATAAGATTCGACCGCTTTTAATAAATAAAGAAAAAGAAATGTAAATAAAATAAAATGCAGGGTTTCGCAAAATACTTTAAAGGGACGAATGAGCAAACCGGGATGACGCATGTTGTTCAAAGCAAAGCATGTAGAAACGGTTAACTGCCTAGGTGCATTGCATCCTCTATGTGTTATGATCAAATCTGTTAAGCTCTAACGCTAACAAAGTTTGTTGTTGTCTGTTATCAGACAGTTAGTGGTTAAAGAATTCTGGCAACACATTCATACCAAACCAGATCCAAAGGACCGGTAGCAACAAGCATGACTACTTCGGAGAATAGCAATGAGGAAGAAAGGCCGATGAGCCAGTTATTAAAAGAAGCGATGGAAAAGATTGAAAGGATGGGACTAGAAATGAATGCAATGCAACTAGCCCTAGCCAAAACACAAAAGAGCCCTGAAACACTGGGACACATGCCGGAGTACCCTCACTCTGGACCTTCCACAAGCCGCCCAAATCCCCTCTTTCATCAAGAAAGAAGCCCTCATGATTCCCAAGCTCCACCACCCCATCAACCTCTCCCAACACCCAATATTCCCATTTTTGTGGGACCTACATCAGCCCCTTTGCAGAGAACGACCAGTGAGCCATTGTTTCAGGCTCACGATACACAATACTATCCCCCTGAGCCTACATTCCATGCACCCGAACCACAGGCTTACAATCCCCATTTGGAAGTACCGGCAGAGGTTGAGAAGCCGGCTAAGGCCCCTGAACAGGATGAAGTGTTGAGAAAGTTCAAAAGCCTGGAGCAATCCTTCAGGAACTTGCACGGGCTGGGCAATCAAGTCAGCGTGGCATACAAAGATCTGTGCCCTTTCCCAGATGTCCAACTCCCGGCTGGGTTCAAGATGCCCAAGTTTGATTTATATGAAGGGCACGGTGATCCCATGGCACATTTGCGGGGATTCTGTAGCAAAATGAGAGGGGCAGGAGGCAAGGATGAGCTTTTGATAGCTTATTTCGGCCAAAGTCTGAGCGGATCTGCACTAGAATGGTATACCAGGCAGGATTTCAGCAGGTGGTACACGTGGGATGATCTGGCGCAGGCTTTTGCAGGTCATTTCCAATACAATCTGGAGATAGTCCCTGACCGTCTCACGTTATTGAGAACTGGGCAGAAACCCGGGGAAAGTTTTCGCGAGTTCGGGTTCCGCTGGAGAGAACAAGCAGCTAGAGTCGATCCTCCCATGAGAGAGGGAGAGATGGTGGACTATTTTTTGCAGACATTGGATCCAACCTACTTTGGTCACTTGGTGACAACGGTTGGAAAATCTTTCAACGAGGTGGTCAAAATAGGGGTCATGATAGAAGAAGGTTTGAGGTCGGACAAGATCTTGAACTATTCGGCACTTAAGGCCACAACCCAGGCTATTCAAAGCGGCACAGGAGGTGCGCTGAGAAGAAAGAAAGAAGAGGTTGCCACGATCGAGGCAAGCAGTTGGTCCAGGGCTGGCAGGCCGCACTACAACAAACCCAAGCCTCACAGGTCAAACTAGCCATACAACCCACCGCAAAATTTCTATCCACCTCGAGAACCACATTGTTCCGTGCACCAAGCCCAGGTATACACTCAGCCTCCGGTTCGCCCACAATGGCGCGCACCGGCTCCCCAGAACATATATGCATCACCACAAAACACCTACCCTCCACCAAGGGCATATAGAAACCCTTCAGGGGCAGGCTTCCGAGGAAATCCAGATGCTAGGAATGACAGGTTGCGAAAGCAGAGAACCTTCACGGAGCTGGGAGAAACCTACACCGCTTTGTTCCACAAGCTGCGACAATTGGGTTTGGTTAGTCCTGTCCAGACTCGAGAACCAAATCCCCCACCTCAGAATTTGGATCGATCAATCAGTTGTGAATACTGTTCAGGGATGCTCGGGCACGATACCGAGAAGTGCTGGAAGTTAAGGCATGCCATACAGGATCTTATTGACACCAATAAGATCGAGGTCCAGACGCCGGAGGCTCCTAACATCAACCAAAACCCACTGCCAGCGCACCACGAAACTCACATGATTGAGTTGGTGTGTGAGGGAGAAGAATTAAGAAAACCCTCACAAACAGTGATGATGATCCAAGCCGCCCCGAAAGAAGTCTTAACCAGGGGAGGAACGAGTGTACAGTCACAGGGAGGAGGCGTCAAACCGGTAGTGATATTGGGAAAGAGCCCGTCCGTCATAGCAAGCAAACCCGAGCCAAGCAAGTTGGTAATACCAGGGATCCTGCCCACACCGACAGTCGTGTTGAAAGGGGTATGTAGAGAACGGGTGACCATAAAACCTGTGATCCAGCTGCCGATGATTGACAGCAGGGCTGTGCCTTGGAAATATGAAAAGGCAGTGGTGACGTACAAAGGAAAACAGGTGGAAGAAGTCAGTTGTGAAGCGCAAGGGCTGACTCGATCAGGTCGATGTTTTGCTCCGGTGGAGCTAAGAAAAACCAACCCAGTGGCAACCAAGAAGCCAGTGTCCGAAGAAGAGGCTGAAGAATTCCTGAGGAAGATGAAAGTACAAGACTATTCTGTGGTTGAGCAGCTGAGAAAAACACCGGCCCAGATCTCACTATTGTCATTACTCCTCCATTCCGAGGAACATCGTCGGGCCCTGTTAAAGATATTGAACGAGGCTCATGTACCCAGTGAGATTTCTGTAAACCACCTGGAAACCATTGCCAGCAAGATTTTCGAGGTGAACAGAGTGACATTCTCAGATGATGACCTGCCGGTGGAAGGAACGGAGCACAATAAAGCTCTATACCTAGCTTTCAAATGTGAAGACTCGGTGGTAACTCGAGTATGATGGATAACGGCTCAAGCGCCAATATTTGTCCATTATCCACTCTGGACCAGTTAAAGATCGACCGCAGGAGAATCCGGAAGAATAGCATCTGTGTCCGGGGGTTTGACGGAAACGGAACAGCCACTGTGGGGGATGTTGTACTTGAACTGACCATTGGGCCAGTCCTGTTTACCATGGAATTCCAGGTGTTAGATGCCACAGTTTCTTATAACCTGCTGTTAGGACGACCCTGGATTCACGCAGCCAAAGCGGTGCCTTCCACCCTACATCAGACGGTGAAGTTCGAGTGGGAAAGACAAGAGGTCGTGTTACACGGCGAGGATACAACATGCACCATGGGCGGAACCATTGTACCTTTCATAGAGACCGTTGATGACAAAGGTCCTTGGGTCTACCAGATTCTCGATACAGGGTCGGCCAACAAAATTTCTGAAGGAGAAATCATCACGCACCCTAGGGTAGCTGCCGCAACAGTCATGATGGTCTCAGAAATGCTGGGTAATAAATTTGTACCGGGAAAAGGCCTGGGAGTCGAGCTTCAAGGGATAGTCCAACCTGTTTCCCTTCCTAAAAATCTGGAAACTTTCGGATTGGGGTTCAAACCAACCGCAGCAGACAGGAAGCAAGCGCGAAAAATGAAGAAGAGGGTCTGGTTTCTGCCTAAACCAGTGCCATGCCTCTCAAGGTCTTTTGTTAAAGCAAGTGCCAAGGGGTCACCGGTCCCAAAGATTCGAGGACCTTTGATCGGTATAAATGAAGACCTGAATCAGAGTTTTGAGAGACTATTCGCGGATGTCAGTATGGTGGAAGCTGGAGAAGGGTTCAGCAGAGCAGAGATACAATTTGTGGGGCCTGAGGCCAAGACCAACAATTGGACGGTTACTCCTCTTCCTGTCCGAGGGGAGTCTTGGTAGTAGGCTTTGATTAATGTTTTGTTTGTTTGTTTGTTCAGATTATTCAAGGGTGTAATCCAAATTTTACTTTCGTGTTTGTAAAAGTGTGAACCCTTTTTATCCCGCAAATTTAATAAAGTTCTTTTCTTTTGTCCCATTTTAATTTTGTTTTGTTCTTTTTCTTTCTGAACAGTTCTCTTTTTACTGGTTCTAATGACATGGCATGCACAGCGGATCTTCGACCTAGTCTAATAAATCAATCTGAAACCGACTCAGTGATGCAAAAGGTTGTTTGTGACGATGAATCTGAATGTGACGAAGGTGAAGCCTTCGAAGAAATAAACCGAGAACTGTGCCAATTTGAAGAGAAACCCAAGCCTAACCTAAATGACACCGAGGCTGTGAATCTAGGAGACGCTGATAACATCCAAGAGACCAAAATTAGCATCCACATTGAGCCGAATGTCAGAGCAGAATTGATCAAAACTCTCATGGAATTCAAAGATGTTTTTGCATGGTCGTATGATGATATGCCTGGATTAAGCACCAATTTAGTGGTTCACAAATTACCCACTGACACGGCATACCCTCCGGTCAAGCAAAAACTAAGGAAATTTAAAACAGAAATGAGTGTAAAGATCAAGGAAGAAGTGATTAAGCAGTTACAATCGAAGGTCATTCGGGTCACTCGATATCCCGAGTGGTTGGCCAATGTGGTACCAGTCCCAAAGAAGGATGGAAAAATCAGGGTGTGCGTTGACTACCGCAACCTCAACAAAGCAAGTCCCAAGGACAATTTTCCGCTACCCAACATTCATATCCTGATCGACAATTGCGCTGGGCGCGAAATCGGATCCTTTGTGGATTGTTATGCGGGTTATCATCAGATCCTAATGGACGAAGAGGATGCTGAGAAGACAGCGTTTATTACGCCATGGGGAACCTACTGCTATCGGGTAATGCCGTTCGGGTTAAAGAACGCTGGGGCAACGTACATGCGAGCAATGACTGCTGTATTTCATGACATGATACACAAGGAAATTGAGGTGTACGTCGATGATGTGATCATCAAATCTTGGCGTCAGGAGGACCATGTGGCAGACCTAAGGAGATTTTTCCAAAGACTCCGAAGGTATGATATCAAGCTTAACCCGGCCAAATGCGCATTCGGGGTTCCATCAGGAAAGTTGCTAGGATTCATCGTCAGTCGACGGGGGATTGAGTTAGACCCATCCAAAATTGAATCCATCCGAGATTTGCCACCGCCAAGGAACAAAACAGAGGTAATGAGTTTGCTGGGTAGACTCAATTACATCAGCAGGTTCATCGCTCAACTCACAGCAACTTGTGAGCCCATATTTCGGCTGCTGAGAAAGGATGCTGCAGTAGGTTGGACGGCAGAGTGTCAGGAGGCTTTCGACCAAATCAAAGGGTATCTGTCTAATCCACCCGTATTGGTCCCGCCTAAGCCCGGGAAACCCCTAATCCTTTACCTGACGGTTTTGGAAAATTCATTTGGTTGTGTACTGGGGCAACATGATGACACAGGAAGGAAGGAGCAGGCCATCTACTATCTTAGCAAGAAATTCACAGTGCATGAGGTCAAGTACACTCAACTCGAGAAAACATGCTGCGCCCTAACTTGGGTAGCTCAGAAGTTGAAGCACTACCTGTCTTCATATACTACTTATCTCATATCCCGCTTGGACCCATTGAAGTATATCTTTCAGAAACCTATGCCCACGGGAAGGTTGGCAAAGTGGCAAATTCTGCTCACAGAGTTTGATATCATCTACGTAACGAGGACGGCCATGAAAGCCCAGGCACTGGCAGACCATTTGGCAGAGAATCCCGTTGATGAAAAATACGAGCCCTTAAGAACGTATTTTCCTGACGAAGAGGTGATGCATACGAATGAGTTGGAATTACCTGAGGAACCAGGTTGGAAGCTTTTCTTCGATGGAGCTGCAAACGCAAAAGGGGTTGGAATAGGAGCAGTACTCATTTCTGAAACAGGACGGCATTATCCTGTTACGGCTCAACTACGCTTCTATTGCACCAACAATATGGCCGAGTATGAGGCTTGCATTCTGGGTCTGCGCTTGGCTGCTGACATGGATGTCCAAGACGTCTTGGTCTTGGGAGACTCGGACCTCTTGGTACATCAAATTCAGGGTGAATGGGAAACACGAGATCTAAAGCTCATACCATACCGACAATGCTTGCATGATCTGAGCAAGCAATTTCGATCGATAAAGTTCAAACACATCCCGAGAGTTCACAATGAGGTTGCGGATGCCTTAGCCACCTTAGCATCAATGCTGCACCACCCTGACAAAATGTATGTTGATCCTCTACACATCCAGGTCCGTGATCAGCACGCCTACTGCAATGCCGTAGAAGAAGAAGCAGATGGCAAACCCTGGTTTCATGATATCAAGGAATACCTCAGGATGGGGATATATCCGGAACATGCCTCTGGAGACCAAAAAAGAGCCCTTCGGCGTTTGTCGAATGGTTTCTTCCTCAGTGGGGGAATATTGTACAAAAGAACCCCGGATTTGGGATTGTTGAGATGCATAGATGCCAGTCAAGCAACGACGGTTATGGCTGAGGTACATGCTGGAGTCTGTGGACCACACATGAGCGGGTATGTGTTGGCAAGAAAGATCCTTCGAACAGGGTGTTATTGGCTCACCATGGAACACGACTGTATCACTTTCGTGAGGAAATGCCATCAGTGCCAGATACATGGAGATTTGATTCATTCTCCGCCAACAGAGTTACATACGATGTCAGCACCCTGGCCGTTTGTAGCATGGGGCATGGATGTCATTGGGCCCATCGAGCCAGCAGCATCCAACGGTCATAGGTTCATTCTAGTGACCATTGATTACTTCACCAAATGGGTTGAGGCTAAAACCTTCAAATCAGTAACCAAGAAGGCAGTGGTGGACTTTGTTCACTCCCATATCATCTGCAGATTTGGGATCCCAAAAGTGATCATCACGGATAACGGTGCGAATCTTAATAGCAGCCTGATGAGAGAGGTATGCCAACAATTCAAGATTATACACCGCAATTCCACCCCATATCGTCCCAAGGCGAATGGAGCAGTCGAAGCAGCCAATAAGAATATCAAGAAGATACTGCGAAAAATGGTGGAGGGGTCCAGACAATGGCACGAGAGATTACCCTTTGCTTTGTTGGGATACCGCACCACCGTCCGAACTTCCATAGGCACAACTCCTTATTTGTTGGTGTATGGAACTGAGGCCGTAATACCCGCGGAGATCGAAATTCCGTCCCTCCGAATTATCGCTGAAGCCGGGATTGATGACGATGAATGGGTCAAAGCTCGATTGGAATAGTTAAGCTTGATAGATGAGAAAAGATTGGCAGCAGTGTGCCATGGTCAGCTGTACCAGAAGAGAATGGCAAGAGCGTATAATAAGAAGGTGCGCCCCAGGAAGTTTGATGTAGGGCAGCTGGTATTAAAGAAGATCCTCCCACATCAGGTCGAGGCAAAAGGCAAATTCGCCCCAAATTGGCAAGGGCCTTATATCGTGACCAGAGTATTGTCCAACGGTGCTTTGTGTTTGACAGATGTTGAAGGTAGATGTGTCGACATGGCTATCAATTCAGATGCAGTCAAGAGATATTATGCGTAACTTCTTTAATTATGGCAATTTTTGGTTTATTTGTTTGTATTTGGCATTTGTTGAATAATGAGATGACGGAGGCAATTCTTTCTTCTATCCAAACACTTTTAACCCTTGCTTCCCCCTTTGAGCCTTAACCAATTCTTTCAATACCCCTCTTGTGGAATCACTAATGGAAAAGACATGAAAAAAAAAAGAGAAAAGAAAAGAAAAAGAAAAAGAAAAGAAAAAGAAAATGAAAAGAAGGAAAAGACATGAAAAAAAAAATGAAAAGAAGAAAAAGAAAAAAGAAGGAGATAAAATCACAAGAAATACAAAACCGTGGGAACTACGTTTGACCTGATTCCTCAAAGAGGATACGTAGACGCCTCACGGCTCGGTCATAGTATGCATCATAGTGAATATAGGATGCATAATGTACATAGTGTGCATAATAGGCACAATGTGCGTAACGCACATAGCTCAACATAAGCGTAAAAAATAAATTCCCCAAGCAAAAAAAACTGGGGCAGAGGTTATGTTTTAAGTTCCAACAAAGGTTTGATTCCAAAAGTTGTAGCACATCACCCTTCAAATTGTTTTCATTTTTATAGCCTTTCTTTAACCCCACACCAAAACCAACATCAACATCCAAAAGACCTCCCGATCAATGTTCGAGAGATGCCAAGTCCGGCGAATAAGGCCGAGAATAATACACTGATCCCCAGCAAAGAAGAGGATCGTAAGACTGGAAATGAATTGATGGTCAAGGGAATCTCCAGAAAGGAGGGACGTATCTACAACACCCCGATTTCCCGAAAGAAATAAAATGAGAGAGTCTTATCGGTGAAGACCTTCACAGGCACCGAGAGGCGATGTAAGATGAGGGATATGAAATGAGAGAGTCTTATTGGTGAAAACCTTCACAGGCACCATAAGGCGCCGGGAGATGAGAGAAACGAGAGAGTCTCATTAGTGAAAACCCCTCGAAGGGCACTATGAGGCGACAAGACAGATCAGCAAAAGCTACAACATCCGAAACGGACACTCCTTTATCATCCCCAGCAAGTCAGACCATCGGGCGAATCGATTGATACAAATAGACTGGGTCGGGAATCTATGGTGCACGTCATGATCACGGGGACCAGTCATATCCTCCAGATAAGTTCTTTTGAGTTTCTTCTCCCACCAAAATGTTGGTTCAGAAAGATCTGCTCCTTTTTCTACCTTTTACTTCTTTTTCTAAAAGTGTCTTGAAAGGATTTTTCAAAGCTTACTACCAGAAACCGGAGAGGAATTCATCCAATGCAGGATAATACAAACAGTCCTAAAGGCCGGTCCCAGGCAATGCAGTGATCATACCCGACACTATCGGAGGAAGTAAGCTCATAAAGGGAGTGGTTTCAGGAGTTAAAAGCAGACTCCCACAGCATGTGCTTAAAGAGAAAGCAGAAAGGGGAATTAATTGAAAGCCAATCCCCAGCATGCTAGAGACCCCCCAGCAGGCAACTCTGCCCGTTAATCAATTATGGGGACATAGAGCAAGAAAAGGGGAAGAGAGAAAAGTTGCTCGCCGGAAAGGCACCCTCTACCACCACAATGAAAACTAATTAAATCCTTTTGTCTGCTGCAGGAAAACAAAGGATTGATGATGGCAGCAAGATGCAACGCCATGGAAGTCACCAAAAACCGGGGCAGAAAATTTTCTGCCAATTGTCGAAAATTTTCTCGGAAGAACGGGGGAACAATCGCCAATACTTTTAAGTTCTAGGTCGCCCACCAGTATAATGCGGGAATACTTTAAGTTCTAGGTCGCCCACCAGTATAATGCGGGAATACTTTAAGTTCTAGGTCGCCCACCAGTATAATGCGGGAATACATTTAAGTTCTAGGTCGCCCACCAGTATAATGCGGGAATACTTTAAGTTCTAGGTCGCCCACCAGTATAATGCGGGAATACTTTAAGTTCTAGGTCGCCCACCAGTATAATGCGGGAATACTTTAAGTTCTAGGTCGCCCACCAGTATAATGCGGGAATACTTTAAGTTCTAGGTCGCCCACCAGTATAATGCGGGAATACTTTTAAGTTCTAGGTCCCCCACCAGTATAATGCGGGAATACATTTAAGTTCTAGGTCGCCCACCAGTATAATGCGGGAATACTTTTAAGTTCTAGGTCGCCCACCAGTATAATGCGGGAATACTTTAAGTTCTAGGTCGCCCACCAGTATAATGCGGGAATACTTTAAGTTCTAGGTCGCCCACCAGTATAATGCGGGAATACTTTAAGTTCTAGGTCGCCCACCAGTATAATGCGGGAATACATTTAAGTTCTAGGTCGCCCACCAGTATAATGCGGGAATACTTTTAAGTTCTAGGTCGCCCACCAGTATAATGCGGGAATACTTTAAGTTCTAGGTCGCCCACCAGTATAATGCGGGAATACTTTAAGTTCTAGGTCGCCCACCAGTATAATGCGGGAATACTTTAAGTTCTAGGTCGCCCACCAGTATAATGCGGGAATACTTTAAGTTCTAGATCGCCCACCAGTATAAGGCGGGAATACTTTTAAGTTCTAGGTTGCCCACCAGTATAATGCGGGAATACATTTAAGTTCTAGGTCGCCCACCAGTATAATGCGGGAATACTTTAAGTTCTAGGTCGCCCACCAGTATAATGCGGGAATACTTTAAGTTCTAGGTCGCCCACCAGTATAATGCGGGAATACATTTAAGTTCTAGGTCGCCCACCAGTATAATGCGGGAATACTTTTAAGTTCTAGGTCGCCCACCAGTATAATGCGGGAATACATTTAAGTTCTAGGTCGCCCACCAGTATAATGCGGGAATATATTTAGCTCGAGATTTTGGAATCAGTAACCCCACCTAAAGACGGAAGGTTACAACGGAGAGCCCCAAGCAGGAAAAACAATAAAATCCCCAGCGCCAAGAAGCAGAAGGCTGCAAAAGCAAGCGCACATTCAAAAGGAAGAAGGAACACGTCTCAGAAGAAGCAGTTTGAGAACGCTATGGCATGCCCAACATAACAATTCTGATGAAAAGCTATACCACTGAAGAAACCATTGAAAGATTTAAGGAGGAAAGCCATGTTCCCAGCAAATCAAGCAAAGTGATGAGAACTGACATTCAGAAAAGGTGAAGGACCAGCATCATCTCCAAGTTCACAAAATAAGGGCATCAGAGGAAAGCATTAGCCGACAAGAAAGCAAGGCAACAAGAACAAGTTAAAGATAAATGAGATTCTGTAGTCTAGCTTAGCTTCTTGTTTTTCCTTTTAACAATGTAACAAGGAGATCGGTGAGCGGTATCATTCTACAACGGCAAGCAACAGCGCACAACAGCAGCAAACACTACAGTCACACGGTAGTCCCAGCTACCAAAATTTCCCGAACTACATTGACCTGATTCCTGTTTCAGCCCAGGATATGTAGGAAACCTCTGAAGCAAAGGTTCGGTCAAATCTTTTTCAAAAAATGCTTCACACGGAGTATTCGGACGGGCAAAAATCGCTCGCTTTATCTTTGCGCGAAAACCCTTCGTGTCTTCGTGCAAAGAGGGGCAGCTGTAAGCACGTGATTTTTGATTTACGAGCAATCGCTCCAAAAGAAAATATAAATAGTAACAAATAGTTTCGCTGTACAATTGATTCGAGTTTTCGTAACATGTGTTGTTAGTCATTTGTGGATCTGTCCATTTTTTGCATTTAATCATTAACAAACAAAATACAAAATATGTATGTTAGGATGATTAAACCATAATTCGGTCAGTAAAAGAAAATTCAAAAAAATATAAATATATGTGCGTCGTTCGTTCTAGGTTGTGATTTAACTTACTTAAATATTTTTGTGATAATTATGTGGAAATGTTACAGTGCTGTTGATTTTAATTTCACTATTTTATTATTATCTCATTTTTGTTTAAAAGAAAAAAAAAGAAGCAAAAGAGTGAAGGAAAATCGGTTTGGGCCCAAAAGAAATGAAACAAAAACAGGCCCAAACCAGCACTCAGACCAGTCCAAGTCCAGGCCTGCCCAGGCACCTCCTGAAACGACGCCGTTTCAGGCAAATCAATCTGAGCCGTCTGTCCAGGCCAATCCAACGGCTCAGGATCTCTTTCAGCAACCCATTTTCAAACCCGACCCAGGAACCAATCCGACCCAACCCCTCACTTAAACCAAACGACCCCGTTTAACTACCAAACGACCCCGTCTCATTTCTCACCCTCAGATCCAAGCCGTTGAGATCATCTGATCTAACGGCTCAGATCCAATCCCATAGACCATATATAAACCTTCCCTTACACCCCACGCCCCCTATACCAACACCCCACCCCTTCGTCCCCAAGCTCAAACCCGGACCTCCCATTAGAAACCCTAGCCGCCCCCGTCTCCCTCGCCATTAAAGCCAGCGGCAGGGACGCCGGTGGCCACCTCCTGAACACCCTAGGACCACCGCACTCTCCTGAACATGGATCTACTATCCATTTGCCTCGAATCACTTTCGTTCGTCTCGAATCTTCATTTGAAGATTTGAGTCGAACCCGGACCTATGCCAAGTTACCCCATCTTCATACCAGACACTCCCCTGACCTTCCTCGTGACCAAACCAAGCTTGGTTTTGTCCGAATCTACCCACAACTCCCTAAAAATCAGATCTGGAGATCCAAAACCTAGAACACTAATAGCCTTGGAATCCGGCCGGTCTTAGCAAGGGTTTGAGGTCTAATAGACCTTAATCAAGGTGTTCTCATGTGAGAACACCCTGATTAAAGTTTGTTCGGCTTCAAGAGTTCGAAGTTGAGTCAGATTTGGGTCATTTTGATTTCAAACTCTTTTGGTAAGTTTTCCTTTCTTTTGTTTTAGTTCTAATTAAGTTGTCAGCATGTTTCGTTGTGTTTGTTTGTTATTTTGTTATTTTTCATTCGGATTTCTTCCATCTCTGTTAAAGGCCTTTTTATTTGGTCAATTGTCTTCTGTTTGGGTTCTGAATATACCCTGTGATATACATGCTCATCAATTAGATTAGTCGTCAAACGAGTTTAATTCATATAAGTTCCCAGTGTTTGAACAAATTTGTCTGAAGTCATTCGGGACTCTATACGTGTTGTTTGTATGAACGATTGATTGTTATGTGTTACGATTAATATAGTCGAGTCGATATATGTCGTCAATTAGTTTCAATCGTTAATGGTAACAACTTGATTCGTATTGCTTATTTCTGCTGTGATCGTATTTGAGTCCCATTAGGAACTGAATTGTATTGCCTATTGATTTTGTTCAAATTGAATTAAAGAACATCTAGGGGAAAGGTTATAATGGCAGATTCAGACTTTGATTTTAAAATACGATGCCATGTTTATTTGGTTTAGACAGTCTGGGCAGCATGTGTATGGTTAGCTTTAGGAAATTAAAATAATTGGACAACATGTGATGTCAGATTATATTCCTGCTGCCCATACTTTGGGTTAAATAAATAAGGAACTAGGACAATTTAACAAAAAAGAGAGAGGGGCTGACAGGGATTTCATGGGAGTTTTGTTATTTAAAATAAGTGAGTGGAAAAACAACGGGGAGGGGGAATTTTGAGTTGTCAAAACAGACTGTTAAAGTATTAAGGTTAGGCTATAAAAGAGGTAGACCTTCGATTAGAAGAGGAAAAAGAATTTTTGGAGTCTGGAGGCTGGAATTTTTAGTCTTGAGAAAGGTTTTGTGATTTTAAAGAAAAAGACTGAAAACAGAAGAGAGTTTCAGTAAAACATTGTAACCAAACACTGTCTGAGAGCTATCTAAGAGTTCATATTGGTCAAGCTGTCTTGGCCAAGTTCTGTTTCTTTAGCACTGACTGAGCTGATTCTGGTTGTTGAATTGGTAGTGTTGCTGCATTGAATACTCTGTTATTGCTGTTTATTTCATCACTCTTTCCTGGGATTTGTTCGTTTGGTACACAACTATCTGTTGGTTCTTTTGTTCTGGGAAATACTGCTGGTTGTCTGTGGACTGTAGAAAACACTTGTGGTTGTTGGTTGTTGCTGTGTTGTTGCTGTGTGTCTGCTGCTGCTGTTGTTTGTGGCACACTACTCAACTGATTACTCCCTTTCTTCCTTTCCTTTCTATACCAGGTACACACCCAATACACTGTCAGATGTAGCTGGAAATTTGAGCATGAATGTAAATGAAAGACCTGAAGAATGTTTTTTTATAGATATAGATTGTTACATTAAATATTCATGCAATGTGTAATAGTTTTACATTTTTGTTCTGGGTACTAGAGGTAGTCTTCATGCCTATAAATGTCAATGCATGGTAGTTGAATGCTAGAATGTGCATATAGGTTGGTGATGAGAGTATGCCCAAGGTAGTAGTTTGTATCTCATATTTAGTTCAAAGGTGTAGTATAAGCCTGTAATGTATGCCAAGCATGAAATTCGTACACTGTAAATAAGTTCTTTCCTTTCCAATAAATTGCTATATATAACTCTTAAAACCATGTTTTAAGATCAGGAACACAAATTCACGGCCTCAACCTCATAAAGGTCGAGTTCAGGCCAAAACAGGCCAAGCCGGCCTGCTTCGAACAAGCAGTGGCCCAGGTCTGGCCAATCACGCTTGGGCTGGATTTGGGCCCGTGATTATTTGTTCGGCTGACTGTGCATGCAGCCTCTTGTCTGATTTTAAGCATTTCTGAATGTTGTTACAAACAACTTGCAAGCATGTAATTAATTAGGACTATCTACTGTTTTCAATTGATAAGGACAAACAAGACAAGAAGCGTAGTTGCTATAGGATATCCTTTTAAAATAAGAACAAGATGAGCCTCGACAGAAATAAACGAAACGTGCAGATGCGGGGCCCTTGTTAAAATGTATATTATCGAAGCATTTAGTTTCCAGGACGGGTTGTTTAGCAAAATCTCACAACCCTCCTAAAATAACAATACGTTAGACTCTTTAGGCGCGCCTTTAATAATTTAACTTCCTTAAACTCGGGTGCACATTGATGTGACCCAAATCCAAATCTCAACGGAGTCAAAGTGTGTCGACGACCACGGGTACATTGATTGTAACGCGGTTCGAGATACATTTTCACAACGTTGCAATTCTTGATAAAAAAAATAGTAAATGATAATAAAGCGGTAAAAGATAAAATTTGCACATGGTTCATAATTGTATTAAAAATCAGATAAATAAGCCGAATATAACAGTTGAGCGACCGTGTTAGAACCACGGAACTCGGGAATGCCTAACACCTTCTCCTGGGTTAACAGAATTCCTTATCCGGATTTCTGGTACGCAGACTGTAATATAGAGTCATTCTTTTCCTCGATTCGGGATTAAAATTGGTGACTTGGGACACCCTAAATCTCCCAAGTGGCGACTCTGAAATAAATAAACCAATCCCGTTTCGATTGTCCTTTAATTGGAAAAACTCCCT
Source organism: Nicotiana tabacum (assembly GCF_000715075.1). NCBI lineage: Eukaryota > Viridiplantae > Streptophyta > Magnoliopsida > Solanales > Solanaceae > Nicotiana > Nicotiana tabacum. Next base: position 8,977,334 of record NC_134090.1, read on the forward strand.
TGTACCCTCACGGGCGCGGAAAAAGGAGGTGTGACACTTACATATTAATATTTTAGACTAATTAAAAGTTACAATTTAAAACAAAATATGACATTATTTTGGTTATAGGTAAAATATTAATATAAAACTAATTAACATTTATAGTAGGAAAGAGAATGTATATTAAAAAGAAAATAGAGGTAGTGTGAGGATACTTATACTTTAAATTAATTTTAATATAGATAAAATAAAATAATTAATTATATTTAAAAATATTACTAACAAATTTAAATGATTAAAATATTATGAATAAGAGGATAAAAGCATAAAAATATATCAAATTTCGAGAATAAAATATTTATTTTTATCACATACTATTAAAAGGATAATAAGCATGACATTAATTTAATTATTAAAACAAAAAATTATATGATGGTATAATAATATGAAATATTAAATAATACAATAACTATAAGAAAAGAATAAAAAAAAGAATTTACGTAAAAATGATGTGATGAATAAGACATATTTTGACTTCCTGTCACACCTCCTTTTTGCGCGCCCTCCCCGAAGGGTTAAATGCGCGGGTGGAGTTTTTCCAATTTAAGTGACAATATTCGAAATGAGATTATTTATTTAATTCAGAGTCGCCACTTGGGAAAGGTTTGACTTTTGGTGTCCCAAGTCACCGGTTTATCTTGAATCCCAAATCGAGGAAATTTTTGACTTTTCCAAATGAAGTCTCTGAACCAGAAATTCTAAGTAAGGAATTCTGTTGACCCGAGGGAAGGTGTTAGGCACCCTCGAATCCCGTGGTTCTAGCACGGTCGCTTAAATTGTTATAATGGCTAAATATCTGATTTAAATACAGGTTGTGACTTATGTGCTTTTATTAAGTTTAAACCGCTTTTATTATTATCATTTATTTTATAGAATTGCAACGTCGTGAAAATGCATCTCGAACCACGTCACAATCAATGCACCCGTAGTTGTTAACACATTTTTGACTCCGTTGAGACTTGGATTTGGGTCACATCAATGTGCACCCGATTTTTAAGAATATAATTTACTTAAAAGTCGCGCCTAAAGAAATCTGAACGCATTATTGTCTTTGGGGAAGGCAGTGGAATTCACTAAACAGTCCGTCCCAAATTCTAAGTATTTATCATGATCAATTATTGAGGGCCCCGCAATTTGCATTTTTATTCGGCGAGGCTCGTCTCATTATTTTAGAAGGGCACCCTACAATGGCTACATTTCTACTGCGTTTATCTTTAAAGAGAAGGGCGATGCCAAACTTTACTTGTTTGAACAAATACAGACTGAATCCTTATTATGTTTGCCGAACCTAAACTTGTTTGATTACCTGATTGATTGTTCATGAGGTGAGAGTTGCCTCATGCTTTGTCTTCATCGAGTGAATACGCTTATTAATTTGCTAAGTGAGATTGCAACAAACTAACAACATATATTGAGTTATGTTTAACGACCTCCAAGTTCCATTTTAGCACTCTAACCTATTTGAAATTGATAAACGAAATCGGCTGTTTATTAGGAAAATTACTACTAAATGAACTCGAAATGACTATTAGTTTCTCCCAATAATCATCACATTATTTCGAAACAAAGAATCTATACCGAAACCCGATATCAAACTTATATTGGAGCACATAATCTGACAGGAAAAGCTGGCCTTCATAGCCAACTCTTAATGTGACTGCATGAGGGTTTGTTTGGGATACATTTATCCCGGACTTAATACCATAGATTTGTCAATTCAGAGGTCTGTGTAAAATATATACAAGTGCTTACCATGGCTCTATGTTATACAGTCATAACTAAACCAAACAAGTGTTATACTGAACTGAATGTATACTAAATCAAACATGTTGTCTAAGTCATACTGTCATTACTGTTGAGCCATGCTATCTAACAGTTCACTTTAAACAGAATGTATGCTAGTTTATACAGAATATTTGCAGTTTGCAGTAAAAATACAGGCCCAACTAACATTCGAACTATCTTTTACACCAATGCTATAATATAAACTGATATTCATTTCTCTATTATCTGCTTCAACTTCAAACTTTCAACAATACATGGTTCAAAGATTGTGTACCTGGGAATATTTGCAATTGAAGAAGAGGGCAATCAGTAGAGTACAATGATAACAGAATGCAGCAGCAATCACAGCACTATCAGTAGCAACAGGGCAGAATAGCAGCAGGCAAAGCAATACAGCAAGAAACAGGCTCGAGTGCAGAATTGCGACTATGGCCAATAGAAAGCAAAAGCCAAATAACAGCCACACCCAGTGGAGTAGAATCAGAACTCCAGACAGACCAAATCAGTAGTAAACCAATGAAAAACACTCGATTAATAGACACAAACTGGACTTTCCAAGAATCAGAACTGATTTGAACAATTTGAACCACTGAAACCCAATAATAATAGGAGGAAAAAGTTTCTGATTGTTGGTTGTATACCTTCTATCTCTTCACCTCTCTCTATCTATGTTTTCCTAAAATCAGCCCTATCCTTTCTCTGTGTATATCTATTTGTATGTATTTCAGCTCTCAAGGTCCAGTGTCTGTATATCTTCCTTTCTCTTTCAAAGAATTCCTCACAGTCTCCTTCTTTTTTTCTTTTTCCCTCCAGGTTCAGTCTGCCTCTGTATATCCCAGGTCCTCCTCTTTATAAGCCTAAACACTAACCCTTTTTAACAGCCTGTTTTAGAATATCCCAGTACCCCTCCCATGTGCCTTCCATTTTCAATTCCAACTTTAGCTAATTAAATATTAAACCCCATTCACATTTCCTGGCAGATTCAACTTTTCCATTTTATTAACTAAAAGCAAGTATGGTCAGTAGAATATATCTGACAGCATATGCTGTCAAACCATTTGAAATTGAAAACCCTTTTATGCAGGAAAACAGGCTGTGCACAATGCACATGCTGTGCACAAGTGCACATGCCACCAACTCAGATTTCAGTTACAGACCAAGCCTTAGGTTTCTGAAATCATATTCACGACTATAAGTAACAGGACTTGGTACTTAATTGATTCAGGCAAATGTTCAACAGAAGCAAGTTGATTTGTTATTGTTCGGACAGTTGAAACTAATTGACGACACATGTCGACTCGACTATATTAGCATTAACATACACAATCGTAGCCAAAAATCAAACATTTAAACAGTATCGATACATGGTTTGAATTATACTGACTAAGCAGAAATGCACTCGAGGAGTTAACTAGTCAGTCCAAACTCGAAACACAACCAATACACATGCCTTATCAGAATAGGAGGGGGGGATTTAGACAAACACAGAGGTTTAAGTGAAGTGGACAAACAAAAGTTGATAAAATCAAAATAATTATGAACAGACTTTTAAACAATCACGCAGACTAAAACAAATAAAGGAAAGAAAGCAGACTTACCTTAAAACTTGAAAAGTTAACAGTTTGAACTCGGATTTGGACAAACTTTTCTTAAGGCTGAATGGACTTTAATCGAAGTGTTTCTCAAATGAGAAACACTTTGATTAAAGTCCATCAGACCTTAACCTCTTCGGTTTGAACCGGTTTGAACCAGTGACGAGGGACCTTGTGGTTTCAAAACTCAGATCTAATATTCGTGCTTCCCTGGTTATATTCGGACCAAACCAAGTATGGTTTGGTCACGAGGGGGGTCTGGGGGGTGTCTGGTATGAGTTTAAGGCAGATCGGTGTAGATTAGGTTCCGACTCGAATCTTCAAATGAAGATTCGAAAAGGTGGGATAGGATTCGAAGTGTGTGGTTGGTAGATTTGGGTTCAGGATGGCATGGGGGTTCTATGGTGTTAGGGGCGAGGTCACTGGTGTCCGTGCCGCCGGTTTTCATGGTGAGGGGTACAGGGGCGGCTCTAGGGTTTGTGGGTTTGGGTGAAGACGACGAGGCTGGGGTACTGGATAGGGTGGGCAGGGTAAGGATCTAGGCTTATATAGTTAGTGGGTGGGTTGATCTCAACCGTTAGATCAATCTAGATCTACGGTTTGGATCTGATGGTCTTAAGTGAAACAATGTCGTTTCAAGTGTTGAGGGTTGGGGTTGGTCCGGGTGAGACGGGTCGGGTTTGTTGATGGGTTATGGGGAATTGATCTTGGCCGTTGATCAATCTGAGATCAACGGCCCAGATCACACTGGGCTAAAACGTCGTCGTTTGGATGTCCTGGGTATCAGGTGGTGTTGGACCGGGCAGGCCTGGGTTTTGGGCTGTTCGTTTGGGCCAATTTTGTTAAAATTGGCCCAAGTCCGGAAGAATAAAGGGTCCCTTTCTTTTTTTTTTATTATTTTATTTATTTCCTTTTTATTTTAAAACAAAACTAAGCCAAAAATCAAATTAAAATTAAATACACACTCAATACAATTATTTGCACACTAAAATATTTCAAAACAAGTAAAGTTAAACAAAATAAAATCACGGACGAAGATGCCTATTCATGATTTTCTATTTAACGACCGGATTACGGTTCGAATTATGTAGGACACATATATTTTTTGAATTTTGTTTTAATAAAGTAAATAAATAAAAATGGGCCGAAGTCACAAATAAATCAACAAGGTGCCGCACAGAAATCCAAAATTTGTACAGCAGAGCCAATTATATTATTATTATTTATTTTTTTACTTCCTTTTGGAGCGATTGTCGTGCGAAACAAAAATCACGTGCTCACACTTCCTGATAAAAATAAAGTGATTATAAGAATTTTATTAAAATAATATGATCTAATGTGCTCGAACAAGACAGATCACAACATGACATGTTTAGTATTCGTTAATATAGACTACGGAACGAAATGCAAGTACTAAAATCAAGGGGTTAGGTTGCTACAAATATATGTTAAAAAGATTGGTTGTCTACTACGAGATTTGATAAATAATTTCATATCCTGCTTCATAATTAAATTCTCACGTTATATAATTTTTATCTCAGATATATATTTTAAGGTTATTTGTACATGATTCAAATAACATACATTGCAATTTAAACTGATTTGTTCGCGCATCGCGGAGGTACTAATACTAGTATTATATTAAAAGGAGAGTAGTATGCATTGTGGTTAAGCCAAGTGGCAAGCTAAAATGAAGTCACTTGGCAATTATAAGACAATATTAATTATTAGAAATTATAAATGGAAAGTAATTAAGAGAAGTAGTTTAATGAATCTTATACATAATCTAAATATATCTTAGACAAATATAATCTCTCTCTCTTTATATATATATATATATTGATTCACTCATAGATTTTCTTCTAAATTAGCTAGAAATATGTATATATATTCACTCATAGATTTTCTTCTAAATTAGCTAGAAATATGGAGGTAAAAAATTAATTAAAAAACTATAATTGAAAAAAATAAAAAATATAGAAAAACGTAAATTGAGATAACCTATGACTATTTATACTTTGAAGTAAGTTAAATTATAAAATAAAACTAAAATTCACTTATGATATTAAAGATTTATTGACTGTAAAAATTAAAATATTCAAGCAGTAAAATAAGATCTTACATAAAGTATACAATTATTTATAAGATCAGAAAAAACTTAAATATTTATATCTTCTATATATATTATATTAAAAGGAAGGTAGTGAGGCATGACATTAAACCAAGGGGCATATTCAAAAAATGTCACTTAGCATTTTTAAGACATAATCTAAATAGGTTTTTAGACAAATTTAATAAGGATTCAAACAACTTAGATTTGATCAAATTTAATTTATGGTAGAAATCAATTAAAATTGACTCACATTCATAAATTTCGATAGCTTTCCAAATATAATTATTCACTAACCACTTGATCTGTTTTCTTTTCTTTCATTTCATAATTTTATTATATTTTAGAAATAGTACATAGAGAAATAAAATGATAATGAAAACATTATCATTAGATATAATGTGTTTAAACAAATAAGAAATTAACTTTTATGATTAATACTAAAATGAGTGTGGTAGAAGTAGATATTAAATTAAACAAGCTAATGAAAGCCACATAACAATGTAATAATATTATGTATTGAATAATAGAATAGCAAAAATAAGGAATAAATAGAGAGAAATTAATCAAATCTTTCATCATAAAGAAAATGATAAAACTTATATAAATTTGAGATGAGAAAGTTGTTATTTATCTATTATGATAAGAAATATCATATTGTGGATAATACCACACAACTTATGTCTAACAGATAAAATAAGAACTTAAAAATATTTAAAATAAATTAGAAATAGCATGAGAATATTTATGCTAAGAATTAGTTTAGAAAATAAAATAAAGTGAAATAAAGTACTTAAAAATACTATTGATAAATTTAAATAACTTAATAATTAAAGAAATATTTTTAAAATAAAATAGATATTTATTTTAAGATTAAAAAATTTCTAGATTATCTATATTATATTAAAGGATAGAAATGGATAATAATACAAAATAAAGTGGCACCAAAAATTAAAGTCTTACTAGATATAGAATTAAAATTTAAAAATATAAAATAAATATCTAATATAAGTAATTTTATTAACTAAAATTAAAAGTCAAATTTGTATGTTGAAACTAAAAGAGAATTTTTTTTTATTGCATGTAATACAAAAAATAAATATAAGAAAACTTAATAGATTTGGAATATAATAATCAAAGAACTTATATATTAATATTTTATACTAATCAAAGTTACAACTTAAAGTCAAATATGATATTATTTTGATTACGGGTAAAATACTAATTAAAAATTTCTTAATAGAGAAGAGACTGTATAAAGAAAAAAATATACAATGTGAGAATATTTATACTTTAAATTAATTTAAAATAAAATAAAGTAAATAATTAAATTATTTTCAAAAATATTATTGATAGATTTACATAGTAAAATAGTTTTGAGTAAGAGGATAAAAGCGTAAAATATATTAAATTTCAAGAATAAAAAATATATTATAATTATTAAAAGGATAATAAGCAAAATATAAAGTCAATTAGTAAGCTGAAAAAATCACATGAAAGTATAATAATATTAAATAATAAATAATATAATAATTATAAGCAAAGAACAAAAAAATTGTGTAAAATTTAAAAGGATAAGACTTATTAAAGCTTGAGATAAAAAATAAACTAATACTGAGAATTTTATTAAAATAATATAATTTAATATGTTCAAACGAGACAAATCACCACATGACATACTTAGTAATTTTTAATATTGATAACAAAACGAAATTCAAGTACTAAAATTAACCTATTTGATTATATAAATATAGAAAAAGAAAACAGGTTATCCGCTATGAGATTTGCGAAATGGTTTCATGTCTTGCTTCTTAATTAATATCTAATGATTATCAATAAATTTTATCTGGAAGGTTTATATTTTAAAGTTATTTATACATAATTCAAATAATCAAAATCACAACCCGACATGATTTGTGTCCGCGCATCGCGCGGGTACTAATACTAGTTGATACTAAAGTGAGAGGATAGGGATCGAGAACATTATCCTATTTATGTCCCAACGACTTGGTGCACTATGAGTTGGCAAAAGTTAATTGGAATTTTATAATAAAATTAAATGGTTATTTTGACAATTATACCAAGTTTATATCTATATATCTAATGTGCTAGATTCTCTCTGAAATAAATTTTGCATCAACCCCCACATGCATTCATAGGCTATTATTTTTACACATTATTGCAATATTTACATATACCTTGCTGCAAGACAGGAGACCATTTCGATTGCTTTTCTCTATTTCCTTTATTTAAAAATCCCTTTTATTTGTTTCTAGTTAAATTCTCAATTGATTCTTGAATCATCAAATTCTAGCATTATCCTCTAGCTAAGTAGCTGATAGAGAAGATTAATGAACCAATTGAAAAATGAGTTTTTTTGCGTGTGTTTGCTACAATTGCTAGTATTATAATACTTTAACAGTCCAGCCCGCTAGTGATAATGTTCGCTCTGAGCCTAGGCCCTCACGGGTTTAAAATACGTCACTAGGGTTTAAGACTTGTTTACTTATATACACAACATCTCTCCTTGATGGTAGACTAGAAACCCGTTTTGGCCATAGTATTGCACTTTAATTACTGCATTTTACATGTGTTTGAGCTTACACTACAAAAAAAATGGAATTAACTACGAACGCCATCACTAATATGTCGCTAAATCGCCCGTAGCTAGCAGAGTTTCTTGATAATTTGTCGCTAATCCGTCGCTAAATGAGATTAGCGACGGATTTTTCTATTTAGCTACAGAATTTATTCGTCGCTAAAATCAGATTTTTAGTAGTGTTATATGATAGTGAGTTATACTTATTACGTGTTTTATGCCTTGTAGGAAATGATTTTGAGCTATTAAGGTAATTTGGAGCTAAATCAAACAAGTTGGAGCTTTGAAGACTGAGTAGAAGCCCAAAAAATTATACCGGGATCACGTTCGGGGGTCGAGGACCAAGTCCAGATGTCAAAAAGTGAACAAAATGATTTACTCTGAGAAAACCTCACAACCGCGCCGCATGGGGCACCGCGAGGTGCTGCGCGGCTGTATAATTTTTGCTACCTGATAGAGTTTAATCTCTCTGGATTTCCTCACAAGCGTGTCGCATGGCGCGTCGTGGATGTGCAAAAATGTCAGAGTGATTTCCAAGATCTGCTAGGAAAGGATAGCTTCATCTGGGATTGTTTCTACATGGTATAAATACACCAAATATACGAGTGTTAGGGGACTTTTGACCTATGAAAGATTGGAGAACCAACTAAGGCAAGAAGACTCAAGAATTCATCATGATTTCAACGTGCAATCGATGCAATAGTGGAGTTTGTATCGAATCATTAGAATTGATATTTTCTTTGTTCTTAAATTTATGTGAGATATCTTACTCAATTGCTATGGAGTAATTTTCTTTAGGGAGTTGACAGATACGGTGCTTTGATAACGTGACTAGGGATTCGATTCTTGATAATTATTAGAATTAATTGATGGAGCTTTAATTTGTTTTGTGGAGTTATTTATTATTTTGCTTAATCGAAAGAGAAGTTTAATATTGAATCTCTTCACATCTTATGATCTAGTTTAAATTCGTGATTCAAATAGGTAATCGAAAGAGTCTTTTGGATTGTTAATCTAACTAGAAAATAGGGGAATATTCGTGAGAAGTTGCCCATCAGATAATAAACATCATTTATTGTCTCAATTGTTACCGTGCTTCAATTGGCTTAATTACTGTAATTAACTTTTAATCGAAAAAGGAACATTAACTTCAAGTGTAATCTGATTATCGATTAAATTCATGAGAATCAACCGTATTATAGAGTGAATTAACTCAAGAATTGGATCCCGAGTCAGTTATCTTGCACCTATCTAGTTAATTACCCTTGTTTCCCTAATTGATATTTCTTCGTTGATCATCTGTTGTCTTTTGTGACCAATTTTTAATTGCTTAATTTTTAGTAATTAATCGTAGTAATAGTCATCAAATCAAGTGTTAATTTTTTTGGATTATAATCAACTGGAGATTATTCGAACACTGTTTAAATCTAATCCATGTGGAGACAATAAGTAATCTATACTATCTCTGACTAGCGAGTAATAATTTTATGTTGTGTTTTATGCTCGTCATCTCTTATTTTGGCACCGTTGCCGGAGATTGGCAATCAATAGTGTTTAAAATAGTTTTTAGTACTAATTCAGGAACCAAATTTTAGTTTAGTGATTCACATTTTCTTACTCGTGTGTAGGATACATGTTAGATTTCTCTGGTGTATGACTCGATCATCTTCAAAGGAAGTGATACCCTACGAACCAGTGTTGGAGAAACACCTGTGACAACTGAGAAAAGGAAGAGAATTAACAGAAAATTTCTTGGGTCATACTTCCACTCAAAATAACATGGCAAACAAGGAGAATGATCGAGTAGACTTAGCTGCAAGAGAGGCAGCACATCATGGATAGCAGCTGAAGCAGCCCGGAGAATTACTGAAGAGACTGTCGAAGATAATGGGGGTCGATGATTTAATTTAAATCAACCATTGGTTAAAGACCAGTTCGATAATGCAGCACCCAAGCCTGGGAAGAGATGACCAGGAAGTTCCTCGACAAGTACTTCCCAGCTTCAAAAATAGGGAAGTTCAGAAGGGAAATCCACAATTTCTGCCAGAAGGAGATAGAAACGGTTTTTGGAAGCTTGGGAAAGATTCAAGGAGATAGTCAGAAGGTGTCAGCACAATGGAATTGATTTGTGTATGCAATTCCAGGATTTTTGGGATGGACTGACATTGTCCTCGCGACGAACTCAAAATACTGAATGTGGAGGTCTACTAATGAAGAAAACTCCGGATGAGGTTGTCTTAATCCTTGATAAATTATCTGAGGATGCTAATTAGTGGACGACTGAGAGCAATGACAAAAGAAAATCAGTTAGGGTTCAGCAGGTGGACTCTAACACATCCATGCAAGCGCAACTAGACACCATGGCCAAAGAGATAAGGAAGCTGACATTGACCAATGTACAGAGTGAGCCGCAAGCAGCATGTGACTTTTGTTGAATAAGACACCCTACACATGAGTGTCAAGCATCAACTGAGGAAGTCAACACTATGGGAAACTTCAATAGATGAAACTATCAAGGTGGGAACAACTATAATTCTATGGGTCAAAAACATCCAGGTTTTTCGTGAAGTTCACCTACTGGGAGCTTGAACTCATGGCAACAAAATAATCCCTGACCTCAGGGTCAGGAACAACTAGGTTTTCAGAACTAGCAGAGGCATCAATACCAGCACAACAGTCGAATCAGTCTAGTATGGAAGATCCCATGAAGGCACAACAAATCAGATGAAAAATTTGAGACTTAGGGAACAACCATCCGAGAGCAGGGCGCAGCCATTCGAGAACAGGGCACTACCATCCGGAATTTAGAAAGACAATTGGGACAGATTGTAAATTTTTTATCTGAGAAGGCTCCTGGGACTTTACCCTCTGACACTGAAAAGAATCCAACGAAACAATCAAAGTTGTATCTTTGAGAAGTGAAAAATCATTGGCTGATCCAGTGGTGAAAGCAAGGCCAGAGGTGGTGAACAAGCAGACCGCGACACTGGAAGAGAAAAAGAGCTAAGAGCAGAAACGCTAAAGTAGTGGGATAAAAAAGGAGATTGAAGAAAGTAGACATAGGCCAACTCTACCATTCACTCAAAAAATAGAACGGGAAAAACATGACCATTATTTTGGGATATTTTTGGAGATGCTCAAGAAACTTTATGTGAACATTCCCTTCGCATATGTACTCACTCAGATGCTTGCTTATGCAAAGTTCTTGAAGAAATTCTGTCCAACAAGAAAAAATTAAAGGAGACAATAGTGGTCAAGTGATCGCAACAGACTCAACCTAAGGATGAGTGGGTGCTAATACTTTTACCCAATAGCGATATCGGGGTCGATTTTCCACAGGGAACTTCAAATTGGAGTCGAGTATTTGTATGGTCTAGGATAGTGTTTTAGCTCATAATTGATCTTCTAACATTTTTGGTTTTCTTTTGTTTAAGAGCTACAATTTATCAACTACAGTTGTAAAACTAGGTTATGCTAAAATTATGATTCTAAATTGTATGCAAGATAGATAAAAGCACTAGGGATGCGGCATTTACCTAGGTGGTCCACTAACGGGTAGAAATTCCTAATGCAAGAATGACGAATATGGGGCTTATGCTATAACCGTTGCACCTTTTACACCCACTCTCACACCTCTCGGTAGAGAGAGTGATTTTGCCCAATTGACTCTCTCGAGACCAATTAGGTAGGCTAATTTTCCCAAGTAACTTATGGTTCAAGTTGGGTAATTACTCTCTCGAGGTTTAACCCGTTAATTGGGACTACCATTCTCATGGGTCCATCCCGATTCCTTGTTGGAGTTAATCTTGAGGTCATAGACTCTCCTTTCTCAAGAAGAGTCAAGACCCACTAAGCTAGACATAGTGTTTGCAACCACCAAATCTTAGTGAAAACTTAAGATTAATCCAAATAGCAAACACTCAACATCATTCATGCACTAAACAATCACACCCATCAATTTCCCACACTAGGATTGAGCCACAACCCTAGCTAATGGGTTTAGCTAGACATAGTAGTAACAAAAATCAAAGAAATAATAGATGAAATTGACATAATAGTTACCTACAATGTTAATCTACTTGATTCCACTTTAAAACTAGAAGAAATGGCCCAAAATAGGCTGATAATAGGGTAACACGAGTTCAGCTGCTCTCTGCTCTCGAACCGCCTTTTCCAAAAACTCACTGCTAAAAAGTAAAATGTTCTATTTATACTACACAGGAAAAACTGGACAAAAATACCCCTGAGGGTCTGGCACGGACCGCGCACAATTGACGCGCGGCCGCGTAGGGCTCTAGGTCTTCATTACTTGCATCTGGTACTGGGGGGCGCGGACCGCACAAAAGTGACGTGCGGCCGCATGAACTTCATCCACGCGGACCACACTGATTAGGTACGCGGTCGCATGGGCTTTTGTCTCGAGTGATTGCTTCTCTGATTCTCTTAGGCGCGGACCGCACAAAAAGGGACGCGAACCGCGTTGGAACTGGGCGCGGACCGCGCGAGAAGAGGCGTGGACCGCGCAACTTATCTTAAAAATATCATGGCCTCTGAACTTTCCTGCACGGCCGCGTGGAAAAACAGTGCGGTCCGCGCAGGTTGAACTTGGATATGCCCAGCTTCTGAACTCTCCTGCACGGCCGCGTGACAGAACAGTGCGGACCGCGCATGGCCTTTTGATCCCCCCTTTCAGTTGTCTCTTGACACTTGGCAGATTTCACTCCTTTTTGAGCCTATCTTTAGTATTTCTCATCTTGTCGCTCAAACCTGCAATCAAGTGTCATTTGTAAGCATTTTGGGACTATTATATGGCAATAAATGCACAAAGCTCAGGTAAGAATGGGTATAAAAAAACATGCAGAAATCGCAGTTATCAACTCTCCCAAACTTAAACCTTTGCTTGTCCTCAAGCAAATAAAATGAGACCTACCCCTCAATGGAAAACAACCAAGTAATTCCTGTTTATCCTAAAGTAACCTCAGCAGGCATCAATTGGGACTAGCAATTGCCCTCAATGCAAATGCATCCTCAACATATTTAAACTTGCAAACTTGTGGATCAAGTGCGACACAAGAGCATCAAGAGTTGACACATTTCATCACGGAACCTTTCTCAATTTCTTTGGTCATCATGGAACCCAAACTCACACATCCTTGACTTTCCCTAAGTGAATCTCACCTATTAGGGTATTTGCACACAAATCGAGATGAATGGATTTCTCTCTCGTCTCTCACAAAGAAGAGGCCCTGAGTCCGGCTCTAAGTACCATATGCTTGCCCCTTATGTAAGTATCCACTAATATAGGCTTCCCTCAACTCAAGATCATATAGGGCTTTTGAGGAGTCATTGTGAAGGCTTTTGGTAAAGGTAGGACATGTTTTTGTTCAAATGGGTTTAATCTTCCCTTAAGCCCTTCTTTTGATTTATTTTGGCACACTTTCTTGACTCAATTGAGTAGTTCACTTCTTTCAAGGGGTTAGAGGGACACATTGTCACTCTTTCTTTTGCAATTCAAATCCTTTCTCCTTTTTATCACTTTTCTACACCTTTTTCACTTCTTTTTGTCGCCCTTGGATTCCCTTTTTGGCTTTTATTCATTTTTGTCTTTCTTTTGTCTTTTTCTCTTTTTCATTGCCTTCCTTTTCTTTTGCTTTTGCATCTTTTTAGCACATTGATGCCCTTCCTGTCTCTCCCCCCTAACTTAGACATTTGCCATTTACTCAAGGGAAGATTTGGGTGCCAAGAGGAGGTTTCGTTAGGAACGGGTATAGGTTTTTAGCATGGTTCATGAACGAAAAAGATTTAAGGCTCAAAAGGGTTGAACTAGGGATTATTTTATTGGTAGGTCATGAAAAGTGTTCAAATTTTGCATTTTTGATCAAGGAGAGCCTATACTCACGTCTCAAGTCAAGTTCTACCTATGATTTCGCCTCAACAAACATTCAGGGCAAGTTCTAGACCATCGGCTCGATACTTGGGCTCGCGATTCGAATTCTCACCACACACACTCAAGGGTTGCCTAAGATGGAGTCGAGGGCCCACAACAACCTTAGATATGATTCAAGCACCCCATGGCCCAAAATGACCAAGTGATGATTATTTGGTCATACAAGAGTCTCAAGGCCACAACTTTCACCATCCTAAACACAACATAATGTCTTCGACCATAGGATCAAAGGCAAATGTGTTAGGCCCAAGTGAGGCTTTGCCTGAGGTATCCTTAACTACAAAAACTTGAAAATCAAAAAAGAAAAAAAAATCAAAAACGGACTCAAACCCTTAAGAAGGTTGTCACACCATCTATCATTGGGAAGAGCCACCCGCTTCGCACAATATCTACCCTTGGAAAGAACCGTGGCATTAAGAAAACCAAGGGCTTATTGCAAACGCCAAAACAAAACACAAAGGCTACGAGCCTAACTTTGCAACTAAAACGAAAAATAGAAAATCAAGATGAAAACCTAATGAATATGTACAAACGGGGAGTAGAATATACAACCAGGGGGAAATGAATATATACATAAACTTTGAAGATCATCTGGAATGAACAGTTATACACAAACCATCTATCCACTACTAATGTATAGAAATTAAAAGAAGGTAAAATAATATATACAGTCATCCTGACAGTTAATCCAAATAGTAGGGCCACACCTCCATGAATAAAAGCTAGCATTGTCCCTAATGCTAACTACCAAATAAGACATCAAAAATCAAAAATAAGAAAAGGATATAGAGCGGCCCCTCAAGCCTCATCAAACTGGTCCCTAGCCTGCTGCTGCTGTGCTGCTGGGACAGGTGTCTGCTCATGATCCTGCTCATCAACTGGTGGAACTGAAGAGGGCTCAACATCTGCTGTACTAGACGGGGGAGCCACCTCGATCACTATTCCCTCTGTATTAGGGAGCTTCTTCTTCTTCCTTGGCCTATCCTCCTCTGCCTGTGGCTGCTCTGCTGCTGGCTCTCCAGTTGGATCTCCAAATAATAAGTCGAATGGCATCTGATCCGCTAGCAGCTTGTCCACATCCCCTATCAACTATGCAACTGACTCCTTGGAAGCTTTCTGTTTCCTTAGCTTTTTGTGCTCTTGAGCCAATTTTTCCAAAGCTTTTCCATGTTCCCCAACCGCCTTGGTCAAGGTATCCTGTGTTGCCATCATCTTTTCCTGGTTGGCCAGGATCTTTTTCAAAACATCCTCAATGGCGGAGGGAATCTCTACAGTAGCTAGTGCTCCCTGTGCCTGCACAACAGTGGTCAAAGAAGATAACTTGGATGTCGCAACAGACATCCAGTTGTTTAAACTGGCAAGGGAGTGTGCGAGCTGGTTGGCAGTGAACCGGTGAGTCTTTGATGAAGGAATCACCGAATCAGATGCAACTGATGGACCAGCTGTGGAGGAAGGACCTGGGGGAAGTGTCTCATCAGGAGTAGGGTTAGAGGGCTGCTCTGTCGCAACTGGCTCTTCAGACTGGCCAGGTGCGGAGGAGGTAGAAGCTGGAGTTTTCTTTCCTCTCTTTGGGTTGTCCGGACCCAATTGATCATACCATGAGTAAGGGTCCACTGGAGGTACCGTAACATCATAT
Source organism: Nicotiana tabacum (assembly GCF_000715075.1). Lineage (NCBI taxonomy): Eukaryota > Viridiplantae > Streptophyta > Magnoliopsida > Solanales > Solanaceae > Nicotiana > Nicotiana tabacum. The sequence goes on from NC_134090.1 coordinate 8,993,042, forward strand.
CTTTTCTTCTTCACTTTCAACTCTCTGAAGTAAAGGGAGAGTGTGTTCGGAAAGGGGAAGTTTGTTTTTGTTTCGTTCCCGACTTGATAAATCACCCTCGACATTATGTTTCCCACATTCAGAGGGGAGCCCGCCATGATAGCTGCCACCAAGACAGCCCGAGGAAGGGGGACAGAGTGATCGTGTGTAGATGGGTCAAGTCGACTACACACGAAGGTTAACCACCCTTTTGCTTCAAAGTTGAGGGTGTTCCGCAAAATCTTTTCCTGTGCCTTCAACCACACAGGGACTGTACCTGGAGCTGCTAAATGCTCGGCCAACCACGGACGAACCTCCTCTTTCAATGCCAGCTTCTCAAGATATTGAGACTCGTCCTCATCTGCAAACCCCAAAAAGTCATTCAGCGACTTCCCATCAAAGACTAATATCTTGTCCCTCACTTTTGTTGCTTTGGAGTTCCGAACTGTGTGGTGAATGTTGCAATAAAACTCCTTCACCATATGCTCGTTTGCAAATTCGACTCTCTCTTTGAAGAATCCCCAACCTTCTCTAGTGCGGAATTGTGCTTGCACGTGAGGGTTGAGTGAGACAAGATCGGCGTCTATGAACCGCCTTTCCGGAATCAACTTTCTCTTCGGCCACCATTCCCTGAATTTGTGGAAAGCGACCTTGCTGACAAACCTATCCTCCCATGCTTCTGGTTTCCTGGTTCTCTCTATACCTCCAACCTGTGGTTCACCCCCTTCGGCATATCCTCCACTATCCCCTGATATTGAAGCTGTGGGAGACGTGGAGTAAGTGCTCCCCTTGTCTTTTTCTGCTCCAGACTCACCAGAAGAGTTCGAGATAACATCGACCGCTCCTTGGAAGAGGCTATATCATCATGATCCGGGGAAGGAGGGTCACGGAGTTGGAATGAAGTGGCCCTATGTATTGGAGAAGACTCCGAGGTAATGCTCCGTGACGGAGCATACTCACTCCCCGTGGAGTGAGATGCAGCTTTATCTGCTTCCCTTGTCTTAGGATTTAGCTTTACAATTCCTTTTCCCCTTCCCCCACGGGAGGAACCACCTCTCCCGGATTGTATTTGTTTCCCCGTTCGCTTCTTAGCCACATGTTTTTGAAGCATTGTCTGCAAGGAAGACATGTCTAGCATTGTTAGTAAAAGCACATGATATGAAATGGATAGTTCAATTGAATGAAAGAATTGCAGACACAGTTTCACAGACAGAGGAACGCGGACCGCACCAAAAGGCATGCGGTCCGCGCAGTTTTCTGATTCACACAATAGTTTCTCTGAATGAACCGACGCGGTCCGCACTGTTTAGGTGTTGCGGCCACGTAGCTTCAGCGTGGACCACACAGAAATGGACGCGGACCGTACAGGTGAACTGCCAAAATGGTGACTTCTCTGAACTTTTCACACGCGGTCCGCACTGTTTTGGACCGCGGCCGCGCTGGACTCACGCGGACCGCATGGAGGCGATTCATCATAGCACACAAAAAAGCCATGCGGACCGCACAAAAATGTTGTGCGGCCGCATAGGGCAGATTTAACTGAGGCGGAAATTTTTTTCTCTTTAAGTCCCATTTTGATCGGAATTTGACCCCTCAGTGTCCCTACTCAATTAATTACATGGATTTATGCCCCTAAGTCTCACTAAACAATAGAAATCCAAACTAACAGTCATTAAGAAGAAAAAATGAAAATAAGAAGTTATACTAGTAGAGAGTAATGAGAAAAAACAAAAAATTAGGCTATGCATGAAATGAACAAGATTTGTTACCAGGGATTAGTGAAAAATCGACTAAATGAGCAGGGAGTGCGGATGAACAGTGAAAATTTAGAGCTCCAGATGAAAATTTGCGAAAAGGTTCAAATGAGGCCCAAGGCTTCTATTAATAGAAAAACCCTAGGGCTTTCAGCTTACCTACCAGCGCGGCCGCACAAAAATGGCTGCGGTCTGCGCTGGTTTTCTTTTAGTCATATTTTGACTACTCAGCCCACGCGGACCGCACTGCTTTGATGCGCAGCCGCATGGGAGTTTATCAGAGACTTGGTAATTCCAGCTTCTTACACGTGGACCGCACAGAATTGAATTTTTTCTAAGGATGAACTCACTGCTGCTCAAGCCCACGCGGACCGCACTGCTTTGATGCGCGGCCGCGTGGGGCAATTTCCATGGACTGATCATTTTTTTGTACTTCTTCCCTGCACTGGTTCAACATAATCCCTGCAACACTTCACAAATTATCAGCTCAAAAATCCTACTCTACAACAGAAAAACAAAGAAAAGGAAAAAGACATGGGTTGCCTCCCACGAAGCGCCTGATTTAACGTCGCGGCACGATGCATGTTACCATCACAGTCATTTCAAATGAATGCGCGCCACCACGTGGCTGTCATCAATCTTTCCCAAATAATGCTTGACGCGATGCCCATTGACTCGGAAGACTTCACCATTTTTATTTTTGAGATCAATGGCACCAAAGGGAGTTATCCCAACCACTTCAAAAGGGCCGCTCCACTTGGACTTCAACTTGCCCGGAAATAACCTCAACCGGGAATTGAAAAGAAGAACCATATCACCCACTTTGAATTCCTTCCCTCTGGCATACTTGTCATGAAGGTACTTCATCTTGTCCTTATACAAGGACGAGCTGGAGTAAGCATGAAACCTAAACTCATCAAGTTCATTCAATTGCTCCACCCGAAGATTTGCAGCTACATCCCATTCTAAGTTCAACTTTTTCAGCGCCCACATAGCTTTATGTTCCAATTCTACCGGAATATGACAAGCCTTCCCAAACACCAACCGATACGGCGACATACCAATCGGCGTCTTGAAAGCTGTACGATAAGCCCAAAGAGCATCATCCAATTTCTTCGACCAGTCAGTCCTATTTGCATTGATAGTTTTGGATAAAATACTCTTAATCTCACGGTTGGACACCTCAACTTGGCCACTCGCTTGAGGATGATAAGGAGTGGTTACCTTGTGATTTACCCCATACTTGGCTAGCAGAGAGTCAAAAGCCCGGTTGCAAAAATGAGAACTCCCGTCACTAATTATGGCACGTGGAGTGCCAAACCTCGTGAAGATACTCTTTTTAAAAAATGCCACCACACTTCGAGCTTCATTAATTGGCAAAGCTATAGCCTCAACCCATTTCGACACATAGTCAACCGCTACCAAGATGTAAGTGTTGCCACAGGAACTTACAAATGGTCCCATAAAGTCTATCCCCCAAACATCAAAGATGTCAACCTCTAGAATTGTGTTAAGGGGCATCTTATCTTTCTTCGAAATCCCTCCGGCACGTTGGCATTCATCACATCTTTTCACAAAGTCCCCGGCATCCTTGAACAACGAAGGCCAATAGAAACCACAGCTCAACACTTTAGACGCCGTCCTTGCCCCGCCATGATGGCCACCATAGGGCGAAGAGTGACAAGCTTCCACAATACTCAGTTGCTCTTCTTCAGGAACACACCGGTGAATTACACCATCGGTGCAGATTTTAAAAAGATACGGCTCATCCCAATAGTAATCCAAGCAATCCCGCTTGAGCTTCTTCCTTTGGTTAGAAGAGAGCTCATACGGAACCACACCGGTAACAAGGTAATTGGCAATGTCGGCAAACCATGGCATGTCTAGCATTGAAACCGAGAGGAGTTGTTCATCCGGAAAAGCATCATTTATCTCAAGGCCGTCCAAAGGCCTCCCTTCCTCCTCCAATCGAGACAAGTGGTCCGCCACTTGGTTTTCACTACCTTTTCTATCAAAGATCTCCAAATCAAATTCTTGAAGAAGAAGCACCCATCTCATTAACCTCGCTTTAGAATCTTTCTTCGTCATCAAATACCTAAGGGCGGCGTGATCGGTATGAATAATCACTTTGGCCCCCATAAGGTATGGGCGAAACTTCTCCATGGCAAAAACAATGGCAAGCAATTCCTTTTCGGTGACCGTATAGTTCCTTTGAGCTTCATTCATTGTCTTACTTGCGTAGTACACCGGATGGAACATCTTGTTGATTCTTTGGCCCAAGACCGTCCCCACCGCAACATCACTAGCGTCGCACATGAGCTCAAAGAGCAAGCTCCAATTTGGTGCGGTAATAATGGGGGTAGTCGTCAACTTTTGCTTTAGAAGCTTGAAAGCCTCCATACATTTCTCATCAAACACATATTTGGCATCTTTCTCAAGCAATTTACACAACGGGTTAACTACCTTAGAGAACTCTTTGATGAATCTTCGGTAGAAACCCGCGTGTCCAAGAAAACTCCTCACCCCTTTGACAGAAGTAGGGGGAGGGAGCTTTGAGACAACCTCAATTTTCGCTTTATCAACCTGAATCCCTCTTTTTGAAATTTTGTGACCCAACACAATGCCTTCTTCTACCATAAAATGGCATTTCTCCCAATTGAGAACCAAGTTTGTGTCTTCGCATCGGGCCAATACACGATCCAAGTTTTGCAAGCAATCACCGAAAGAGTCCCCGACCACACTAAAATCATCCATGAAGACCTCCAAAATGTCTTCCACCATATCGGTGAAGATTGCCATCATACATCGTTGGAAAGTCGCCGGTGCATTACATAACCCAAATGGCATTCGAGAGAAGGCGAATGTGCCATAAGGACATGTGAAAGTTGTCTTTTCTTGGTCTTCCGGGGCAATGAGAATTTGGTTATAGCCTGAATACCCATCCAGAAAACAATAGAAAGCCCGGCCTGCAAGACGATCAAGCATTTGGTCCAAGAACGACAATGGGAAATGATCCTTTCTAGTCACCTTGTTCAACTTCCGGTAGTCCATGCATACCCTCCAACCCGTCACAGTGCGAGTCGGAATAAGTTCATTATTGTCATTAGTCACCACAGTCATTCCTCCCTTCTTTGGCACACATTGTACTGGAGAAGTCCACGAACTATCAGAAATTGGATACACCACACCGGCGTCAAGCCACTTGATGACTTCCTTTTTAACCACCTCTTGCATGGCTTCATTGAGTCTCCTTTGATGTTCAAGAGACGACCTAGCATCATCCTCCAATATTATCTTGTGCATGCAAAACGCTAATACCCCGAATATCCGCCAAGGTCCATCCAATTGCCCGCTTGCGCTTTTGAAGAACCGCCAAAGTGGCTTCAACCTGCATGTTAGTCAAGCAAGAAGAAAGTATAACCGGCAAAGTAAAATTAGGACCAAGAAATTCATACCTGAGGTGAGGAGGAAGTGGTTTCAACTCCAACACCGGTGGCTCCTCAATAGATGGCTTGGTGGGAGGAGTTTTGCGATTTTCAAGATCAAGAGATAACTTCCTCGGTTCATAAGAATATGAGCCCATGCCATGTAATGCATTCACACACTCCACCCTTCTAGCATCATCATCAACATCCATGTTCAATAGCACGGCCTCAAGTGGGTCCTCAACATTAGTCATGGCGCTTGTGTCATCCACTATCACTGCCGTGACAATGTCAACAAACGAGCACACCTCGTTGCTATTTGGTTGCCTCATTGATTTGCATACGTGGAACACCACCTTTTCATCACCAACACGGAAGGTCAATTCTCCCGCTTCCACATCAACCAAGGCCTTTCCCGTAGCTAGGAAGGGCCTCCCAAGAATGATAGGCACCTCAAAATCCACTTCACAATCCAAGATCACGAAATCGGCTGGCAATATGAACTTATCAACACGAACAAGGACATCATCAATAATTCCCAAAGGCCGCTTCATTGATCGGTCCGCCATTTGAAGCCTCATAGAGGTTGGACGAGGTTTTCCGATTCCCAAGGTTTTGAAGACCGAATATGGTATTAAATTGATACTTGCCCCCAAGTCGCAAAGGGCTTTTGCAAAGTTGGCACTTCCAATGGTACATGGGATAGTGAATGCGCCGGGATCCTCAAGTTTTGGGGCCATAGAATGCACAATTGCGCTCACTTGATGGGTCATCTTGATTGTCTCACACTCCATTGATCTCTTTTTTGTAACCAAATCTTTCATGAACTTTGCGTATCCCGGCATTTGCTCGAGTGCCTCCACCAAAGGCACATTGATAGTCAAACTCTTCATCATTTCAATAAATTTCTTAAATTGGTTGTCACCCTTTTGCTTGGCCAACCGTTGAGGGTAGGGCGGAGGAGGTCTAGGCAAGGGTGCCTTGGCTTTTGGCACCTCCGGTTTAGGCATATCAATGACGTGTTCCGTAGACGGGTTCACGGCCTCTTGAGTCTCCTCCTCACCCTCATCAATTGCAATTATCCCATCATCATTTGCACTTGGTTCGACAACATCCTCAACTACCAACGGAATCTCATCATTTTTCAACTCATCTTCATCTACCGGAACTCGGTTATCTCTTGAGGCATGCACATCACCGCCTCTTCCACTTCGTGTTGTCACTGCCATCACATGATTGTTGTGCCCTCCCTTGGGGTTTACTACCGTGTCACTTGGTAGAGCACCCTTTGAGCGAGTATTTAAAGATTGAGAGATTTGGCCTAATTGCACTTCCAAGTTCCTGATAGATGTGTTATGCGAAGCTAATTGGGCCTCGGAATCTTGACTTTTTTTCATCATTTGTTCGAACATGCTCTCTATTCGACTCATGTCATTGCCCGACGAACTCGACCCTAGAGATTGGAACGGAGGCGGGTTATTGGGCTGTTGATACATTGGGGGCCTTTGATAGCCTTGCCCCCTATTACCTTGACCACCATTATTGTTGTTCCAATTGTTGTTCCCGCTCCAATTTCCTTGATTCCCAGAATTATTGTTCCCCCAATTGCCTCCTTGATTGTTGTTGTAATTCCAATTGCCGCCTTGTTGATAGCCCCAATTACCTTGGGGTCTCCATTGCTGATTCCCTTGGTTGCCTCTATTCCCTTGGTAGTTGTTGACATATTGGAATTCCTCACTTTGGTCATCAAAACCTTCATTCGAATACCTACCACCATCATTGTTGTTGTCATATTGTTCACAATTACCTTGAGGTTGTTGTCCTCTTTGCCTCCTTTTCAACATAGAAACACCTTCCATTGCATTGACTTGGCGCGGGTTTTGGACTTGTTGCAGTTGCGCCTTTGCTAATTGATTCATAGTTGTTGTAAGTTCGGCTATCGCTTGGCCATGATCGTGCAATTCCTTGTGCAAATGGATGACCGTGGGGTCACCTTATGGACGTTTGCTCGGCTTTGCCATGCCGAAGAAGTGTCGGCCATTTCATCAAGTACATCATATGCCTCTTGGTAAGAAAGTTTCATAAAATTCCCTCCGGCCAATTGGTTCACAATGCATTGATTTGTGGTGTTGATGCCCCGATAAAAAGTTTGTTGAATCATAGCCTCGGTCATGTCGTTATTAGGGAACTCTTTCACCATTGTTCTATATCTTTCCCATATTTCATGCAAAGGTTCTGTTGGCTCCTTCTTGAAAGCTAGAATTTCATCCCGAAGAGCCACCATATGACTTGGAGAGAAGAACTTGGCAATAAATTTGTCCGCCAATTCATCCCATGTTGTGATAGAATGATTGGGGAGCCTTTCTAACCAATCCAATGCTTTACCCCGAAGAGAGAACGAGAAAAGCCTCAATCTCAATGCGTCCTTGGACACGTTTGTCTGCTTGCTACCCCAACAAGTATCCACGAACCCCTTCAAGTGCTTGTAGGCATTTTGATCGGAGGCACCCGTGAAATAACCTCGTTGCTCGAGCAAGGTCAGCATAACATTTGTGATTTGAAAGTTCCCCACCCGGATTCGGGGAGGAACAATAGCACTGGCGTATCCTTGATTTGGTAGAACTCTGGGAGCCACTCTCGGCGGTTGCGGAGAAGGGTCTGGAATGTTGTTGTTCTCATTTGCATTTATATTGACATTCCGGCCTCTCCGTGGAAGTTGAGGTAAGACCTCATCTTGTTCTAGATCTTCTACCTCCTCCCCCTCTATCACATTGCCGAGAGGGTCATTTGCATTAAGAGCCATGATACCTGATTGATCAACACAAAAAATTAGTAAATAAGAAGGAAAGAGAAGCAAAACACAATACTAGCTACACAGATAGTTAACACCGTAAAGTTCCCCGGCAACAGCGCCAAAAAGTGATCGTAGCAGACTTAACCTAAGGATGAGTGGGTGCTAATACTTTTACCCAATAGCGATATCGGGGTCGATTGTCCACAGGGAACTTCAAATTGGAGTCGAGTATTTGTATGGTCTATGATAGTGTTTTAGCTCATAATTGATCTTCTAACATTTTTGGTTTTCTTTTGTTTAAGAGCTACAATTTATCAACTACAGTTGTAAAACTAGGTTATGCAAAAATTATGATTCTAAATTGTATGCAAGATAGATAAAAGCACTAGGGATGCAGCATTTACCTAGGCGGTCCACTAACGGGTAGAAATTCCTAATGCAAGAATGACGAATATGGGGCTTATGCTATAACCGTTGCACCTTTTACACCCACTCTCACACCTCTCGGTAGAGAGAGTGATTTTGCCCAATTGACTCTCTCGAGACCAATTGGGTAGGCTAATTTGCCCAAGCAACTTATGGTTCAAGTTGGGTAATTACTCTCTCGAGGTTTAACCCGTTAATTGGGACTACCATTCTCATGGGTCCATCCCGATTCCTTGTTGGAGTTAATCTTGAGGTCATAGACTCTCTTTCTCAAGAAGAGTCAAGACCCACTAAGCTAGACATAGTGTTTGCAACCACCAAATCTTAGTGAAAACTTAAGATTAATCCAAATAGCAAACACTCAACATCATTCATGCACTAAACAATCACACCCATCAATTTCCCACACTAGGGTTGAGCCACAACCCTAGCTAATGGGTTTAGCTAGACATAGTAGTAACAAAAATCAAAGAAATAATAGATGAAATTGACATAATAGTTAACTACAATGTTAATCTACTTGATTCCACTTTAAAACTAGAAGAAATGGCCCAAAATAGGCTGATAATAGGGTAACACGAGTTCAGCTGCTCTCTGCTCTCGAACCGCCTTTTCCAAAAACTCACTGCTAAAAAGTAAAATGTTCTATTTATACTACACAGGAAAAACTGGACAAAAATACCCCTGAGGGTCTGGCACGGACCGCGCACAATTGACGCGCGGCCGCGTAGGGCTCTAGGTCTTCATTACTTGCATCTGGTACTGGGGGGCGCGGACCGCACAAAAGTGACGTGCGGCCGCATGAACTTCATCCACGCGGACCACACTGATTAGGTGCGCAGTCGCATAGGCTTTTGTCTCGAGTGATTGCTTCTCTGTTTCTCTTAGGTGCGGACCGCACAAAAAGGGATGCGGACCGCGTTGGAACTGGGCGCGGACCGCGCAACTTATCTTAAAAATATCATGGCCTCTGAACTTTTCTGAGCGGCCGCGTGGCAAAGCAGTGCGGTCCGCGCAGGTTGAACTTGGATATGCCCAGCTTTTGAACTCTCCTGCGCGGTCGCGTGACAGAACAGTGCGGACCGCGCAGGGCCTTTTGATCCCCCCTTTCAGTTGTCTCTTGACACTTGGCAGATTTCACTCCTTTTTGAGCCTATCTTTAGTATTTGTCATCTTGTCGCTCAAACCTGCAATCAAGTGTCATTTGTAAGCATTTTGGGACTATTATATGGCAATAAATACAAAAAGCTCAGGTAAGAATGGGTATAAAAAAACATGCAGAAATCACAGTTATCATCAAGCTGAACGCCCACTGTAGTGCCATATTGAAAAACAAAATTTTCCAAAAGTGTGGGGACCTAGGAAGCTTCACCATACCATGCTTGTTGGGGAGTGAGAAATTCGACAAGGCCCTCTGTGATTCTGGTGCATCTATAAATCTAATGCCTCTGTCTGTCTTCAGGAAATTAGAAGGTGAGCTTGGATTAATCAAATCAATACTAGTGTCCCTACAACTGGCTGACCAGACCACTATTTTACCTGAAGGAATCATTGAGGATATTCTAGTGCGGGTGGACAAATTTGTGTTCCTCGTAGACTTTATTGTAGTGGATATAAAGGTGAACAAAGAGGTACCTCTAATTCTAGGGAGACCATATTTATGTACAGGCAGAGCTATCCTTGATATCTACGATGGGCAGCTTATGCTCAGAATGGGCAATAAAAAAATGGTGCTCTAGATTAAAAGGATTATGAAATACCCCAGTGATGAGGCATCTACCTACTCGTGCTTCAAGTTAGATGTTGTAGGGGAATTGGCAGAAAAATATAAGTTTGACAAGCTTGTGAGGGATACTCTAGAGAGGTTTATTACTCAGTCTAGTACAATGGATGATGAAGATCCTGAACTAAAGAAAGAGGTTGAAGCCCTTGAAACTGAGGATCAAGTAGTTGATGAGGAAGAACTAAAAGAGGAGGCTTCTAAGCCTAATGTAGAACTGAAAGTCCTCCCATTCACTTGAAATATTCTTTTCTTGAAACTAATAATTTTCTATGATTATTTCTGTTGGCTTGACAAGTACACATGAGCAAAAGCTGGTGGATCTGTTGAAAAGCACAAGAAGGCCATTGGATGGTGTATAGATGATATTCAAGGAATCGGTCCAACCATTTGCATGCACAAAATCCTGTTGGAAGAAAATAACAAGTAGTGGTGCCAGCCTCAATGCAAGTTGAACAAAAATTTGAAGGAGTTAGTGCACAAAAAGATCATCAGATTGCTAGATGGGGGAGTGATTTTCTCCATCTCTAATAGCCAGTGGATTAATCCAGTGCAAGTTGTACCTAAGAAGGGGGGCATGCTAGTGGTAAAGAATGAAGACAATGAATTGATCCCCACAAGAATAATCACCTGGTGGAAAATGTGCATTGATTATAGAAAGCTGAATGATGCCACAAGGAAAGACCACTTCCTACTTCCATTTATTGATCAGATGCTCGAAAAAGTGGCTGGACATGGATGCTACTATGTCTTGGATGGGTACTCAAGTTACAATCATATACCCATTTCCCTAGAATATATTGAGAAGACTGTATTCACTTGCCCGTCATGTATTTTTTCTTATATGAGGATGCCGTTTAGGTTGTGTGATGCACCTGCCACTTTTCAGAGGTGCATGGTGTCTATATTCTTCGATTTAAACGGGAAGTGTCTGGAAGTATTCATGGATGATTTCACCCTCTTTGTAGATGAATTTGAGGATGCTTAAAGAATTTAGAGCTCGTTCTTGAACGGTATGACTCACTTGGTTCTTAACTGGAAGAAGTGTCACTTTATGGTGAAAGAGGAAATTATCTTGGGCAACAAATTGACTGCACATGGAATTGAAGTTGATAGAGCTAAGGTTGATGTAATTTTTAGGCTCCTTCTACCGGCATATGTGAAGAGCACATGGAATTTAAGGAGTTTCTTGTACATTCTGGGTTCTATAGGAGGTTCATCAAAAACTATTCTAGCGTTACCAAGCCGTTGATTGCATTGCTAAAGAAAACATGTCAAGTTTGTTTTCAATATGGAGTGTTTAAAAGCATTCGAATTGATAAAGGAAAAGCTTGTGAGTGCTCCTATTATGGTGACACCTAAAATATTTAGGCCCATTTACTATGCAAGCAGGACGTTGAATGATGCTCAAGTCAACTATGTCACTACTGAGAAAGAGTTCTTTGCTGTGATTTTGGCTTTTGACAAGTTTGGATCATAAATGGTGGGGAGTAAAGTGATTGTGCACACTAATCACTCAACCTTGAAATATTTGTTGAGTAAGAGGGAGTCCAAGCCGCATCTAATACGGTGGGTGTTGTTGCTCCAAGAGTTTGACTTGGAGATCAAAGATAGGAAGTGCACAGAAAATCAAGTCTCCGATCATCTATCTCGACTTGAGGGACCTCCAGTAGAAACAATTGACGTAAGAGAAGAATTCCCTGATTAGAAGATTTTCTCCATTGTTGCAGTCTCCAAAAGACCGCTTTGGTATGCCGATGTAGCCAACTTTTTGGCTAGTGGATAGTGGCCTCGTGGCTTCTCTCATGATCAAAGAAAGAAGCTTCAAGGTGAGGTAAAAAGTTATTTTTGGAATGACCCTTTCTTGTTTAAACTGTGTGCAGATGGTGTGATTCGAAGATGTGTTCCTAAAGGAGATATGTCAAGCATTCTTTCTCATTGTCATGATGGAGCAGCTGAAGGACACTATAGTGGAAATTACACTATCGCAAAGGTCATAGAAGCCGGTTTCTGTTGGCCTACTTTGTACAAAGACGCACGGGCATATGTAGCTGCATATGAAAAGTGTCAAAGGGCATGTAACATTATCAAGAGGGATGAGATGCCACTCAACTCCATTCTGGTATATAAAATTTTTGACGTCTGGAGCATTGACTTCATGAGCCCATTCCCATGGTCTCATTCATATGAGTATATCCTAGTAGTCATTGACTACATCTATAAATGGGTCGAAACAATCCCTACTAGGACCAATGATGCTTGGGGTGATGTATGAGTTCTTTCATAAGAACATATTTACTCGCTTTGGGACACCTCAAATGATTATCAGTGACAATAGGTCACACTTTGTGAACAAGAAGTTCTCTGCATAGTTGTCTAAGTATGGGGTCACACACAAAAGAGGAACCCCGTACCATGCCCAAACTAGTGGGCAAGTTGAAGTGGCTAACCGTGAACTTAAATGAATTCTTGAAAAGATGGTTAGTGCTTCTCGTAAGGATTGGTCTGTAAAGTTGGATGAAGCTCTATGGGCATACAGAACTGCATTCAAAACAACCATAGGGACTTTACCATTCAAACTAGTGTATGAAAAATCGTGTCACCTACCTGTTGAGATAGAACATAAAGTTTATTGGAAAATTAAGATGCTTGATCTTAGTCTTGCTGGTGAACACAGATTGGCGCATATGAACGAATTGGAGGAGTTTAGACTGGACACGTATGAAAATGCACAGATTTTTAAGGAAAAGACAAAAATGTAGCATGATCACCTGATTAATCTTGAGTTTCATGAAGGGGACAAAATCTTACTATGCAATATAAACTTAGGTTATTCCCCGAAAAATTTAAATCAAGATGGATAGGTCCGTATGTTGTGAAACATGTATCACCGTATGGCTCCATTGAAATACATGATGAAGAAGGGAATGAAAGCTTTAAGGTGAATGGACACAGGTTGAAATCGTACATTGTTGGAGGATTTGACAAGCAATCCTCTAGAATCGTGATCAAATAAGCCTAAGTGACGGAGTCAAGCTGACGACTATTACTTAGAACTACTTCTAACCCTTTTTCTTGCTTTTGTAGAATAGTTATATAATTCTAGTTTAGGATTATTAGAGTTTAGGGGTTTTTATAATTGTTTGAACAGGTATGAGCATGAATCAGACACAGAATAAGTAAATAATAGAGTTGGGGTGCGACCCGTAAGCTAAGAAGGGAAAACAATAAGAACTCTAAGAAAAGTGTCCTAGCGCGTCACATGGGGTGTCATGTAGGGCACTGCGTTAGGACAAACGGGCAAAATATGTCAGAGATCGACTCTCTGAAAAACCCCACTACCGTGCCGCATGGTGCATCGCACCTAGCGACGTGACAGTGCAAATTTAAAAACAATTAAAAAAATTTAATTTGAAACTCTAGCACCCCCGACCCCTCCCTTATTTGCTCCATTCTTTCATTTTACTTCATCTCCAACTGCTCCCTCTCTCACACTCCAAATCCCTTTCTTCCACTCCCACTTCCCACCTTTACCACTCCAATTTCAAGGTAAGTTCTTCTTCTCTTTCTTTTAGTATTTAATTGTAGATTTTAGTTAACTATTAGTTTAAGTCTTCTAACCCTAGGTATTTTATTTTTTTGCTATTCTTTTGCTATTTTTCTTCTATTTTGATCGAAACTTATGCATAAACTTGTGGGGATTTTCATTGTTCTTATGATTGTGGGTGATCTTAAGTGTGTTTTTATGGTGTTGGAAGAATTTTATGGTGAACTTTGATGGGGGTGCCCATGTGGCTGAAAATTGGTAAAGTTTTGTGTAAAAGTTGTGCACTTTGTGCTATTGTAAAGATGTAGTAATGTTGTGATTGTGGTTGTGGTGACTGGTGTATTTGATGTGGTTGTATGGTGATTCTAACCCACTTTGAATTGAAATAAAATGGGGAAATGTCTTAGTGAAATAAAATTGTGTAGTAGTCCTAGACCAACTGAAGTTGGACTTATGGGTTAAATTTGATGAATACAATGTGTTTGATACAAGCCTCAATGACATAGAAGGTGAAGTTGTGCTTAATTAGAGAAAATTTATTATGAGATAATATGATGTTTGATGATAATTGTGGGGTGGAAGATCATGTTCTTATGTTGTGAAACTTTATCATGTTGGCTCCGAGTGCTCATCGATTGACCACCCCATGTTAATGTGTTGCTAGGTGCTAAATGGGGTGTCTGATTCATGTATGCACTTGTGTAGTGTTGTACTGTATCTTTATTTTGTTAGTAGTGAATTAAACTAACTTCTTATTCTTCTTTTCTTAGTGACTAGTTTAGCTTCTTAATTTTGTATTTTACACTAGTTTAGTCCATGGTTATGTTGTTGTAATGTTATGTCGGTGGTCGGGTGGGTTGTTGAATACATGTGGCGTGCTTTCAATGCGGTAGTTTGAAACCCCGATATATATTGTACTTGTGAACATGCCGATAACATAAGTGTGGGGTGGTTACCCCATTTGTTCTTGTTTTTATTTTAAGTGTTATGGCTAATGTTGTTCGTCATGTGCAGATACAATGTCTCGCCTCCCTAGAAAAATTTCTAACACAAGTTCCTCTGAGGATGCCTATAGTAGCCGCCGAGGAGGTAGGAGGGCACCTCTCCCCAACATTGTGGAGGAAGAAGAAGAGCGCATTGATCCAGATGCGGATGTAGTGCCAGGTTGAAAGTATGGCCTACGGGCTGTGCCAGCTCATGCTAGGATGTGGTACCATACCTTTGTTCCAGCAGCGAGTCCCAACCCGGAAGTCGGTATTGATGATGGTAAGCTCGCCAGGAAATACTCGGGGATTTACAACAACATCAGATACTTGGGTTTTAAAAACTTGTCCCGTCCCAGTGAGTAGGTGAATGTGCATATGGTCAAGGAATTCTATGCTAACTTATAACCCGAGGCCAATTTAGATGTCGTATATGAAGTAGAGGTGAGAGGCAAAATGATTCCCTTTTCTTCACGGGTAATCAATCAAATCATGGGTTCATAGAGAACTCTTATAAGTTATTCCAGAGGTTACTGCATCGGCCCCCTATCCTGATATTAGACGACAACTGGTTGAATGAAGTGATTTTCTCACTATCTCCTTGAATCTTTCCCAAGCCTCGAAAATTGTTTCAGTGTCCGTCTGGGAGAAGTTGTGAATTTCCCTTCTGAATTTCACTATTTTTACAGCTGAGAAGTATTTGCCAAGAAACTTTTTAGTCATATCTTCTCTATACTGATAGACCCCGTTGGTAAGCTACGGAACCAGCGCTTTGCGTTTCGAGTCAGTGTTTCGGGTCTCTTTCCATATGGACATGAGATGATAATGAGTTCCACAAAGACATGAAGCAGTGTCATTTCCAACGTCTCGCCACAGTCATTCTTCGATTGATTAATGCAAAGATCATTCCTACCCAGAACGACACTGACATCTGTCGGTTGAAGGTGTGTCTCATTTATGCTATTTTGACTCTGATGCAGTTTGATTTGGGTAAAATTATGCTTGAGCACATGTCTCGAGTTCGACCACTTGGGGCCTGCCGCCTGTATTTCCCGAGCATTATCACGTGGCTTCTACAGACACACCAAGTGAAGGAGGAGTACTATTATGATCGGACAATACCGATTATGCGGCCTTTTAAGCCTTTTGATGTCACCACTATGATGGACCCACCCCCTCCGCTGCTGTTGTTCCTGCAGATCAACGATTTGTTCGTGTTGAGGAGACACTACAATTGCTATTTGTTGATATGCGCATTCATGTTGATGGGGGGGGGGGGTTGACATGGCAGAGCTGCAGGAGGACCATCCCCTCTCTGCAGTCACTCAGCAGTGGTTGGGCTTAGTCGATGGAGTACAGATGCCACCGGATGAGGAGTCCAACTCTATTCCTTCTAATGTTGAAGAGTACCTGCTCCCTTTGAGGGTGTTGATGAGTTGTAGGCCGCAGGCCTCAGGGAGTTACCTTTTTCACTCTTGTTTTATTGCTTTGCATTAGGGACGATGCAATTTCTTAAGTTTGGGTTTGAGTGCTCCCATTTGATTGTATTTGTACTTATTTTTTATTTGCCAGTTGGTTTTGTTTGATTTGTTTCTTATTTTCTTTAGACTATATGGTCTGTAAATTATAACTCTGAATTCTATCAGCTTGTAATAGTTAGTAATTAAGTGTTTATTTTTTACTCTTCCCGACGATGGATTTCATCGACTGGCTTCTTGAGGGATTTGAAGTCGAACGAGAAAAATGCCAAAAAATTAAAAATCCAAAAATATGTTTTTTATTTTATTTTACTTTCTTAGGTAGTGTAGTAATTCCCTCTTGGTTTTTCTTTCTTCACGATTCTTTTCCCAGGGTTTTGATTGAACCAGGTGTAGTTAATTTTTTTATTTTAGTTTTATAGGAATAAAGAATCTTGAGTCATAGTGCAATGTTGACATTTTCCTTGACTGCATAGGGTTTGAGAGTGGTGAGTGCCTTAGTTGTGACGCCTAGGCTCAGTTCTTGGCTCTTAAATAAGTACCTTAAATTGTGTGATTGTAACTTTGTTTAACTATTTTTAAGAGAGTCGGGATTGATCCGATCCTAAGTGAGTTATGTGCAATGTGTGTGTGTGAGTTTTTGTGATACTCTTGTCATGCCCCAAACCTGGGGAGGTGTGGCTCGCACCTGATGCAGTACTAGCCCAAGCGAACCACACTCTTTTTTTCTTTCTGATAGCTCATGGACTTCGCCGGTACAATGTGTCCCAAAGAAGGGGGCATGACTGTGATTACAAATAACAACAATGAGTTGATCCCCACAAGAATTGTCACCTGTTGGAGGGTATGCATGGATTATAGGAAGCTCAATAAAGTGACTCGAAAAGACCATTTTCCACTTCCATTCCTTGATCAAATGTTGGATATGTTAGCCAGGCGTGCTTATTACTGCTTCTTGGACGGATATTACGGGTATAGCCAGATTCTTATTGCATTTAAAGACCAAGAGAAGACCATCTTCACTTGTCCATATGACACATTTGCATTCTCAAGGATGTCGTTTGGTCTATGTAATGCACCAACTACTTTTAAGCGGTGAATGGTATCAATATTCACGGATATGGTGGAGGACTTCCTTGAGGTGTTCATGAATGATTTCTCTATTGTGGTGGATTCTTTTGATGAGTGTTTGGGTAATCTTGATAAAGTCTTGGCACGTTGTGAAGAGACCAACTTGGTGCTTAATTGGGAGAAGTGCCACTTTATGGTAGATGAAGGCATTGTCCTCGGCCATAAAATCTCCAAGAATAGTATTGAAGTGGATAAAGTAAAAATTGAAGTGATATCAAAACTCCCTCCTCCTACTTCCATCAAAAGAGTGAGGAGCTTTCTACGGCATGCATGGTTTTACCGTCGGTTCATCAAGAATTTCTCAAAGGTGGTGAACCCCTTGTGCAAGTTGTTGGAAAAAGATGCAAAATTTATGTTCAATGATGACTGCATGAAGGCTTTTGAGCTACTCAAGTATAGGATGACTACCACTCCCAACATTACCGCACCAAATTGGAGCTTACCATTTGAGCTCATGTATGATTCTAGCGATGTGGTGGTAGGAGCGGTATTGGCGCAAAGAATTAACAATATATTCCATCCGATCTACTATGCTAGCAAGACCATGAATGATGCCCAAGTAAAATATATGGTGACCGAGAAAGAACTCTTAGCCATTGTCTTTGCTATGAAAAAGTTCCGCCCGTACCTCATGGGTACCAAAGTGATTGTCCTCACCGATCACGCAGCGCTTCGCTATTTGATGAGTAGAAGGACTCAAAGGTTAGATTAATGAGGTGGGTACTTTTTCTACAAGAGTTTGATCTTGAAATCATTGACCGGAAGGGGAGTGAAAACAAGTGGTAGACCATTTGTCCCGTTTGGAAGAGGAGGGGATGCCCCATGATGGCCTTAAGATTAATGATTCATTTCTGGATAAACAACTCATTTCCATGTCTTTGACCGGGATTCCTTGGTTTGCCGATGTGGCTAACTATCTTGTGAGCGGAATTGTCCCGAATGAGTTCTCTTCAAACCAAAGGAAGAACCTCAAACGGGATTGCTTGGATTATTATTGGGACGAGCCATATCTTTTTAAAATTTGCACTCATGGTGTTATTCGGAGATGTGTTCCAGAAGAAGAGCAATTGGGTATTCTTGAAGCTTGTCATTCTTCGCCCTATGGTGGTCACTCTGGTGGGGCGAGAACTGCTACAAAGGTCCTAAGCTTTGGATTATATTAGCCTACCTTGTACAAAGATGCTACAGAGCTTTTCAAGTGGTGTGATGAGTGCCAAATAGCCGGTGGGATTTCCAAGAAGAATAAGATGACTCTCACTACCATCCTTGAGATCGACATTTTCGATGGGTGGAGTATCGACTTTATGGGTCCATTTGTGAGTTCATGTGGGAACACTTATATTCTTGTTCCTGTGGATTATGTCTCCAAGTGGGTTGAAGCTGTGGCTTTGCCCAACAATGAAGCACGGAGTGTGGTGACCTTCTTGAAGAAAAATATATTCACGTGATTCGGCACCCTAAGGGCCATCAGTAGTGATGGGGGTTCTCATTTTTGTAACAAAGCCTTTGACACTTTACTCTCCAAGTATGGTGTCACTCACAAGGTGTCAACTTCCTATCACCCCCAGGCAAGTGGACAGGTTGAGGTCTCCAACAGGGAGATCAAGAGTATTCCATCCAAGACTGTCAATACAAACCGGACTGATTGGTCAAGGAAACTTGATGATGCTTTATGGGCCTATAGAACAGCTTACAAGACTCCAATTGGTATGTCCCCGTATCGTTTGATATTTGGTAAAGCATGTCACCTCCCGGTGGAATTAGAGCATAAGGCCATGTGGGCGATGAAGAAGTTAAACCTAGAGTGGCATATAACTGCCAATATTCGGGTTGAGCAATTAAATGAACTTGATGAGTTCCGGTTCCATGGTTACTCCAGTTCGTCATTGTATAAGTACAAGATGAAATACCTACATGATAAGTATATCCGGAACAAAGAATTCAAAGAAGGTGAACTTGTTCTATTATTCAACTCTCGGTTACAGATGTTTCCAGGAAAGTTAAAGTCAAAATGGAGCGGTCCCTTTGAAGTGCTACATGTAACTCCTTTTGGTGCTCTAGATTTTAAAAATAAGAACGGTGAGATCTTTAGAGTCAATGGGCATCAAGTGAAGCACTACCTTGGTAAGGTTGATGATAGCCACGTTATGGCATTGGTTCATTTCAAGTGAATGATGGTAACATGCATCGTGTCGCGACGTTAAATCAGGCGCTTCTTGGGAGTCAACCTATGAGTTTTTCTTTCTTTTGATTTTCTTCTTAGATTAGGCATTTTTTGGAATAACTGGTTGTGAAGTGTGTATAGGAATTAGTTGTGCAGTGCCGAAAATTGACAAGGCAAAAAGTTGGCTAAGGGGCAAAACAATCGCGGATCGCACCCACAATTTTGCGGACCACGTGACCACTTCGCGGTCGCACAATTTTGACGCGGACTGCATAGCTAATTTATGAAAAACACCAATTCTTTGAAGTTTGTCTATCAAGGCCCCTTCATGATTCGCAGCCGCGTTCACATTTTCACAAACCGCGGTAATTTGGCAGTTGCGGTCAATATTTCACGTACCGCAATCAAATGCTTGAAGATGCTCTACATAAGGTAACAAAGCGCGGACCGCGATAGAATTTTACGGCCGTGATTAAGTAAGGCAGTGGGTTCCACATCTGCTAAGTATAAATAGGGGGTCCTTAAGCCATTTACTCTTTTCGAACCCTTAAGTTTCACCGCACAAAAGTACTGTCCATCTTCTCTAGCTCTCAATCTCATCTCTTTCTAAGCAAGAGTTCTTTTCCTACTAAAATTTCACAACTGGTATGTTCAAGTATTTGAATATATTTTATCTGTTTCTTTTATTTTCTTTTTGTTTTAATTTTTCTTTTTAGTTTTTAGTTAGAGTTAAATATATCCCATAATCTAAAATTACTGCTTAAATAAATGTGAGTAATGTTTACATACCTAATGGGGAATGAAGTTAGTAACTTTGAATGCTAATTGAACAGATTTTTGCACACTTAGCGAAAACCCTAGGTTAATGTGTTCATCAGTATCAGTCGCGTTTGAGTTTCACGACCACGGTCAGTTTTTCGCGGTCCGCGTTAGGGTATGTGGTCGCGTTTAGTTTTTGCGGTCCCCGAAACCCTAACTTTTAAATACTGATTATTGATGCGAGTTCACGACCGCAATCACTTTTACATGGTCCTCAATTGGTTCTTCGTGGTCGTGCCTCTGTTTTCGCGAATCACGCTTTTGAACTTCAGATAGTCTGATAATTGCTTTCGCGGCCGCGACCACTTTTACGCGGTCCGCGTTTGGTCTTTTGCGGCGGCCATCATTGTTTCACGGTCCATGTTCGACCAAGATCAGAGAGTTAGTATTCTGAACCTAACCTCTTCGTAGCCACATTCGTTTTTTCACGGTCCGCAATAGGCCTTCTGTGGTTGCGTTCACTCTTTTGCGTTCCGCGGTGTCTTGTTCCGAGAAGCAGTATCTGCATTTCATTTGTACTATTTTAACATATGCTTGAAGCTTTATTCTGACTAGATTTGATTGTTTGTTTGCTGTAGATAATGGTCCATTCCAGAGGTAGAGGTGATACATCTAAAGGGAGGGCAGAACTCTCCCGACGCAGGGGTAAAGGAAAGACCAAGATACCCCTAGCAGTGCAAAAATCGATTGGAAAGTTAAGAGCCTCCATCAAAGCTGCGGATAGAGCAGTGGACCATTCTGACACCAGTGAATATGTCCCTTCCCGGAAAGCTTCGGAAGGAGACTTTGTGCCAACACATGTCCCCACAAATTTCCTGGAGAGACTCTAGTTACTAGATTAACCTACCTCCTCTTCTGAGTCGTCTGATAACTCAGATGAAGGTAGTAAGGCTTTGGCACCATCCTCCCCACCTGCTACAACTTTGGCCTCACCAGCTGCCCCTATTACAGTTGATGATGATGAGGTCCCGAATGACGGGAGAGGGGGTGACACCAATGTTGGGGGATTGGCCAGGTCCATAAAGCCCGAGGTGTGGGCCGATAGATTTGTGAGCAAAATAGCTTATATGAAGTTTGGGGAATGGTGGCCCCAAAGGTCACTCACCCTTGAGAGACAATTCATAAAGAGAGACCTCCTTCCCCACAATCCAAATGTCAAGAGGTAGTTTAAGAAGAGAATAGGGTTCTTCACCAACAAAGTTCCGGATGCTAATGAATACCTTCTCAAAGAGTTCTATGCAAACGTTGCACACATCAAAAAGGGCACCGCTGTGACTTGGAGAACCAAAAGGCGATCCTGAAGACTATGGCCACACGTTGAATGAATATGCCGATTTTGAGGATGTAGAAGCCGTGCAATATTTGGTGAAGCTGGCACTAGATGAAACAACCCATCCATGGTTGGTAGAGATATTAACCCCAGGGATGACACTGGCATGGCTCACAGTTGGAGTCCCAATATCCAAAAACACCCTCAACTTTGAAGCCAAAGGGTGGTCCACATTTGTATGCAGCCGGTTGGACCCATGTCAGCATGATAATGTCCTTCCACTCACCCAGGCAGTCTTGATAGCCTCCATCATGACAGGGTATCTTATCAATGTGGGGAACCTCATGTACTATCATATCACAAAGGCAGTTGGAAAGGAAGAAAGATCCTACCCCTACCCCAACTTCCTCACCATGTATTTTGAAAACCAAGGAGTTGAGAAAAAGCATTATGACACAAAGGAAAATCTAAAAATCCCTTCTCCTGGTACAACCTCCAAGGACTGGACAACCCTAAAGGAAAGGGTAAAGCTACTATCTCCACTGGCCAGTCTAAAGAGCCTAGAGTAGTGACTTCCGGGTCATAGCCTTCCACAGCAGGGGGGTCCTTTAACTGCCATGCCTTCTCCTTCATCCGGGCAATCCGTCATAGTGCCATTATCTGTGCCTTAATCTTCCACTTACCCTCAAACTGCACTGCGAGTTTCTCAAATTTTATCCAGCATCAACAACTGGATGCAGGCAGCTACATCAAAGTTGTCTGTCTTATCCAGTGCAGTAGCAGCACAGTCAGCCCCATCACAACTTTAAGTACCTCCATAAGTTGAGGATTCATTGAAGGAGCTTCTGGAAAACTAGAAGAATCTCTTGGACAACCAAAAGACGATCCTGAAGACTTTGGATACACAAGGTAATGCCATCAAGGATCTGGGCAAGCAAATGAAGAAGATGAAGAAGACCCGGGCCTCAAAGGAGTCAGTGCATTAGCTGAAGAAGGAGGTAGAGAGGTTTACTTCTGCTGGAGACATCCCACTGGATTTGCTCATGAAGGAGCAAGTCCCAATGGCAGAGGAAACAGAGCATGAGGCACCAGCAACTGGCCAGTCTGAGGAGCCAACTATCACTACCCATAGTGCTGAGGAGATGATCCAGATGCTCCGCAACGCTATTGTCCCCTAGTCAAAGGATTTGGAGATGCAGTTAGAGGACCCGGAGGGAGTTACTGATCCTATGCAGTCCGAGGACCCCACTCATGTTCCGGACCCGATGCAGACCACATAGGGAGTTTTCTTTACTCTCTAACTCTTCCCTGATCTTATTTTGATATTAGTATTAAGGACAATGCTATCTCTTCTCTTATTGGGGGGTGGTCTATTTTGATTGGTGATGATTTGGTGACATTGGTATGTAATAACCATGATACTATTTTCTTTATCTTTACTTCTCTTTATTTTTTTACTTTTAGTATGTATATATTCGTTACTTTAACATTTTGGTATGTATATATTCGTTACTTTCACATTTTGGTATGTATATATTGTTACCATTTGATGTACATATTCATTTTCATTTATATATATATTCGCTTTACTTCAAGTTGTATATATTCAGTTTGACATCCGTAGTTTACTTCATAACTTCTTTCGTAATTTTAATTCATAGCTTCATATTTCTTTTAGTAGTTTCTTTTTAAGTTGTTAGCTTCTTTTTGCGTTTTATGAGAACAATAAGCCTTTGGTTTTGTTAGTGTCACGGTTCTTTCCAAAGGTGGATGTTGTGTGAACCGGGTAGCTCTTCCCGATGATGGATGGCGTGACAACCTTCTTAAGGGTATGAGTCTGTTTTCTTTATGTTTTGGTTTAAATAGTAGTAATGAATAAAAGTATCTCAAGCAGGCTTCACTTAGGCCTAGCACATTTACCTTCGACCTTATGGTTAGAAACAAGTTGATTAGCAAAGAATAATTCTAGTTGTGACCTTTAGACTCTTGTGTTGACTAAACAATCATCGAGTGGCTTCTTGGAGCCATTTGTGATGCTCAATCTTAGATAGGGTTTCTGTGAGCCCTCGACTCTGTCCTCTTTAACAATCCAACAACTTTGAGGTGAGGTATTGAATTGCAAGTCCAAGTCTCGTGCCAATAAGTCTAAAACTTTCCCTGAATGTTTGTCTAGGCGAAATTCTAAGTGTAGCTCGACTTGAGAAATGATTATTGGCTCTACTTGATCCAATTTAAAACATGAAAGCATCCATAGCCTACCAAATATGATATCCCTAGTCAACCTCGTTGAGCCGAAGCCCCTTTTCTTTCAATAACCATGATACAAGCCTTTATCCGTTCATAATTGGCAAAAGTATAAGTTTGGGGGAGAGACGAGGAATGTGAAAGTGATAAAAGGTACAAAATGAAGAAAAGGGAAGGCAAAAGAAAATAAAGAAAAACCAAAAATTCAAAAGAAAGTGAATAAGATAGAAAAGTGAAACGATTCAATGAAGTTAATGATGAAAGGCATGGAATGATTAGAAAAAGAGAAAAATGAACGTCATGAGCAAGAAAGAGTGATAGTTTGTCTCTTTAGTTCCCCTAAGGAAGAAGAAAATGACTCAAAGAGTCAAGAAAGTGTAAGCCGAAATGAGAAAATGGAGTGCTTAAAGAAAGATGAAATCATTATATGCCAATAAGTCCTACCTTGAGCCTTCATTACATTCCCGCGAAAGCCCTATATGATTTCGAGTTGAGTAAGCTTACATTAGTGGTAATCTACATAAGGGGAAAGCTTATGGTACTTAGAGCCGGACTTGTGACATTCCCTTGAGAGAGATGAGTGTACTTCTCCACAATCCTTGTTTTGAGTGCTACAATCTTAAGTGAGATTTGCTTATGGAGAGTAGAGGAGGAAGAGTTTCGGTTCCACGATGACCTACATAATAGAGCGAGATTCCTTGGTGAATTCTGTCAACTCTTGATGCTCTAATGTTGCATTAGAACTAGGGTACTCAAAAGGTTTTCTGTTGTTGATAATTCATTTGTGTTGAGAGTAATTGTTAGTCCCAATTGATGCATGATTGATTCACATTAGGGCAGCTGAAATATATTTCTGTTTTGTTTTATTGGATGTGAGAATTACCTTATTTGCTTAAGGGCAAGCAAACCTTTAAGTTTGGGGAGTTGATAAGTGGGGATTTTAACCATTATTTGCTTTCTTGTACTTGTGCTTTGGGGTTAAAATGCATAAAGGTAATCCCGGAAACTGATGTAATATGCTTGCTAATAACTAGGGATTCTAGTTCATTTTACACTCCTGTTTACTTGAGTTTTGATTAAAAATGTATACAAAATAGTCCCAAAGGCTTACATGTTGTACTTGTTTGCAGGGTTTGGTCAAAAAGGTGACAATTAGTCAAAACCAGCTCAAAAAAGAGTGAAATATGCACAAGTACCAAGAACAAGTCCAAGCACAGTTAAAATAGATCCACTGCGGCCGCAATCCATTTAGTGCGGTCCGCAGTGAGGAGATTCAGAGAGGTGCAGTTTCTGGTAACTCAAGCACTGTGGCCACAAACCATTTTGCGCGGACCGCAGTAGCCTCATCGAGGCCGCCCTTCATTTTGTGCGGTCTGCAGAGATGAGATTCAAAGAGTTTGAAAAATAGAGATTGAAGCCAGCGCGGTCTGCAAGCCATTTTGTGCGGACCACATTGAAGCCACCGAGGCCGCGGTGCATTTTATGCGGCCTGTGGTGGCCAGATTCAGAGAATGATAAATTATGCCAAGAAGCCTCATTACGGTCCGCGGTGCATTTTGTGCGGACCGCACTACCTCGTCAGGGGTATTTTTGTCCAGAAAATTTGGCCTAGTATAAATAGTTTCTTTTCACATTTTTAGATCATCTTTTGTAATCTAACTTTCAGCTGAGCAAGTGAACAGTGGTTTTTGACTATTTTGAGTAATTTTATAGCGGGTTTATCATTGAATCTTCAATTATTAGCTTGTAATTGAATCTTATGGGTTATTCTTCATCTATTTCTTTGTTTTCTTCCATTATTATGAGTAGTTAGACCCATTAGCTAGGGTTGTGGCTTAACCCTAGTGTAGGTATTTGATGGGTCTTTTGATTTAAGGCTTAGATGTTTATGGGTAGTTGATATTTGGACTGATTTGTGTTTTCCATGTTGAATTAGTGGTTGCAAATACTAATTTGTGCCTATTTGACTTGGGTTCTTCTTGAGAAAGAGAACTTGAGTCTAGGAAAATCAGTCCAACAAGGAATTGGGGTGTAATTAAGAGATTGATAGTCCTAATTAAAGGGTTAAACCTAGAGATAGTAATACCCGACTTGAGCCTATATTGCTTGCACAATTTGGACACCCAATTGGTCTTGAGAAAGTCAATTAGGGCAAAGTCACTCAAGCTACCGAGAGGTATAGAGTGAATAATTCCGTGCACTGGCTATATCATAATCCTAACATAACTTCTTTGACTTAGGCTTTAGATCCCACCAAGTATTCACCTAGGAGAAAGTCACTTCCCTAGTGCCTCTTTAACTAATTAGAAAACCCTACAAGCAATCATTCTTAGTTTAATTTAGCTTATTAGTAGCATAAATATTAGAAGTAATAACCAACCAAAAGATGATTGGAAGAGTAATTAAGAGCATTACTCATCTCTATTTTAGATAGGAATCCAATTCCCACTTCTGCTCCCTGTGGATTCGATCCCGACTATCTCTGGTAAAAGCTGTTTCGACCGCTCTCGCCACTTTGTAGTGATGTAGGGTTGGCTCCGATCACTTGCTTGCAGGGATTATTCACAATGAGCCAAAATAGCCATGATCAACTCATAAATGAGTCAAAACTTGAATAAAGACCAAGATTAGGCCAAGAGTTGTGGAACGCGGACCACGACAGAAAAGTGCGGTTGTGAAAGTATCAATGCGGGCGCGTTCATAATTATGTGGATCACAATATGGAGAATCAGAGAGGTTGGTTTTTGCCACAAATATGGACGTGGACCACGTCAGAAAGTAGCAGCCGCGAAAGTACCACCGCAACCGCGATTGGAATTTCGCATACCGCAGTTGCTAAGGTTCAGATAGCTCACAAGTTATGCAATAATATTAAGAGCGGCCCACATCAAAATTACACGGCTGCGGAAGGCTCTCATGCAGATGCGATGGAAATTATGCGGTCCGGGAAACAAGGTTCAACCCAGTCCCAGATATGAAGAAACACGGACCGCAATCAAAATTACACGGCAGCAAAAGCAAGAGTGCGGCCGCGGTCAGAATTACACTGCCGCAAAACCTCCGTAGGGGCATTTTTGTCCGAAAATTTTAGCTTAGTATAAATAGATATTTTCAAATTTTTAGGTTAAGTTTTGTTTTTGCTTAGCACGTGAGATGGCTGCAAGTTCCATTTTGGGATATTTTGTATTAGATTCAACTTTTAACATTAGCTTTTCGTCTTTCAATTTAGTATTGTGGATTTTATATTTATTTCATCTTTGATTTCTGTTATTTTCATGAGTAGCTAAACTCATAGCTAGGGTTGTGACCCAACCCTAGTGTGGGTATTTGATGGGTTTTGAATTTTAGGGCTTGAATGTGTATGGGTTAGTAGTATTTAGTCTAGTTCTTGCTAGAACTATGAAATTAGTGGTTGCAAATACTAATTCATGCCTTTATGACTTAGTCTCTACTTGAAAAAGAGGGACTAAGTCTAGGAAAACTAGACTAACAAGGAATTTGGGTGAACTCAAGAAATTGATAGCCCCAATTAAAGGATTAGACCTAGAGAGAGTAATACCTAACTTGAGCTAAAATCACTTAAATTGCATGAATACCCATTTGGACTTGAGAAAGCCAAATTGGGCAAAATCACTCAAACTTCCGAGAGGTATAGAGTGAGTACCGGGGTGTGATAGTGTCACGACCCAAATCGATGAGCCGCAATGGGCACACGGTACCTTACTCAACCGAGTACCAATATAACGTATCTTCTCATATCATATTATCATAAATAACTGAGCCGGAGAGACTACCGTGAAATAGGTAGAATACAACAGGTAATGCCAACTTATACATAATACATATGGGCCTCTAAGACCAAAATAACAACTTGAACACTGAACATAAGCCGACAAGTCCATACAATCTTTTACGTACATGACATTTGTCTACAAGCCTCTAAGAATACATAATTTTCATAAAGGCCGGGACAGAGTTCCACCATACCAAACAATACACATCTAACTCATACTAACCAAACAAGAAACTCCGAAGCAAATGGAGCGCACCAACATCTTCCGCTGAGCTGATAGCCTATTTGGAGGGCTCTCGACCTGTCTATCGAGACCTGCAGCCATGAAACGCAGCGTTCCCAGGCAAAAAGGGATATCAGTACAAATAATGTACTGAGTATGTAAGGAACATAAATAAGTAAATAACAGGCGTGGAGGAAATATAGAGTAAATGACTCCACTTGTAAGTCTGAATAACTTTGTAAATCATGAAATAATTAAAGTATCATGCATATGGGTATGAATGTCATGTCGTGCATAGGTACATGTTCCATAACATCATCAGCCTCTGAGGGCATCCCATCATATCATCTTGGCCATTGTGGGCAAAATCATCAACGTATACCAGTTGATCAGGTGGTGGTACATATATAATGCTATATATATATATATATATATATATATATATATATATATATATATATATATATATATATATATATATATATATATATACATACATACATATATACGCGTATATAATGCCATCTGGTCATGGGTCAATGTACATGAATGCAATGCATGAAAAGTACGTTAATAAAATCTTTCAGAATGCCATAAGACCATTTTGCCTTTGAGTAATATCATAATGTAAACTCTTTTCAACTTTCTTATTTTTCTGAGACTCATGAACAGATGATAGAATAATATGACATATGGGAAATCAAGAATATAGGCACCCCTAGCATTTCTATGAATCGAGTCATTTATGAAAGTTGCGTATTTTGCTTTTTTCGTTCGTATCGTATGGATCATGCTAAAAGAAAGAAGGGATAGCCTTAACATACCCGGAGTAAAGAAAACCCGTATAATATTCTTGAAAAAGATTGTACCGTACTCCTTTAAAACCGCAAAAATTTACGTTTCTACGATTGTAACAATTCTCGTTGGAAACTTGTAGAATTCTCATTATTAATGAAGTGATTAGAATTCATAACGTTGTTTGAACATTTTGATAAGAATGTTACGTTTTTTTTTGTGTGGAATTTTTCTAAGAGATTTGTTGCTAAAGCAAAGAAAGAAGATTACCTTTGAAAGGAGCTCACTTCTTAAAATGCAAAGGCTAACAATCTGAAGAAATGACACTTAAACTTTTGTATTTTAAGACATGGAAATTGGCTTTTGTGAAAGCTTTTTTTTAAATGGCTAACATTCTCAAGCCTTTGTATTAAGACATGGGAATTTGGAAAGAATATGTAGTCTTATGACACATAATCAAAGGATGATCCTTAATCATTTCTTTATGATGTGGTTAGCTGCCACATTTTTGGGATAGAAATTATTAATCTTTATTCACTTATTAGTTAATTAGGTAATGTCCTGTTACCCGGTAATTAACCAATTACTCGCATACTTAAAAATTATCTCAAATTACTTAAAATTCTTACTTATTTTTAATACACTTTATACATTATTCTATTATGGTCATATAGTACCTTGTATGGTACTAGTCCATAAATACTGGGTATTTTAGCTCGGGCCGTATTTTACCCTAAAATGTCAAACTTTGACGAAATTCATTTTCTTTGACTTTCTTCCCCTTCCATCTTCACGAATTTACTCATCACTTGTGAAATAGCATAATCCTTATAATCTCCAAATAATCTTTTACTTGGACTGATGTCAATTACCTTATGACAAATTCAACGTAAAATACTACAGGGTGCAACATCGCCGTAACTTAATACTGCAAAGCGTAACAACACCGTAATGTAATACTGTAGGGTGCAACATTGTCGTAAATTAATATTGCGAAGCGTAGCATCACCGTAATGTAATATTGCAGGGTGCAACATTATCGTAAATAAATACTGCGAAGCGTAACATCATCGTAATGTAATATTGCAAGGCGTAACATCATCGTGATATAATACTGCAGAATGTAACATCATCCTAATATTGCGGGGT
Source organism: Nicotiana tabacum (assembly GCF_000715075.1). Classification (NCBI taxonomy): domain Eukaryota; kingdom Viridiplantae; phylum Streptophyta; class Magnoliopsida; order Solanales; family Solanaceae; genus Nicotiana; species Nicotiana tabacum. The sequence continues at coordinate 9,022,835 of NC_134090.1, forward strand.
GTAACAGATAGCTATATTACGACCCCAATTAATTACATAATTGTCCTAGATTCTTGCTATCCATTAGATATCCACCTAGGTAGAAGTCAATACCCTAGTCCCTTTATACCTTTGAAAATCAACAACAAAAATATTGTACTTAGTTTCAAATATTGCATGTTATAGAATAGAAGTAGAAGTAGAAAACAAACCAATCATGTGTGGAAGTATAATTAAGAGCAAAACCCGCATCTCTACTTGGATATAAACCTAACTCCAAATAAATTAACTTCCTGTGAATTTGATCCCGACCTTGTTGGGTAAAACTGCATCGACCATCCTCACTACTCAATAGTAGTGTAGGCTTGGACCCGATCAGATGTAGTTATCAATCTTCGGGTGGAGCAATTGAATGGGCTTGATAAATTCTGATTCCATGCTTACTCCAGTTCGTCCATGTATAAGGACAAGATGAAGTACCTACATGATAAGTATATCCAGAACAAAAAATTCAAAGATGGTGACCTTGTTCTCTTATTCAACTCTCGGTTACGAATGTTTCTGGGAAAGCTAAAGTCAAAGTGGAGTGGTCCTTTTGAAGTGGTACCTATGATTCCTTTTGGTGCTCTAGATGAATGATGGCCACGTTGTGACATTGTGACATTGTGACAAAGTGATGGACACGTTGTGACATTGATCCATTTCAGATGAATGATGGTAACATGCGTCGTGCCGCAACGTTAAATCAGGCACTTCTTGGGAGGCAACCCATGTGTTTTTTCTCTTTTTTGATTTTCTTTTTTAGATTAGGCATTATTTTGGACTAACTGGTTGTGAAGTGTATGCAGAAAATTGGGTGTGCAGTGCAGGAAATTGACAAGAAAATAAATTGGCCAAGTGGTGAAATTGTACAGACCGTGCCAGAATTATGCGGACCGCACAAGCCCTTCACAGCTGCACAATTCACTGTGTGGTCGCAAAACTAGAATAGGGAAAATGCTAGCCCTCTGAAGTTTGGCCTGACAAAATCCCTTAAGGATTCGCGGCCGAAATCAAAATTTCACAGACCGCACAAATTGTGTGGGCACAACCATTTTTATGCGGACCGCGCCATTGGTTCAACAACTAAGTGAAAAAAAGGTAAAGAGTGCGGACCGTTCCAAAATTGTGCGGCCACACTCAGGTAAGTCGGTGGGCCACCATGGTCAAATTATAAATAAGACTTTTCGAGACTATTCACACTTTACATACTCTAACCTCTCAAGCTAGACTAAAGCACAGTGCACTATTTTTTGTTTTCAATCTCATCCCATATTCATCAAGTGTTGATTTCTTACTATATCTCACTACTGGTATGTTGATTTCAATGCATTAACTTTATCTTTTTCTATTCTTTTCTCGTTGTTTAAGTTTTCTTTTTTATCTAGGGATAGATTCATGCCAAAAATGTCAAATTGATTCTTAATTCTTGCTTAAAAGCATGTGGGTAGTGTTTGAATATATAATGGGGGTTGAGGTTAGTAGCTTTTATTATTTAATTGCCACAAATTATGCCTAATTAGTGAAAACCATAGTATTAATCGTACTTTAGTGCCGCTCTGATTTGAATTTCGCGGCTGCACACATTTTTGTCACTACTAGAAATCCGAAAAAAAAGCGACCAACAATTTGCGACCAAAATTGGTCTGTCAAGAAAAGCGACCAAAGTTGGTCGCTAAATTGGAGAAAATTGTTAAATAGTTATTCTAAATACATTAATGACCAAGGTTGATCGCTTTTTGGTCGCTAATTTGGTCAAAATGTTGACCAGACTGGTCAGACCAAAGTTGGTCGCTAAAGTGGGACCCAGTTATAAAATTTTAATAATTATATTATTATTTTAAAAATTATAAAATATAAATAAATATAATTTAAAATTAGCGACCAAAGTTGGTCGCTTACGAAAGGGGAAGCAGATAGAGACCAACTTTAGTTGCTAATATGGGACCCAATTTAAAATTTTAATAATTATATAATTATTTAAAAAAAATTATAAAATATAAATAAGTATAATTTAAAATTAGAGACCTGTGACGACCCGGGCAGTCGTCTCATGAGTTACCATTCTCTTTTCCCCATTTCTGCTTCTTTATGCTTCGTTATCCGTATTTTGTGGTATCGGATTGGTCGGATTGAATCCGAAATGATTTTGGTAAGGTTTGAGACACTTAGTCTCTTTTAAGAAACCTTAAGTTGGAAAAGTCAATCAGATATGGACTTATGTGTTAGAGGCCTCGGAAGTGAGTTCCGAGGGTTGGGTTAGTTTCGGGAGGTGATTTATGACTTAGGAGCATGATCGGAATGAGTTTTGGAGGTTCGGAGTAGATTTAGGCTTGAATTGGCGAAGTTGATATTTTGGTGATTTTCGGTTGATAGGCGAGATTTTGATATAGGGGTCGGAATAGAATTCCGAGAGTTGCAGTAGTTCCGTTGTGTCATTTGGGACGTGTGTGCAAAATTTCAGGTCATTCGGACGTGGTTTGGTTGGGTTATTGTTCGAAAGCGTAATTTGGAAGATTTTAGAAAGTTTGGCTTGAATCTGATGTGTTTTGGGTGATTTAATATTGTTTGAGGTGTTTTGGTGATTGGAGCAAGTTTGAATAAGATATTGGAATATGTTTGTGCTTTTGGTTGAGGTCCCGGGGGCCTCGGGATGATTTCGGGTGGTTAACGGAGAAGTTGAGATGTTATTTGAGCTACTGAAATTGCTGCTTCTGGTGTTTTCGCACCTGCGGTTTGGGGACCGCGTGTGCGGCGCCGCGTGTGCGAGAGATTGGCCGCAAAAGCGGATTATGGGGATTTGTCAGGGAGGGGTGTGCATTCGAATCGGTTTATCGATAAATCGAATCGATTATTTGTTATCGGTTTATCGATATCGGTTTATCAATTTATCGATTTCGATTTCGAAATTTTCCTTATCGAGTTATCGATTTCGATTTCGATTTTGTCCTCTTCGGTTATCGATTTATCGATAAACCGATAAGATATACTAAATTTTTTTTACCCTTATTCTATAATGCCCTTTCCTTTACCCTAAGTCTCTAACCATATTATTTCATCTACCACATTTAAGAAATGATCATAGTTAAAGCTCAAGGGAATAAAGTTCAAATTAATGGAAAATAAAATTAGTCGTGATGATGTATTTTATTTTTTTATACCGTTGGACTATTGGTGGCATACATTTGATCCCTTACTTTAGTTTCGTTGCATGTGCTTGTTGACACAATTTTTATGTTATAAACGGTGTTCGTCTTATTTTAGCTTATTTTTGTCCATAGTCGTGTTTATAGCAATATACTTTCCGTGGAATCCTTCAAATTTTCTTATTGGTGTAATAGATAACCGAATCTATAAGCCCCAAAAATCGATAAATCGAAATTGAAATTGAAAAAATTGAAACCTTATTGAAACGATAACGATAAGCATATGTACAAATCGATAATCGATAAGTAGTTATCGATAAAGGTCAAAATTGAATCGATAAATCGAATGCACACCCCTATTGTCAGGTACCGCAGAAGCGACTAGGAGGACCGCATCTGCGGAGTCGCAGATGCGGAAGGATGATCGCAGATGCGGATGTGGCCAGTGTCGAGCCCCCTTTTTCTCGCGAAATTGGGTTTATGACATTTGGGAGGACAACTCATTCCCTTTTGGGAATTTGGGTTTGCATTTGAAGAGTCACCACCTAATGATTAAGGTGCATTAGGACACTAAGAAAGTTTGATTTGAGTAACAAGAGATTGGGTAAGGGCTTGAAAGTATTCCAAGGGGAAGGTGTTAGGCACCCCTCAGAATCCACTAGTGTCGTTCTCGTCCAGACTTTTGTTGTGAATTTAGGTGCAAATAACATGTAGGCAAATAAAACTTCAAATAAGAGGGGATTTTCACATAATGGTTACAAACAAAATTGGAAAGAATTAAAAGGAAGCTGATTTTCTTAAAAGAAATAGTTTGAAATCTTTAGAAGAAACAAAGAAACAAAGGGAAAAGGGGGGTCCTAGGTTTATTAATAATATGGATCACCCCACACAACATCCGGTAATCACTCCTCAGTGAGGGGCTACACGAGATGTTATCGCGTGGTCATCATATCCATATCTACCCTTTCCCACCCCGTTAAGGTATTAAAGCACAGAATGATCTCATTTACTCATTGCATGCTATTACCCGTCCCAATCCCATCAGTCCGGAGGCATTTAGGACTACTAATCCTAAGAGGGAGGGATATTAGGCTTATTTGTAGTTTCAAAGGCAAAATTCTAAGGCGACATACAAAAACATGTATAACAAGTTGGGGAAAGCACATAACAAGTAAAAGGCTCAAATATACCTCCTTGAACAAAGAAAGCACATAATTAGCATGACTTTCACATACTGTTTAGGGTCTGATTAAATACTGAATGTGAAAGAACTTAGAGGTTGAGGCAGACTGATTTATTACATAATTCAGATAAGAAGCCCGAATCAGGCCTGCCTGCTGGTTGTAGCTAATAACACAGATTCAGTTTATAACTTTTATCCTAAGGCTTGCCTAAGTGTCGGACAAGGATCCTATAGGCATGGTATCTATTGAATTCAGGAAAGCCATGAAATAACAAGGTCTCAAAAAATAAACTGAGTACATGCTGGTAAAAAGGGGAAGTCAGATTATGAAAAGAAAGCGCACTTTAACTGTCACGACCCACTTCCGTAATAGGTCATGAAGGCGCCTGACACCATTGCTAGGCAAGCCAACGCGGAAACATAATTAAATTCTTATATTACTTTTATCAGAAACAAGTAAAGCAGATGCGCCAATTTAGATTTAAAACCGGAGTGATCAATAATGTATATAACTCGATTATACAACCCAGAATAAATGTCTACTAATGTGTGTGCCAAGACCTAGTGTCACAAGTATAGGTATCTAGTAGAATATACAAAAGAATATCTTTATCCTACTGTCTGAGATAGAAAAGACAGCAAAAGTAAGAAAAGACTCCATCCGGCTGCTGAATGGCATAGGAAAGAAGCAGCTCACCGTGGAAGTCCCGGTAATAGAAGTGTAGTATGAGTACATAAACAATATGTACCCAGTAAGTATCCCGTCTAATCTCGAAGAAGTAGAGACGAGAGGTCGACTTGATACTTACTAGGGTCAAAATAATATGATAAAGTGTTATGCTAAGCATGGGGATCACCAGTAATCAACAGTTTATAACAAAAAGCAATAATCATGTTCTTGACCATATTTCAGTTAGCCATTTACATTTCAAAATACTTAACAAAACAAGTCATGTATAAGATTTCGCATAAATATCAAGCGCACATTATGCCGAGGTCGATAGCCCGCTCCAACAGAAAATAAACTGTGCACTGCCGAGGGTCGAACGGCGCAAACCGTAGATGCATCTATTTACACCGAGGCGATCAGCCCAATCCATAAATATCAAGAAACATTAAGAATACACAAAAAGGCGCATTTATATACAAATAGATTCTTACAAGAGTGCTAACAAGTTCACATGTTCACCTTTATTTCTTTCCAAGTCTCTAACATATCATAAATGATCACATTAGCAAGTTAATATGGAGATATTCACAATTTAGGCATGATGTGGGTCCTAATCTACCCAAGCAATTAACGTCATAGTAGCTACGCTCGGACTCTTGTCACCTAGTGCGTACATAGCCCCCACATTTAGTAGCAATTTTCTTAATTATTATACTTATGGGGACAATTCCCTCTTACAAGGTTAGAAAGGAGACTCACCTCGCTCCAAGCGCACTTCCAAATATCAAGAACAAGTCCAAGCCCTCAATTCGGAGCCGAACAATCCCAAACTAGTTAAATGAAGTAAGAACTAGTCAATATAGAATCACAAGATCGAATTCTAACTATTTAAACAATTTCCCAACCTTTTACACAAGTTTCCTAAATTCCGACCTCGGGCCCACGTGCCCGGATTCCGAGATTTTTCGAAGGAAGTTGTTCTCTACAATCTAAGGATCAATATTATATGATTCCTAATTTATTTCATAACAAATTTCGTGGTTAAATCTAAGTTTTATTAAAACCCTAGGTCTTGCTCTAACCCCTTGATTTTTACCTAATTTCTAGTGTTTAATCTATCTAATATGCAAGTATTAAACTAAAGATGGATGGAATAAACTTACCTCACAATGCTAAGTGGAAGTCTCCTCTTCAAAGCTTCCAAAATCGCCAGTAGAAGAGTGTATAAGTGATAAAAATGGTATTGAACTCGTATTAAATGAACCTCACTGCCCAGCGATTTTCGCATCTGCGGTCCCGTATCTGCAAGAACTAGACCGCATCTGCAAAAAGGGGAGGGAAAGCTGGGACCGCATTTGCGGCTTTGGAGCCGCATCTGCAATTTCCTAGTCTGGCCACCTGGGCTGCTTCTGCGATGGAAGAACCGCACCTGCGGTCCAAGAACCGCAGATGTGGTTATGACAGAAGCAGCAATCCTTCAGCCCTTTTCCAAATTTTCCACTTCACTCGAGCCTCGTCCGTTTGACGCTCGCGGCTCCCGGGCCCCGCCCGAACATACCAACAAGTCTGAAATCATGAGGCGGACCTACTCGAACCTTCGGAACACCCAAAACAAAGCCAAATCTAGAAATCATCCCCTAAAACCAAATGAATCAAACTTATGAACTTCATGTTCTTAATTTCCCTCTAACGGGCCAAAACGCCCTTAAACTACTTGGATTGACACCAAATTTTACACGCAAGTCTTAAATGATATTTCGGACTTGTACCAGGTTTTGGAACCAAAATACGAGCCCGATACCTAGGAAATCAATGATTACTTAGTTTCTTTAAATCCTTAAAACTTCAAATTAATAATTTCTAATAAAAATTCATTGCTCGGGCTAGAGATCTCGAAATTCGATCCTGGGCATACGCCCAATTCCCATATTTTTCCACGGACCCCCCGGGACCGTCAAATCACGGATCCGGGTTCGTTTGCTCAAAATGTTGACCAAAGTCAAACTTAGTCTTTTAAGAGATTCTTAAAGAATCAAATGGACATATTTCACTCAAAATTCTTCCAATTCCCAAACCGACCGTCCCCGCAAGTCATAAATTAGCTAAAGCAAGCACAGAAAGTTTTATTTAAGGGAACGGGCTCCTATAAGGTTAAACGACCAGTCGGGTCGATACATTCTCCACCTCTTAAATAAACGTTCGTCCTCGAACAGACATAGAAAAGTACCTGAACTGCTGAATAAATGGGGATATATGCTTTGCATGTCCTCCTCGGACTCCCAGGTCACCTCCTCAACTGGTTGGCCCCTCCACTGGATCCTTACCATAGAAATCCTCTTGGACCTCAACTGGCGATCCTGTCTATCAATAATTGTAACCCAAACTCACATCCAGTTGGATAGTACTGTAGTCCAACACATGGGATAGGTCGGCGTGATACTTCCGAAGCATCGATACATGAAAAAGTGGATGAACTCCCAATAAGCTGGGGGGTAAAGCAAGCTCATAGGCAACCTCCCCAACTCGCCGCAACACCTCAAAGGGACCAATAAACCTTGGGCTCAACTTGCCTTTCTTCCCGAACCTCATAATGCCCTTCATTGGCGAGACTTTCAAGAGAACCTTCTCGCCAACCATAAATGATACGTCATGTGCCTTCTTATCCGTGTATCTCTTCTGCCTGGACTGAGCTGTGCCAAGCCTCTCTTGAATCAACTTTACCTTATCCAAGGCATCCTGTACCAAATCTGTACCGAGTAACTTAGCCTCAGCCGACTCAAACCACCCAATAGGAGAACGACAATGTCGACCGTATAAAGCCTCATACGGAGCCATCTCTATGCTGGACTGATAGTTGTTGTTGTACGCAAACTCCGCTAAAGGCAAGAACTGATCCTACTGCCCCCCAAAGTCAATCACACATGCTCTAAGCATACCCTCTAAAATATGAACCGTCCGCTCCGACTGCCCGTCGGTCTGAGGATGGAATGTTGTGCTAAGCTCTACAAGGGTCCCCAAATCACTCTGAACGGCTCCCCAGAAATGGGAAGTGAACTGAGGGCCTCTGTCTGATATGATGGAAACAGGCACACCGTGCAACAGGACTATCTCCCGAATATAAACTTGAGAATACCTCTCCGATGTATAGGTAGTCGCCACTGGAATGAAATGAGCCAACTTGGTCAACCTATCCACAATGACCCATACTGAATCAAACTTCCGCAAAGTCCGGGGAAACCCAACTACGAAATCCATGGTTATGCACTCCCACTTCCACTCCGGAATAGGCATCTGATGAAGTAGGCCACCCAGCCTCTGGTGCTCATACTTGACCTGCTGGCAATTCAAACATTTAGTCGCATACTCTACTATGTCCTTCTTCATTCTCCGCCACCAAAAATACTGTCTCAACTCACGATACATCTTTGTGGCACCCAGATGAATGGAATACCGCGAACTGTGGGCCTCTTCTAGAATCCTCACCCTCAGACTATCAACATTAGGAACACATAGACGGCCTTGAAGTCGCAAAACACCATCCTCGCCAATAGAAATCTATTTGGCAACTCCCTGAAGTACCGTCTCTCTGAGAACCGGCAAATGTGGATCATTGAACTGCCGGGCCTTGATCTGCCCCAATAAAAAAGACTGAGCCACCACACACGTAAGAACTCGGCTGGGCTCTGAAATGTCCTACCTCACTAGTCTGTTAGCCAAGGACTGAATGTCCAAAGATAGTGGCCTCTCCCATGTTGGAATGAATGTCAAACTACCCATACTCTCTACCTTCGTGCTTAAGGCATCTGCAACCACATTTGCCTTGCCCGGATGATAAAAAATGGTAATGTCATACTCTTTCAGCAACTCAAGCCACCTCCGCTGCCTCAAATTAAGATCCCTCTGCTTGAACAAATGCTGCAAGCTCCGATGATCGGTATAAACCTCACATGACACCCCATACAGATAATGCCTCCATATCTTAAAGGCGTGAACAATCGCGGCCAACTCTAGATCATGCACAAGATAATTCTTCTCATGAACCTTCAGCTGATGCGAAGCATATGCAATAACTTGCCCCTCCTGCATCAATACACATCCCAAGCCAATGCGTGAAGCGTCGCAATATACTGTATACATCCCCGAGCCGGAAGGCAATACAAGAACTGGTGCCATAGTCAAAGCTATCTCTAGCTTCTGGAAGCTCTCCTCACAATCATCGAACCAACGGAATGGAGCACCCTTCTGGGTCAATCTTGTCAAAGGTGATGCAATAGATGAAAAGCCCTGCACGAATCGCCAGTAATAACCTGCTAGCCCCAGGAAGCTCCTAATCTCGGTCACTGAAGTAGGACGTGGCCAACTCTGAACTGCCTCAATCTTCTTAGGATCCACCTTAATACCCTCTCCTGACACAACATGCCCCAAGAATGCCACTGACTCTAGCCAAAACTCACACTTGGAGAACTTAGCATATAGCTTCTACTCTCGCAAGGTCTGAAGTACTACTCTCAAATGCTGCTCGTGCTCCCCCAGGCTACGTGAGTATATCAAGATGTCGTCAATGAAAACGATGACAAAAGAATCAATATAAGGCCTGAATACCCTGTTCATCAAATCCATAAATGTTGTCGGGGCATTAGTCAAGCCAAAGGACATCACCAAAAACTCATAATGGCCATATCTAGTCCGGAATGCAGTCTTCGGAACATCGGAGTCCCGAATCTTCAGCTAATGATATCCTGACCTCAAGTCGATCTTAGAAAACACCCTAGCACCCTACAACTGGTCGAGCAAATCATCGATATGAGGCAACAGATACATGTTCTTGATGGTGACTTTGTTCAACTGACGGCAATCAATGCACATCCGCATAGTCCCATCATTCTTCTTCACAAATAACACTGGTGCACCCCAAGGCAATACACTTGGCCTAACAAACCCCTTCGCCAACAACTCCTCAAGCTGCTCCTTCAACTCCTTCAATTCTTTAGGAGCCATACGGTACGGTGGAATAAATATAGGTTGATTGCCTGGAGCCTAATCAATATAGAAATCAATAACATTATCCGGAGGCATGCCAGGAAGATCAGAAGGAAAAACATCGGCGAACTCTTGGACTACTAGTACCGAATTAATCATCGGAGACTCTGCGGTGGTGTCTCGAACATAAGCTAAATAAGTCAAACACCCCTTTTCGACCATATGTCGAGCCTTCAGGAAAGAAATAACCTGACTAGGTGTATCAACTGTGGAACCCTTCCACTCCGACCTCGGAAACCCTGGCATCACTAGTGAAATAGTCTTGGCATGGCAATCTAGGACGGCGCGATATGGAGATAACTAATCCATGCCCAAGATGACCTCAAAATCGATCATATCAAGCAATAGAAGATCTGCTCTAGTCTCGAAACCACAGAAGGTGACCACACAAGATCGGTAGATCCGATCCACAACTACAGAATGACCCACATAAGTGGACACATTAATAAGAGTGCCCAAAGGCTCAGGAGAAATAACCAAGAAACGAGTAAACAGAGACGATACATATGAATAAGTAGACCCTGGATCAAATAGTACCAAAGCATCCCTACCACCGACGGAAATAATACCTGTGATGACGGCATCTGAGGCCAATGCATCTGGCCTGGCCAGAAAGGCATAAAATCTGGCTGGAGCGTCGGCTGGATGGCCTCCACCTGACTAAGCAGTAGCTGGCTGACCTCTCCCTGCCTGGCCTCCACCTCTAGGACGACATCTACCAGTCTGGCCTCCACCTCTAGGTGGCTGGGAAGCTGGTGCTGAAATCATGGGTTGTTGACCCTGCTGCACTGCCTTGCCCCAAAGTCTAGGGCAGTATCTCCTCATGTGACCAGGGTCTCCACACTCAAAACAACTATGCGGTCCGGTGACCTGCTACCCTGATAGCTGACTCTGAAAACCCGTAGATCCACTGGAGGAGGCCTGGATAGCTGGTGACCGGTATAAACTCTCTGGCATAGCACTGAAATAGGAACTAGTAGAATTCGGAGGACCTGAATACCCACTGGAGGAACCCTGAATAGCTGGCGGGTGATAAGAACTCTCTGGCATGGCGCTGAAATAGGGGTGCGCTGGAGCACCCCGAGTAGGTGGTGGTGCTGAAAATGGGGGCCTACTGGGCTGACCCCGCCCAAACTGACCTCTACCCCTAGCCGGGGCACCTCTGAACTCTCCGGAGAATCTAGCCCTCTTATCCTGCTGCATCTTCTCTCTACCCCTCAGACGATATCCCTCAATCCTGCGAGCAATCTCAACCACTAGCTGATACCCTGTACCCATCTCTACCTCTCGGGCCATGCCAGATCGGATAAGGGGGTGTAACCCCGCAACAAATCTCTGCACTCTCTCTACATCGGTGGGAAGTATCATGAGTGCATGGCGAGACAACTTAGAGAACCTCGCCTCATAATTGGTCACCGACATCTGGCCCTGATCAAGATACTCAAACTGATACCGCAGCTCTTCCCTCTCAGAGGGTGGTAGGTACTGATCCAGGAATAACTGTGTGAACTGACCCCAAGTTAGGGGAGGAGAACCTGCTGGCCTGCCAAGAGCATAGGACTGCCACCATCTATGGGCCCTGCCCTCCAACTGAAAAGTAGTAAAGTCAATTCCATGTGACTCCAATATCCTCATGTTGTGCAGTCTGTCCCTGCACCCGTCGATGAAGTTCTGGGCATCCTCATGTTTCTCAACCCCCAAGATAGGAGGGTGAAGTCTAGTTCATCTATCCAATAACTTCTGCGGGTCATCGTCCGCAGCTGGTCTGGGTTGGGGCGCCACTACGGCGACTGGCTGGGCCCCATCTGCGGGTAGTACACCCGGAGTCTGATACACTACAGCTGCATGACCTGGAGCTTGAGCAGTAGGGGTCTATGATTCCCCTCGTGCCTGTGAGGTAGCTGGATCTATTGGAAATAAACCAGCCTGAGTCATAGAATCCATGAACCGTAGCATACGGCCCATAACCTCCTAAAATCCCGGTGTTGTCATAAAATATATCGGTGTAGGCTCAGTTGCGGGCACCTCGCCCTGCTCCTCGATGATAGGATCTCCTGCAGGATCTGATAGTGGTGCTACTGGAATAGCTCTGGGATGCCCTCGTCCCCTACTACGGGCCGGTGCCCTGCCTCGGCCTCTAGCAATGGGGGAGAAGCTTCTCCCGGGTCCAAAACACCAGCCGTGCATGTCCTTACCATCTGTGAGTAAATAGAAGAGGGAAATTTCAGTGCACAATAGGAAATGAATAAAGAGTAGTCTTTCCTAATACCCTATAGCCTCTCGAAGATAAATACAAACGTCTTTGTACCGATCTACAAGACTCTATTAGGTTTGCTCATGTCTTGTGAGACCTATGTGAACCTAGTTCTTTAATACCATGTTGTCACGACCCATTTCTATAATAGGTCATGAAGGCGCCCGACACCATTGCCAGGAAAGCCAACGCGGAAACATAATTAAATTCTTATATTACTTTTATCAGAAATATGTAAAGTAGATGCTCCAATTTAGATTTAAAATGGGAGTGATCAATAATGTATATAACCCAATTATACAACTCAGAATAAATGTCTACTAATGTGTGTGCCAAGACCTGGTGTCACAAGTATAGGCATCTAGTAGAATATACAAAAGAATGTCTCTATCCTACTGTCTGAGATAGAAAAGACAGCAAAAGTAAGAAAAGACTCCATCCGGCTACTGAACGGCATAGGAAAGAAGCAACTCACCGTGGAAGTCCCGGTCCCTAAATCAGGGGCGCGCACTAGACTAGTAACCAGATATACCTGCCTCAGATCCTGTACAATTAAGTATAGAAGTGTAGTATGAGTATATAAACAATATGTACCCAGTAAGTATCCCATCTAATCTCGAAGAAGTAGAGATGAGAGGTCGACTTGATACTTACTAGGGTCAAAATAATATGATAAAGTGTTATGCTAAGCATGGGGATCACCAGTAATCAACAGTTTATAACGAAAAGCAATAATCATGTTCTTGACCATATTTTAGTTATCTATTTACATTTCAAAATACTTAACAAAACAAGTCATGTATAAGATTTCGCATAAATATCATGCGCACATTATGCTGAGGTCGACAGCCCGCTGCAACAGAAAATAAACTGTGCACTGCCGAGGGTCGAACGGCGCAAACCATAGATGCATCTATTTACATCGAGGTGATCGGCCCGATCCATAAATATCAAGAAACATCAAGAATACACACAAAGGCGCATTTATATACAAATAGATTCTTACAAGAGTTCAACAATTTCACATGTTCACCTTTATTTCTTTCCAAGTCTCTAACATATCATAAATGATCACATTAGCAAGTTAATATGGAGATATTCACAATTTAGGCATGATGTGGGTCCTAATCTACCCAAGCAATTAACGTCATAGTAGCTACGCACGGACTCTCGTCACCTAGTGCGTACGTAGCCCCTGCATTTAGTAGCAATTTTCTCAATTATTATACGTATGGGGACAAATCCCTCTTACAAGGTTAGAAAGGAGACTCAACTCGCTCCAAACGCACTTCCAAATATTAAGAACAAGTCCAAGCCCTCAATTCGGAGCCGAACAATCCCAAACTAGTTAAATGAAGTAAGAACTAGTCAATATATACTCACAAGATTGAATTCTAACTATTTAAGCAATTTCCAACCTTTTACACAAGTTTCCTAAATTCCGACCCCAGGCCCACGTGCCCGGATTCCGAGATTTTTCGAAGGAAGTTGTTCTCTACAACCTAAGGATCAATAATATATGATTCCTAATTCATTTCATAACAAATTTCGTGGTTAAATCTAAGTTTTATTAAAAACCTAGGTCTTGCTCTAACCCCTTGATTTTTACCTAATTTCTAGTGTTTAATCTATCTAATATGCAAGTATTAAACTAAAGATGGATGAAATAAACTTACCTCACAATGCTAAGTGGAAGTCTCCTCTCCAAAGTTTCCAAAATCACCAATGGAAGAGTGTATAAGTGATAAAAATGGTATTGAACTCGTATTAAATGAACCTCACTGCCCAGAGATTTCCGCATCTACGGTCAGGGGACCGCATCTGCAGTCCAGTATCTGCGAGAATTAGACCGCATCTGCGAAAAGGGGAGGGAAAGTTGGGACCGCATCTGCGGTCTCAGGGCCGCATCTGCGGCTTGGGAGCCGCATCTGCGGTTTCCTGGCCTGGCCACCTGGGCCGCTTCTGCAATGGAAGAACTGCACCTGCAGTCCCGCATCTGCGGTCCAAGAACCGCAAATGCGGTTATGATAGAAGCAGCAATCCTTCAGCCCTTTTCCAAATTTTCCACTTCACTCGAGCCTCGTCCGTTTGATGCTCAGGGCTCCTGGGCCCCGCCCGAACATACCAATAAGTCTGAAATCACGAGGCGGACCTACTCGAACCTTCGGAACACCCGAAACAACACCAAATCTAGAAATCATCCCCTAAAACCAAATGAATCAAACTTTTGAACTTCATGTTCTTAATCTCCCTCTAATGGGCCAAAACGCCCTTAAACTACTCGGATTGACACCAAATTTTACATGCAAGTCTTAAATGATATTTTGGACCTGTACCAGGTTTCAGAACCAAAATACGAGCCTGATTCCTAGGAAATCAATGATTACTTAGTTTCTTTAAATCCTTAAAACTTCAAATTAACAATTTCTAATAAAAATTCATTACTCGAGATAGGGACCTCGGAATTCGATCCCGGGCATACGCCCAGGTCCCATATTTTCCCACAGACCCTCCGGGACCGTCAAATTATGGATCCGGGTCCGTTTGCTCAAAATGTTGACCAAAGTCAAACTTAGTCTTTTAAGAGAATCTTAAAGAATCAAATGGACATATCTCACTCAAAACTCTTCCAATTCCCGAACCGATCGTCCCTGCAAGTTGTAAATTAACTAAAGCAAGCACGAAAAGTTTTATTTAAGGGAACAGGGTTCTAGAAGGCAAAACGACCAGTCGGGTCGTTACATTAACGAAAATTATAGGCTCTGAAACTGATGATACTCGTTATTACTGATTTTTTATATCTAACATTAAGTAAGGTGAATCAGATTCAATTAGAAACTCCTATAGGCATGCTTTCTAGGTGTTACTAATTTAAAACCTTGAAGACGTAGTATAAAAATGCAGAAGACGCGTTTTAAACCTATGGACATGATATCTAGATGCTGAATTCTATTTAAGATATGATGCCCAAGTGCAATTGAATGTTTAAGTCCTCTAAGCATGGTATTTAGGTGCAGAAATTTGTTTAAGACCTATGAACATAATTTGTATATGAGAAAATGGATATACATGATTCAGAAAGACCTATAGGCATATTTTCTATATGCATATGCAGAATAAAGATTGACTTATAGGCATGATTTCTGGACGAGAGTAGTAGACCTATGATCATGATTTCTATATGAAAAAATGGACATTCAGAATGTCCTATAGACATGCTTTCTATATGCATTTGAATATGCAGAATTCGAAAACCTATAGACGTGGTATCTATGCAGAATTCAGAATTACTATAGACGTGGTATCTATGTGAGAATACAGAATTCAGAAATACCTATAGGCATGGCATCTATGTGAGAGTGCAGAATTCAGAAATATTTATAGGCATGGCATCTACCCTTTGCATACATAGTTACCCGCCCTTTCACTAACCAGCCCCAAATGTTTATTACAAAATTATTACAACCCAGAATAAGTAAAATACATCAGAAAAAAATAAAAGTACAACCAAAGGAAAGCCTGATTCAGACTTCATGTCTGAAATATGAGGTAAACTAACTCCATAAGATCAAGATCCAAAGCCTTTTTCCCATTCGAGTTTGTCAAAGTTCCCTAAGAGCATCAAAAGGACTCCGTGCAATGCTCACACCCAAATGTATTATCAGATTAGGACAAGTGCAGTGTGGAAGGGCCAGCCCTCAAGTGTCAAAGTTCAGAGGGAACTCAAGGTCCCAAGGCAAAGCTCACAAGAGAGGGGCAGAACTTACAGACTAAGAGGGAGTGCAAGTGTAGAAAAGAATTCTGAGAGAGGGAAAGGGGAAGGGAAACACCTACAAATAAGTACACATAGGGGTACATGGGAACGAGGAGGTTGTAAAGATCCAAGGGCAGGCTGTGGGCATACCCAGCAATGGTGAATACTAGCATACCTATAAGTCTGTTAGAACACACTATTAGAGGCTAGTATCTCGAGGGATCAAGCTTAATTCATGGACAATAATTTGCATATTGCCATGCCTTGAGCCATAGCTCAAACACATAGGGGGCAGGGGTTTGGGATTCATAATAGAAACAGGCAGAAAGAAATCAGCATGTTAATTTAAGTGTTGAACTATACAAAAACAGTAAGTAGGCATGGATACAAAAGCAGTAAATAAACACATTGTCGTGGTGCTAAAGCTTAAATTAGAACATACCAGTTTCAAAGAAACAAATAGAGAAAAGCAGTAGGTCTTATAAACAGGCCACAATGCAAGCAAATAAGAGAGAATACTATTGTGTGTAAGTGTAGTTTCAGAAGAAAACTATGAGTGAGTGATCCATTTCTGTGCTAATGAAAGAGTAGTGTATTTATAGTGTGAAAAATAGGCAGAAATAAGGTAAGAAAACAACTAAGGGACTGGGGTATCAATTAAAAATCAATCAATACAAGATTTCCCTTAATTAAGGAACTCGGATTCAAACGGAAAAACTATTTAAGGGAAAAAATCAAATAAACATCTTGTGCAAAGCATGCAATTAGGGGTAAATACATAAGAAGTTACTTAAGGGCAGAATTTTGAAATACACGGTTACATAAATAAGGTAAGAAAAATCAATTAGTAGCCAGTAAATCAAGGATCAGAGATTTTGTAATCACTGGTCCATGAGTGAACCAGGTCAGAAAAGCTGAGAAAAGTTTTAACTTAAGTCGAGTCACAGGGAAATCAACCAAAAAGGAAAGAAATCAATCAAGCCTATATAGAAGGAAGTCTGAACTAATCACAAATTTGAAAGACATTTTAGAGGGAAGTTCTGCACATATAAAGAGCATACAAACATGCTAAGCTGAAAGAAAATGACGTGTCATCGCAAAATTAGTAGATAATAGACTACAGGAGCATGGTCTTATTGGTGAAAACCTTGGATGAATAGTTTTCGTGCGCTACTAGACATGCTAATCACTAACACAATTAATTTCTAAACTGCAGCCTACTACATGGTAGTCACATAGGTTAGCGATGTAGAAGAGAAGTATCATCAAATAGCATACAAAAGGTCCAGTGTAAAAGACCTTAAAAGAGTTCAGTGGAAAATTAGAATTGCTTAAAGAGACAGAGGTTGAAAGATTTCGAGATTCAGTTGAGAAACAAATTCAGAAACTCGAAATAGTTAGGGTTTCTGAAATCAGACTGTTTTAAAGATGAAGAACAAACATATCACATAGCCAATGTTTTCAACTCGGATGAACCCCAAATTCTAGGGTTTTACCATCAATCGAGTGCCGAGATGAGAGGACAAGTAAGAAGAAGCTACTAGTCGAAAACAAGTTCAAAGATCTTAGAAGGGAACTGGGGCCTTTGACATGCTTTTTCAGTAACGAAAACTCATGAGAAACATAGTAAAAGAGTAACATGCGAATTACAGTAGAAGAGATCAAAGAAACATAGTAGAAGAAGCTAATAAGAAACATAGTAGAAGAAGACTAATTAGAACACAGTAGGAGAAACATATAAAGAAACATGGTAGAAGAAACTAATTAAGAACATAGTGGAAGAAACTTAATAAGAAACTCACAGAGAACACAGTAGAAGAAACGTAGTAAAAAAACACACAAAATAAAAAGAAAATCAGAAAAGCCTCTAAATAACTCAGAAACCCTAGGTCGGAAAAAAAATAAAGGGTTTTGAAAACATAGCTTTGAAAGAAATATCACGAAATCGTTTAAAAACTTAGGGAAAACACGGATCTGGAACAGATCTAAAGAGATCAGGAAAACCTCAAAAGCTAGGGTTTTAGAGGAACCCAAACTGTGAGAAAGGCTTGGATCAAAGAAGGAGGAATCAAATCCAGGCTCGAAACAGACATAGCTTGCAGGAGCAAGGCCGGAGATTGCCATAAAACTTGAATCAACGAGGCCTGGATGAAGCTTCTTCGTGGTCAGGCCATGAAACCTCAGCAAACGAGCGTGTATGCACCCTGGAAGGTTGTTAGGTGGTGAGACCATCATAGATTCAGGCCAGGAGATGGCCGGAGAAGATGGATAAGACTCATCAGAGAGGAGGGGGATGGGGAAGGTTCTAGAGAGAACCAGAGACAGAGAGAGAGTCGGTTGAGTGAGGGAAATGATAGGGGTTTGGGGGGTCGTTTGGTTTAATTTAGGAAGGGTGAATGGTGGTCGTTGATCATTTTGATCAACGACCTGGATTAAATGGGGATCCGGGTGGGTTATTCAAACGGGTTGTGGGTTGGGTAGATTTAGGATTTGGGCTGGGTAACTGGGTTTGAGATTGGGTTTAATTAGGGGTTCAAATCTGGCCAAAATTGAAATACAAATGGGCTATCATTTAAATAACCATTTTCCCTTATTTATTTTATAAAAAATAGTAAAATAATTTTCAAAAATAAATTAAAAGCAATAAATTGATTAATAATACATAATTATCCAATTAGAAATACTGAAGTTAATTTTATAAATATAAACACCATTAAATCTTAAAAAAAAGCTAATGTCGCAATTACGTGCAATTTAGCTTTAAAAATACTAAATAAATTTATAAAAAAATATGCAAAAATTATGTTAGTTATATTTAATGCAAATATGAGAATCCAATAGATGAATCACCAAAATGATAATTTTGGGAACAATTATTGGGTTTTTCTTGCTAAAATAAGGCAATAAATTGATTTAAAAATCCTTAAAATTAAGAGAAAAATATTAAAACCTTGGGACATACTTATATATGCATATTCATGCTATTTTGAAAGTATTTTGCATATTAAAAATATACAGGGAAAAATTAGGTATCAACAGCCAGTTAAGTGATTTCCGCAGAAGCGGAATAATGACCGCAAATGCGGTACCGCAGAAGCGTCTATTGTGCCGCAGATGTGGAACAACTGGGCAGAATATATAAGTTATTCATTTCGTGAATTTGAGCTATTTCACCATTTTTTACTTCGGCCTTGGAAATTTTTGGGCGATTTGATAGAGGGATTTCAAGAGAACTTCATTGAGGTAAGGAATTCGGACCAAGAACCCGTTCCTATGCTATTATTTCGTGAATTAGAACTAGAAATTATGGGAATCAAATGTTGAAATTGGGGAAAACTAGGGATTGGAAAATTGGACTTTTGATTGGGGATTTGAAGGTCCATTTGGGGTCGAATTTGAGAATTTTTGATATGTATGAACTCGTGGGAAGATAAGGAATCTATTGGTGTAAAAATTTCTGAATTTCGAGACGTGGGCCCAGGGTCGGGTTTTGGTAATTTTGGGATATGTGTCCTTTATTGATTGTTTTCGCTTGGGCTTCGTTCCCTTAGCATATTTTGACTTCCTCGTTCTGATTTTGGATAGATTCGATGCGAGTGGAGGCCGATTCGAGGGGCAAAGGCGCCGCGAGCTAAAGATTTAGCCGGTTCGAGGTGAGTAATGATTATAAATGATGTTCTGAGGGTTTGAAACCCCGTATTTGCACATCGTAGTGCTATATTGAGGCGAGGCACAAGCTTGATGGCGAGCGTGGGGTCATGCACTATTGGGGATTGTGACTTGGTCCGTCCCAGTTGATGATTTTTATCGCATAATTGACTAAACTTATTTGCTATCCTCATGATTTGGGCTGAATGTCATATTTAGGCCTCGTGCCAACTATTTGAATCCTTCGGGGATTTTTATTACTATTTCCTCACTGTTTTGACTTATTACTTGAACTCATTCACATTATTTTCCATTGTTTTCATACTCAACCATGCTTACTCAGTTTTAAGACTTAAATGATATTTTTAAACGATGTTTGGGCTGAGAAACACTATTTTACTATTGCCCGAGGGGCTTGTGAGGATTTTTGACTGAGTAAGGTCGAGGACCTATGTTATGAGGAAACACAGATACTGATTTGGGGCTGAGGGCCAGAGATATGTACGCCACGAGGTGGCTTGATTGATATGAGGCCGAGGGCCTAGTTTTGATGCCATAAATGGCTTGTTATTGCGATTGGGCCGTAAAGGGCCCCTCCAGGAGTCTGCACACCCCCAGTGAGCGCGGGTACCCATTGTGATATGAGATTGAGCCCGAGAGGCTGATATTGTTCTATGTGAATGCCCGAGGGGCGGGTACTGTTCCAAAATTTTGCCCGGGGGCGGATTTGTTGATATTGTGCCCGAGGGGCAAACCTTATGTGGTTATTTTTCTTAATTGACTGTCAATTACCTGCTTAATCATTGAAAAGGTTTTTCATGAAACTACATTGAGATAAAGAATTTTACCTATCTTTCACTGATTTACTAATTTTACTTGGTTTTACTGCTTCATTACAAAATGCTTTGTGCCTTACGTGATTTCTTATTTTCAGTCTTTATTTACATTTGTTACTCACTAAGTTGGAGTACTCACTTTACTCCCTGCACCCCTGTGTGCAGATTCAAGCGTTGCTGATCCTACCAGTGCGAGTTGAGAGCTCCCGACGGACATTCGGAGTTCACGAGGAAGCTGTTTGACATCTGCAGACCCGTGTTTCTCCCTCTTTATCATTTCTATCTCATATCAGACTTTTGTACTAGTTGTAGACCTTTCAGACTTGTATTAGGTTTTATAGATGCTCATGACTAGTGACACCCCGGTTAGGGCTGTGTTGGGTTGTTCTTCCGCGTATTTATGATATTATCTGCTACTTTGGATTATCTATTCATGTTTAGACTGTTTCTAAATGCTAAATTGTTAATAATTGGAAAAATGGGAAGTGTCGGCTGGCATTGTCTTCACGAGATGCGCCATCACAACTGGAATATAATTCAAAATTAGCGACCAAAGTTGGTCGCTTACGAAAGGGGAAGCAGATAGAGACCAACTTTGGTCGCTAATCTGGGACCCAGTTATAAAATTTTAATAATTATATTATTATTTAAAAAAAATTATAAAATATAAATAAATATAATTTAAAATTAGCGACTAAAGTTGGTCACTTACGAAAGGGGAAGCAGATAGAGACCAACTTTGGTCGCTAATCTAGGACCCAATTCTAACATTTAACAATTATATTATTACTTTAAATATTATAAAATATATAAATAAATCTGATTTAAATTTAGCAACCAACTTTGGTCACTAATTTTAATTTTTGGATAATTAGCGACCAAAGTTGGTCGCTTTTCAGGTCAACATTGGTCAAAATTAAAAATCACTTTTATATTTACTATCTAAATAATATAAATGTAATTTGTTAACACTTTTGTAATACAAGAGATGAATACACTAAAATATACTCTACATGTTATATATGTAGTTAAAATTATATATATATATATATATATATATATATATATATATATATATATATATATATATATATAGAGAGAGAGAGAGAGAGAGAGAGAGATAAGTTGAGACGTTTTGTTTTTAATATTCAATGATGCATCTGAGTAGGTTATAAGTCGATGAATCAATTTACAAGTGTATAAATCCCTAAAATAACCCGACCCTGTGTTACTAGCGCTTCATGTATATATATATATATATAGACACACACACAGAGACACTTCACTGTAATATTATAACGTATATATAACTTGTTATAGTATATGTTAGTGTGTGTATATATATATAACACACACACTTTGTGCTGCTTTAACTACATATATAGCATGTTATAGTATATGAAATTTTATTGATTATTTGTATTATAACAGAGTTAATGGATTACATTCATTCATCACTAGGTTATAAGTCGATGAAATAATTATAACAGATTAATTGATATAGGTCGAGACGTTTTGTTTTAAATATTCAACGATGCATCTGAGTAGGTTATAAGTCGATGAATCAATTTACACATAGATATATTTGATGAAAAATTATATATACTAATTAGGATCTTGACAAGTCAATCAATCCCTAAAAGAACCCGAGGTAGGGTTCTTTTAGGGATTGATAGACTTATATATACTAATTAGGATCTTGACAAGTCAATCAATCCCTAAGAGAAATATAATTCATTAACTCTGTTATAATACAAATAATGAATACAATATCATATACTATAACATGCTATATATGTAGTTAAAGCAGCACGAAGTGTGTGTGTTATATATATACACATACTAACATATACTATAACAAGTTATATATATGTTATCTCTCTCTCTCTCTCTCTCTCTCTCTCTCTCTCTCTCTCTCTCTCTCTCTCTCTCTCTCTCTCTATATATATATATATATATATATATATATATATATATATATATATATATATATATATATACACATAAGAACATGAAGGGCTAGTAACACATGGTCGGGTTATTTTAGGGATTTATACACTTGTAAATTGATTCATCGACTTACATGCATCATTGAATATTAATAATTATTTATAATAATTGTAGTTAAATAAAATAAATATTTATAGCTAAAAATAATTTTTTTATAGCTTATAATATTTAAAAACCAAAAAAGAAAAAAACAATTTAATTTTTTTTAAATAGCGACCAACGTTGGTCGCTATTTTTGGTCAAACGGTCAAAACATATTTACAGACCAAAAATAGCAACCAAAGTTGGTTGCTTTTCCTAATTCTAGAGACAAAAATGGGTCCCCTCCCCCTCCCCCAATGTCTCTTATTTCCTTCCCTAAAATTTCCCAAACTCTCTCTTTCCCTCCCCTTCTCTATTTCACTCACCCAAATCCCATCCCCCACCTCGCGCCACCACTGCCCCTTGCTCGCCGCTGCCTCACCGCCCACTGCTCGCCGGCCACCACCACTGTTGTCACGACCCTAAATCCGGACCCATCGTGATGGCGCCTCTCGTGAAGACAAGGCCAACCAACTATCCCAATTCGATGTTAAACAGTTAAACAACATGAAAACAGTCTAAAACATGATTTGATAATACTAAGTAGCAGATAATATCATAAAAATGCGGAAGTTCAACCCAATACAGCCCTAACCGGAAATCGCCAAAATATAAACTTCGCCAATTCAAGCCTAAATCTACTCCGAACCTCCAAAACTCATTCTGATCGCTCTCCTAAGTCCCAAATCACCTACCGAAGCTAACCGAACCATCGGAACTCACATTCGAGCCTTCTAACACATAAGTCAACGTCCGGTTGACTTTTCCAACTTAAGCTTCCTTAAAAGAGACTAAGTGTCTCAAACCTTACCAAAATCATTCCGAATTCGATCCGACCAACCCGATATCACATAACACGGATAAACAAAGCATAAAGAAGCAGAAATGGGGAAACAGAACTGTAACTCATGAAACGACTGGCCAGGTCGTCACATCCTCCCCAACTTAAACAAATGTTTGTCCTCGAACGAGTCAAGAAACATACCTGAAGCCTCAAATAGGCGAGGATATCTGCTCCGCATCTCCCTCTCGGTCTCCCAGGTAGCCTCCTCCACGGGCCGACCTCTCCACTGCACTTTCACTGAAGTTATATCCTTCGACCTCAACTTTCGAACCTGATGACCCAAAATAGCTATTGGCTCCACATCATAAGTCAAATCATCATCCAACTGAACCGTGCTGAAATCCAAAACATGAGACGGATCTCCAATATACTTTCGGAGCATAGAAACATGAAATATCGAATGCACACTCGACAAGCTGGGTGGCAAAGCAAGCTCATAGGCCACCTCCCCAATCCTCCGAAGCACCTTAAAAGGCCCAATGAATCGATGACTCAATTTACCTTTCTTTCCAAATCTCATAACACCCTTCATGGGCGAAACCTTCAACAGAACGTTCTCGCCAACCATGTAGGACACATCTTGAACCTTCCTATCATCATAACTCTTTTGCCTCGACTGCGCGGTACAAAGCCTCTCCTGAATCACCTTCACCTTTTCTAAGGCATCCTGCACCAAGTTTGTCCCCAATAGCCTAGCCTCACTGGACTCGAACCAACCAACTGGAGATCTACACCGCCTCCCATACAAAGCCTTATGCGGAGCCATCTGAATACTCGACTGGTAGATGTTATTATAAGCAAACTCTACAAGCAATAGAAACTGATCCCATGACCCTACGAAATCAATGACACAAGAACGTAACATGTCCTCCAATATCTGAATAGTGCGCCCGGACTGCCCGTCCGTTTGAGGGTAAAAAGTTGTGCTCAACTCAACCTGAGTACGCAACTCTCGCTGCACAGACCTCTAAAACTGCGATGTAAACTGAGTGCCCCTATCTGAAATGATGGAAACTGGGATACCATGCAAACAAACAATCTCTCGGATATAGATCTCTGCCAACTGCTCTAAAGAATAGGTAGTACACACAGGAATGAAGTGCGCGGACTTGGTCAGCCGATCCACAATCACCCAAATAGAATCGAGCTTCCTCAAAGTCCGTGGAAGTCCAACAACAAAGTCCATAGTGATCCTTTCCCACTTCCACTCTGGAATATCTATCTGCTGAAGCAAGCCACCCAGTCTCTGATGCTCATATTTCACCTGCTGACAATTGAGACACCGAGCCACAAATCCCACAATATCTTCATCCTTCTCCACCAATAGTGCTGCCTCAAATCCTGATACATCTTCACGGCACCCGGATGAATGGAATACCGCGAGCTATGGGCCTCCTCTAGAATCAACTCCCGAAGCCCATCCATATTGGGCACACAAATCCGGCCCTACATCCTCAACACCCCATCATCACCAATGGTCATATCTCTGGGATCATCATGCTGAACTCTATCCTTAAGGACAAGCAAATGTGGATCATCATACTGGCACTCTCTAATGCGATCATATAAGGAAGACCGAGAAACCATACAAGCCAATACCCGACTGGGCTCCGAAATATCTAATCTCACGAACCGATTGGCCAAGGCCTGAATATCAACTGCAAGAGGTCTCTCCCCAACTAGAATATATGTCAAACTTCCCATACTCACTGCATTTCGGCTCAAAGCATCGGCCACCACATTGGCCTTTCTCAGATGGTACAATATAGTGATATCATAATCCTTAAGCAACTCCAACCATCTCCGCTGCCTCAAATTAAGATCCTTTTGTTTGAACAAGTGTTGGATGCTACGATGATCAGTAAACACCTCACAAGACACACCATACAAGTAATGTCTCCAAATTTTCAAAGCGTGAACTATGGCAGCCAACCCCAAATCATGAACGGGGTAGTTCTTCTGGTAGGGTTTCAACTGACGAGAAGCATAAGCAATAACTCTACCCTCATACATCAAAACACAATCAATACCAACTCTCGAACCATCACAATACACGGTATATGAACCTGAAGCTGATGGCAAAACTAATACTGGAGTTGTGTTCAAAGCTGTCTTGAGCTTCTGAAAGCTCTCCTCACACTCGTCCGACCATACAAATGAAGCACCCTTCTGAGTCAACTTGGTCAAGGGCGATATGATAGATGAGAATCCCTGAACAAACCGGTGATAATAGCCTGCCAAACCAAGAAAGCTATGAATCTGTGTGGCTAAAGACAGTCTGGGACAACTCTAAACCGCCTCTATCTTCTTCGGATCAACCTGAATACCCTTGCTGGACACCACGTGCCCCAAGAAAGCCAATGAACCGAGCCAAAACTCACACTTGGAGAATTTTGCATAATGCTTCCCCTCTCTCAATCTCTGCAACACAACTCTCAAATGCTCCATGTGCTCCTCCTAACTATGCGAATACACCAGAATATCATCAATGAAGACTATGACAAACGAGTCAAGATAAGGCTAGAACACATTGTTCATCAAATGCATGAACGCTGCTGGGGCATTGGTCATCCCAAAAGACATCACCAAGAACTCATAATGACCATATCTGGTCCTGAAAGTCATCTTAAGTATATCCGAGTCCCTGATTTCAACTAGTGATAACCTGAACGGAGATCAATGAGAACATCCTCGCTCCTTGAAGCTGGTCGAATAAATAATCAATGCGAGGCAAAGGATACTTGTTCTTAATCATTACCTTATTCAATTGCCTATAATCAATGCACATCCTCATAGTGCCATCCTTCTTCTTCACAAATAGAACCGGCGCACCCCAAGGTGACACACTAGGCTGAATGAACCCTTTATCCAGGAGTTCCTGAAGCTGCTCCTTTAAGTCCTTCAACTCCGTTGGTGCCATATGATATGGTGGAACAGAAATGGGCTGAGTGCCCGGCACCAGGTCAATACCAAAATCAATATCCTTATTCGGTGGCATGCCCGACAGGTTTGCAGAAAACACATCGAGAAAATCCCTCACAACTGGAACAGAATCAATATTGGGAGTCTCAGCACCAACATCCCTCACATAGGCTAGATGCGAAAGACATCCCTTCCCAACCATATGCTAGGCTTTCAAGAATGAGATCACTCTACTGGGAGTATAATCAGTCACACCTCGCCACTCTATCTGTGGCACACCCGGTATAGCCAATGTGACTGTCTTAGCATGACAGTCTAGAATAGCACGACACAGAGATAGCCAATCCATGACCAGAATGACATCGAAATCCACCATACACAATAATAAAAGATCCACACAGGTCTCTAAACCCCCAATAGTCACCACACACAACTAGTACACATGGTCTACAACAATAGTATCGCCCACCGGGGTAGATACATCAGCATATGAAGCAAGAAACTCACGGGGCGTACCCAAATAATGAGCAAAGTATGATGACACATAAGAAAAGATGGAACCGGGATCAAATAATATGGAGGCATCTCTGTGGTAGACTGAAACAATACCTGTAATAACAGAATCTGAAGCAATAGCGTCGGGTCTGCCTGGAAGTGCATAGAAACGGGCCTGACCGCCACCTGATCGACCTCCCCTTCTGGGGCGACCCCTAGTTGACTGACCTCCACCCCTAGCTAGTTGGGCGGGTGGTGGTGAAGTAACCGGCGCTAAAGCCGATGACTGACCCATCTACTGAGATGAGCTCGCAAGACGACGAGGGCACTGCCTCCACATATGGAGCATCTCTCCATGCTCATAACAACTCAATATATTCTGTGATTCTCATACACCTACGAAGCATAACATAACCCTTTTCCTTTACTCGATCCATCCTCAATCTCAAATCTTTGTAAGTTATAACTGATTCTCCCGAACGCCTCAACCTGGAACCAACATAGCACATAACCGTGTAATCAACTAATCAATAGCAGACTCCCCCACTTGGCTCTAAGCCATAGATCAAAACACACAATAACTCATAATGCATATATTATATTACTTCCATAATACCACAGTGAGATTAAACTCAATCCTTTATAAGCTTGTGAAACACAAACCATCTGGTACTTTAACTCTTGTGCAAATCTCGCATTCACTCTCGTAACAGTTAAATCTGCTCTCTTAAGTGGCCCAAATTAAATTGTAAATCATATATTTCCCTAGTAACAAAGATCTTCCAATAAATGACACAAGGGATTACGTAAACTTCAGAACAATCCGCATGAGTTAACCCCACCTCTTTTGCCTCAAACTAACATTTCGGTATACCTTCCACTGTCATAAACATTACGCAATCACTTAAACTTCCTGAGTCTGAACTCAGACCGCAACATGAAATCTACTCCACTCCCAATTAGGAAACATGGGAAGATTCTTCACACTCCCATAACTCGGGGCTATACCTCAAATCAAGATGAAAGTCGAACACCTAATAGTCCTTCTATCCTCCAGCAGACCCATCTCGTTGCTTCCAAATCACATGAATACATCTCGCAGTCACATCACACTCATCACGTAACTACCCAGTCATCACCTCCCGTAATAGGGACACAACAAAAAATATGGATCTAGAGACACGCGTTCACAAAATCAACAGCTTAGGGCTCAAGCTATAGGCAAAAATCCGGCCTCGAGTCCTCCAGACTGGACCAACATCAATGCACAGAGATCACATCTCGCCCCTCGATCATGGAATCACAAGTCATCGATGCATATCCGATACTGAGCGCTCATGCGCACATACGAACGCGTGGAAGGAATTCAAAGAGTTACTTTTCAAGCTGAATCAAGGACGCACGAGAAGAATTCAAGAATGTGAAGCTTTTCCTAAAGGTTCTGCAGCCTCTCGAGGATAAATACAGATGTCTCTGTACCGATCTGCGAGACTCTACTAAACTTGCTCATGACTCGTGAGACCTATGTAACCTAGGCTCTGATACCAACTTGTCACGACCCTAAACCCGGATCCGGTCGTGATGGCACCGCTCGTGAAGACAAGGCTAGCCAACTATTCCCAATTCGATGTTAAACAGTTAAACAACATGAAACCAGTCTAAACATGATTTAATAATACCAAGTAGCAGATAATATCATAAAATGCGGAAGTTCAACCCAACACAGCCCTAACCGGAAATCGCCAAAATATCAACTTCGCCAATTCAAGCCTAAATCTACTCCGAACCTCCAAAACTCATTACGATTGCGCTCCTAAGTCCAAAATCACCTCCCGAAGCTAACCGAACCATCAGAACTCACATCCGAGCCTTCTAATACATAAGTCAACGTCCGATTGACTTTTCCAACTTAAGCTTCCTTAAAAGAGACTAAGTGTCTCAAACCTTACCAAAATCATTCCGGATTCGATCCGACCAACCAGATATCACACAACACGGATAAACAAAGCATAAAGAAGCAGAAATGGGGAAACAGAGGGGTAACTCATGAGATGACTGGTCGGGTCGTCACAACTGCCGCCCCTCTCTCTCTCTCCTTCTCCACCTAAAAAAACCAAGGTTAGAATTATAACCTTCAGTCTTTGTTATTTCTAGTGTGTGTGTTAGAATATCTGATGTATTGTAGTTTATTGTTTCAATTCTTTGAACATTGTATTTTATTGAGGATTAGGGTTTAGGTCTTGTTTTAATTAGTTTTGTTAATTAATTTCATTAACTAATTAGTTTAATTAGTGTTGAATTTAGTTTAGTTAGATTTGAATAATACTTTGTATTGTCTTGATAGTTTAGTTAGAATTTAGGGTTTAGGATATGAATTGAAATTTTTGGATATGAATTGGAATTTTAGTTTATGAATTGAAATTTTAGGATATGAATTGGAATTTTAGTTTATGAATTGAAATTTTTGGATATGAATTGGACTTTAAGTTTATGTATTGTAATTTTAGTTTATAAATTAGAATTTTTGGATATGAATTGAAATTTTGTGGATATGAATTGAAATTTTAGGATATGAATTGAAATTTTTGTGTATGAATTGAAATTTTAGGATATGAATTGAGCCTTTAGGATATGAATTGAACCTTTAGGATATGAATTGGACTTTTAGTTTAGGTATTGGAATTCTAGTTTATAAATTGAAATTTTAGGATATGAATTGAACTTTTGTAGATATGAATTGAAATTTTAGGATATGAATTGAACCTTTAGGATATGAATTGAAATTTTTGTGTATGAATTGAACTTTTGGGATATGAATTGAGCCTTTAGGATATGAATTGTACTTTTAGGATATGAATTTGACTTTTAGTTTATGTATTGTAATTTTAGTTTATAAATTGAAATTTTAGGATATGAATTGAACTTTTGTGGATATGAATTGAAATTTTAGGATATGAATTGAACCTTTAGGAGATGAATTGAAATTTTAGGATATGAATTGAACCTTTAGGATATGAATTGGACTTTTAGTTTATGTATTGGAATTTTAGTTTATAAATTGAAATTTTAGGATATGAATTGAACTTTTAATTTATGAATTGAAATTTTAGGATATGAATTGAACTTTTGTTGGGTTGTTGTGGAGATTTTGGTATTGTTTGTAGCTTATGAATTGAATTATATTGTTATTTAGAGAATTTTGTATGCTGGCAGGTGGTGTAGCTGCCAAAATTATACCCAGAAAAGCGACCAACTTTGGTCGCTATTCTATTAAAAATATTCTAGAAATTAGCGACCAATTTTGGTCGCTTATGTTTAAAAAATTAAATTCTTGAAATTAGCAACCAATTTTGGTCGCTTATGTTTAAAAAAATAAAAAAAATAAAAAATAAAAAAAAGTGACCACCTTTGGTCGCTATTTTCCAAATTTTTAAATATAATATTTGGTTTACACACCAAAGTTGGTCGCTATATTTGAATAATAATAAATTAAAAAAAAAAAAATTAAACATAGAGACCAACTTTAGTCGCTAAATTTATATTATTAAAATATTAAAGCGATCAAAGTTGGTCAGTATATTGTTTACCCGGAATATTTGGTCCTTTTACCTTAGAGACCAAAGTTGATCGCTAATTAGCGACCAATTTTGGTCTCTAAGGTAAAGGGACCAGCAAAATGGAGACCAAGCCAGTTTGGACGCTTTTTGGTCGCTTTGTGACTTGTAAGCGACGAACTTTGGTCGCTTTTTGTGGTTGTTTTTTTCCGGATTTCTAGTAGTGTGTGTGGTCCGAGCTAGGGTATGTGGCCGCATACAAAATTATGCGATCCGCGGTACCCTAGATTGACAACACTTGATATTGCTAAGATTGTGCGGCTGCACTTAATTTTGTGCGGTCCGTGATTGGTTTTTGTGGCCGCACTCAATTTTGTGCGGTCCACATAATTGAACTTCAGAGACCTAACAAAGTGATTATGTTGCCACACTCAAAATTGTGCGATCGCGATGGGTGTTGTGCGGCCGCACTCAATTTTATGCAGACCGCGGTTGGTTAACTTCATAGAACCAGTAGTCTGAACCTGGGATCTCTGTGACCGCACTCAAATTTATGCGGTCCGCAATGGGTAGTCCGCAGCCACACTCACTTTTGTGCGGTCCTTGCTGCCCTTTTCAGAGAAGCACTGTCTTTCTTTTCAGTTGTAATTCAATAACACATGTTGAACCCCAATTCTAACTGACTTTCACTACTTGTGTGTTGCAGACAATGGTGCGTTCACGTGGTCGAGGTGATACTTCCAAAGGGAGGGAAGAATCCTCCTGAGGCCGAGGTCGAGGCAAACCCAACCTACCACTGTCAGTTCAAAAGATCATAAACAAGAATGCCACAGCCAGTAGAGTCCCTGATTCCTTAGACACCAGTGAATACCTCCCATCCCGGGAGACTTTTGAGGGGGATTCTATACAACCACAACTGGGGGCACAATCACAATAATTTCCTGATAGGCTCCATTTAGTCAATGAACCTACCTCCTCCTCTAGTTTTTATGCTGACTCGGAGGGAGGTAGTCATGCATCTGAACCATCTTCCCTACCTGCTACAACAGCTACCCGATCAATTTAGATAATGATGATGATGAGGTCTCGGATGATGGGAGAGGGGGTTACACAATTGTGGGAGGTTTGAATAGATCAAGGAAGCCAGAGGTGTGGGCTAATAGGTTTATGAGTGAGAAGGCATATGCCAAGTTTCGGGAATGGTGTCCCCAAAGGTCGCTCACTCTTGAGCGATATTTCATAACTAAAGACCTAAGCCAGCACAATCCGAATGTCCTCAAGCAATTCACGGAGAGAACATGATGGAAATGGTTCACCGGACGTCTGAAAGATGCCTGTCACACCTCCTTTTTTCGGCCCCCGCGAGGGGCGTAGGAGTTTTTCCAATTAAAGGACAATCAAAACGGGATTTGTTTATTTATTTCAGAGTCGTCACTTGGGAGATTTAGGGTGTCCCAAGTCACCAATTTTAATCCCGAATCGAGGAAAAGAATGACTCTATATTACAGTCTGCGTACCAGAAATCCGGATAAGGAATTCTGTTAACCCGGGAGAAGGTGTTAGGCATTCCCGAGTTCCGTGGTTCTAGCACGGTCGCTCAACTGTCATATTTGGCTTGATTATCTGATTTAATACATGTTGAACCTATGTGCAAAATTTAACTTTTAACCGTTTTTATCATTATTCTTATTATTATTATTTTATACAAGAATTACAACGTCGTGAAAATGCATCTCGAACCACGTCACAACCAGTGTACACGTGATTTGTTGACGCATTTTGACTCCGTCAAGATCGGGATTTGGGTTACATAAATGCACACCCATATTTAAGAAAATAACCTTATTAAATATGCGCCAAAAGACTACGCGTTATTATACTTTTAGGTAGGACCGTGAAATTTACTAAACGGCCCATCCCGGGATCTAAGTATTTTTTTTAAAAAAAAATAAATAAATGAGATTGGAGAATCCTGCAAATTTTTGTATTGTTTACATCTATTTATTTTTAGCGAAATCCTTCCTTATTTTATGAATATCCCTAATGACTACATTTTTATTATTACTAAGTTTATCTATAAATATAAAATCAATCTCTACATACTTAAAAATAACATATTAAATAGAAGAGAAAAACAAATATTAATGGAAAGTAATAAAATTATAATTATAAATACAACATGGAATTGTCAAATAATTTTTTTTAAAAAAAAAACTAATTATCCCATAGTCAGATTAAAAATCATATTGTAGATGACTTGAGCTATTGAAATTAATTATTTACAAATACTGAAAATTAAAAATAATCTTGATTACTAAACCGTATTTCTAAAAATTAAATAATTTAACCTTAACTAACCTTGTTTTAATTCAAATCCTGTCCTAATACTTGATTCGCAAAATTAATTCATGTTTTAACTGAATTTAGCTACATAATTTCGATTAACTTAACGTTGGCGATACTAAAATCCTTATGAATAAGGAACTTAATCAATTTTGCCAAACTGATTTGCTAAAGCCATTTTTACGTTATTTTCTTCTATTTTAATTATTTGACAGTTTAATCAGTAATGAACATGCTTAAATATATACTACCTAATAATCAGGTTAAAGCAAAGCATTATTTAATACATCGCTAAAATATGCCTAATTATGCAAAACAACGGCGATTTACAGAATAATAATACATGAAATAACATAAATGCAATTAATAAAAAAAACTAAATTAAAAATTTAAACTTCCATTCTTCATTTTCAACTTACAAAAGGCCAAAATTACAGTTGTGTACCTGGTATTCTCAATATAAGAAGAAGAAAGTCAGCCACGTAGTACGTAACACAGCAACAACAATAATAACCAGCAATCCAGTCAACAGAAATCCTAGTGACAGATTTGAAAATCAAAATAAAATCCAGAAAGACCAACAACAAACAACTGACAGAAACCAAGGGAATTTTTAGATTTTGAAAGACTAATTAATGTTTAACCCTTCTTTTCTAAACCCGTATATCAGAATATTTATCAGGTGTGTACTACTCTCTCTTCTAATTTCCAGCTCCTTTTATTTGTATTTTTTTTCTTTTTCTTTCTTGAAAGTTTTAATATTTTTCGGATTTTTTTCTCGCTCTTAAATATTCAGCTTTTTTTTTCTCTCTCTTTCTCCATCTCTTTTTTCTGTATCCCAAAAATCTGATCAAGTTCTTTTATTTATATCTCCTCCCAAAACCCTTTAATCAATTAATAACAACCACTTTGTCCTACCAAATACACTATCTTCTCACTCATCCCCCACTACATTAAACAAATATATCAATTCCACCCCATTACATCTTGTCCCCCATGCCTAACATAAACAATTACCATATTCCCCTCCACTACATTATGTCTTGTCCCCCATTTATATTAAACAATTATATCACCCACACCCCATTACATTTTGTCCCTCTTGCTTAACATAAAGAATTACAAAATGTTCAATTACCAAACTACTCCTCCGACCTTATTGCAATTACCATTTTACCGTTGAACGTACTGCGATTTTACCAAACTACCCCATCAGCTATAACCAATCAATTAATCAAACTTAACCAAAATATAGCCAATATGACTAATTTCTAGACAAATTCAACAACAACTCATATGAACACAGATGAACAACATCAAATTAATGTGAATAAATCAACCATATTGGGAACCAATCCTGGTTAACTTAGACCAACAATGGATGAGCAAGGAAACAACAATATTAACAACACAACACATGATTCAAACTAAATCAACAAATAAAACACATAAACTCACATTAAATCACTGGATTAAAAATGATCTTCAAACAAAGATGAACATGAATTAAATCTATTTTAAACAACAAACATGACGGATTCAAACGATTAAACCAACATATTTCCCTATTACAACTAAATTCTTTTAGACAAATAACAAGGTCGATGAAGAAACAATTATGAACTTGAATTTGAATTTAACAATATTAACAATTTCTGAAAAATACATAAAACACATGAAACAAATTGAAGAAATAATTAATTAAACTTCAATTTGTATCTAACCAACACTAAACTAACAAATTTTACCTAAACAATAAATAAGAACAATGAAACAAACATGAAACAAACTGAAAAATTCACAAAATAATGAATAAAACAAACATTTACCGATTTTAGATTTGAGAATATCAAAAACAAAATACAGACAGAAATGGAACTCAAAATCCAACTAACCAGAAATGACCAACGACGAACGGAAATGGAAAACTCGGACAGAAAACTCGACGTACTGGACCTCGACTCAATGAAAAACCCTCGAATTTTGACGAAACGAAACTCAACGTACCGGACCTCGACTCAATGAAAACCCTCGAATTTTGATGAAAAGAGGAAGATGAAGCAACAGCAGAAGCAGCGGGAAGCAGTTGGAGAAACCGGCGACGGAGAAACAGCGGCAAAAGCACTGCTGGGACGCGAGCGGCAGCAGCAGTGGTGGAAGCAGCAGCGACGATGGTCGTTTGGACACGACGACGATGGTGTAGCTGCTGGGAGTCATTGCTGCTCGTCATGGCTGCTCGTTCATGGATGCTTGGGGTTGTTTGTGGTCGTCCATGACTGGACGTGGTGGAGAAGACGACGAAGAAACAAGGGGGGGGGCAGCCATGGATGTCGAAGCTTGAAGGTGGTCGTTTGGTTTTAATGGCGGACGGGGGGTCGACTTGGGTGGTCCGATGAGGGGGCTATGCGTGTGTGCGAAGGTGAGGCATAGGGGGAAAGGATAGCTGCCATGGTTGCTTGCTTGAAGCTTGAGGAAGAAGAAGGAAAGAGAGGAGGGGGCAGATGGGTAGTGTAGGTTTTTTTAGGGTTTTTTTGTTTTGTTTTTTTTTTTGAAATGCAAGATAGGGGTGTTGGGTCTTTGGGGTTATGGACCGGGTTGACCCGGTTTGAAATGGACCGGGTCGTGGGGAAGGTTGGACAATTTTTTGGGCCTGTGGCTTACAATTGAAGAAGTGGCCCAGTCCGATTTTTCTTTGCATTTTTGCCCTCTTTTCTTCTTTTATTCTAAAACTAAATTATAAAAATACTTAAATTATTATTAAGAACTAAATTAAGTTATAAAAGCGCAAATTAACTCCCAATAATAATTAACGCATATTTAAATAATAATTAAGCGTAAAATTGTATATTTGGACATTAAATGCTAAAAATGCAAAAGATGCCTATTTTTGTAATTTTCATTTTTTGTAAAACAAACTTAATTACCAAAAATTGTAGAATTAAAATCCTACATGCAAAAATGCGACATATTTTTGTATTTTTATTAATTTAACAAATAAACAATGCACGGACAAATACAAATAATTATTCAAAAATATCACAAAATTGCACACCAAGGAAAATCATTTTATTTTGAATTTTTTGGAATTAATTCTTTCATAGGGCAAAATTCACGTGCTTACAATGCCAATGAATACTTCGTCAAGGAATTTTATGCCAATGTTGCCCACATCAAAAAGGGTACAAAGGTGACGAAGGTCCGGAACTTGAAAATCCGGTTTGATCGCCAATCAATAAATAGATATGCAGGCTTTGAGGAGGTTGAGGTTGTGCAATATATGGAGAATATAGCCTTGGGTGATCGCCCATGGCTAGCTGAGATACTTGCTATTCCAGGGACAACATCTGCATGGCTCATAGCAGGAGTGCTGATTGTTAGACCCACCCTTAACTTTGAAGGAAAAGGGTGGCAAACATTCGTATGCAACCGTCTTAACCCATGTCAGCATGAGAATGTCCTTCCACTTCAACAGGCAGTATTGGTATCTTCCATCATGACAGGATATCTTATTAATGTAGGGAACTTGATGTCCTACAACATGTCCAATGCAGTCTAGAAAGAAGAAAGATCGTATCCCTACCCCAACTTCCTCACGGAGTATTTCCAAGATCAAGGGGTAGAGCCGAGATATTTTTATATGGAGGTAAAGGCTAAAACACTTTTCTCAAGGTATCATCTCCAAGGAGTGGACAACCCTAAATCCAAGGGTAAAGCCACTACCTCCACCGGCCACTCTGAAAAGCCAAGGGTAGTGGCCACTGGGTTAGTTGTCGAGCCCTCCATAGCAGACGGTACTTCTACCAGAGCAGCAGCCATACCTTCCCTATCTTCCGGACCATCTATCTCAATGCCATTGTTAGTGCCTTCATCTTTTACCTACCCTCAGACTGCACTGAGGGTTTCCCGGACACTATCTAGTCTCAACAACTAGATGTAGGAAGCTACCACAAAGCTGACGGCTATATCCAGTGCAGTGACAGCAGAGTCTTCAGCCCCAGTAGCACTTCAAGTACCTCCATCAGTTGAGGACTCATTGAATATGATTATGGACAACCAGAAGAAGATTCTGGACGACCGAAAGAAGATCTGGGAGACTCTTGATACACATGGGAAGGTCATTGCTGGCCTGACCAAGCAGGTTAAGAAGATGAAGTAGTCTCAGGCCTCAAAGAAGTCTGTGGAAAAGTTGACTAAGGAGGTCGAGAAGATTGCACATGCAAGGGATTTGCCAATGGACCTACTCATGGAGTCTACTATCCTAGTAGCACAGACAACACCGGAGGTAGCAGCCGGCCAATCTAATGAGCCGGTTGCCACTTCCCACACTGCTGAGGAGCTGATTCAGATGCTCAACAACCTCATAGTCCCCCAGTCAGAGGATGTGGAGATCCAGTTAGAGGATACAAAGGGTGTTGCTGTTGAGGACCCGATGCAGACAAAGACAACATAGGGAGTTTTCTCTACTCTCTACCCCTTTTCTATGTTCTTATTTGTTATGAGCATTGAGGACAATGTTATTTTTCATTTGAGGGGTGGTCCATTTTGATTTGATAACATTTGGTATGTAATAACCATTACACTAATTTTCTTTATCTTTATTTTCACTTTTGTATGTATATATTTTTACCATTTGATGTATATATTCAATTCCATTTATGTATATATTCGCTTTACCTCAAGTTTGTATATATTCAGTTAAATTTTCATAATTTACTTCATAGCTTCTTTCGTTATTTTTCCTTAGTAGCATAGTTTCTTATTTACTTTAGTAGCTTCTTTTTTAATTTGTTAGCTTCTTTTTAAGTTTTTTGTTGACAATAAGCCTTTGGTTTTCTTAATGCCATGGTTCTTTCAAAAGGTGGATATTGTGTGAACCGGGTGGCTCTTCCCAACGATGGATTGCGTGACAACCTTCTTAAGGGATTAAGTCCGTTTTCTTTATATTTTGATATATATAGTAGTAATGAATAAAAGTGTCTCAAGCAGGCTTTACTTGGTACTAACACATTTGCCTTCGACCTTATGGTTAGAAACAAGTTGATTGGCAAAGAATAGCTCTAGTTGTGACCTTTCGACTCTTGTGTTGACTAAAACAATCATCGAGTGGTTTCTTTGAGCCATTTGTGATGTTCAATCTTAGGTAGGGTTGTTATGGGCCCTCGACTCTGTTCTCTTGAACAATCTAGCAGCTTGAGAGGTGAGACATTGAATTTCAAGTCCAAGTTCCGTGCCAATAAGTCTAGAACTTGCCCTGAATGTTTGTCTAGGCTAAATTCTAAGTGTAGTTCAACTTGAGAAATGACTGTAGGCTCTCCTTGATCCAATTGGAAACTTAAAAGCTTCCATAGCATACCATTGTGATATCCCTAGTCAACCCCTTTAAGCCGAAGCCCTTTTTCTTTCAAAAACCATGTTACAAGCCTTTATCCATTCTATAATTACCCTATCTTGGTACCCGATCTTTCCTTGGAATTCTTGATAGACAATTGGAAAAAGCATAAGTTTAGGGGAGAGACGAGGAAGTGAAAGTGATAAAAGGTACAAAGAACAAAAATAAATGAAGAACAGGGAAGGCAAAGAAAAGAAAGAAAGGCCAAAAGGAAATATGTCAAAAAAAAAGTGAATAAGGTAGAAAGTTGAAGGGATTCCAAGAAAGCAATGATGAAAGGCATGGAATGATTAAAAAAGGAGAAAAATGATTGTCATGAGCAAGAAAGAGTGACAATGTGTCTCTCTAGTTCCCCTAAGGAAGAAGAAAATGACTCAAAGAGTCAAGAAAGTATGAGCCGAAATGAGAAAATGGAGGGCTTAAGGAAAGATGAAACTATCATATGCCGATAAGTCCTACCTTGATCCAAAAGCCTTCATTACATTCCCGCAAAATACTTATATGATTTCGAGTTGAGTGAGATGACATTAGTGATGATTTACATAAGGGGCAAGCTTATGGTACTTAGAGCCGGACTTGTGTCATTCTTTTGAGAGAGATGAGCGTACTTCTTCACAATTCGTGTTTTGAGTGTTACATTCTAAAGTGAGATTTGCTTATGGAGAGTAGAGGAGGAGGAGTTTGGGTTCCACAATAACCTACTTAATAGAGAAAGCTTCCTTGGTGAATTAAGTCAACTCTTGATGCTCCAGTGTCACATTAGAACTATGGTACTCAAAAGGTCAAACATGGTGTTGTTGATAATTCATTTGTGTTGAGGGTAATTGTTAGTCCCAATTGATACATGATTGATTCATCTTAGGCCAGCTAAAATATTCTTTTATTCTAGTGGAGGTGGGAATTACTTTATTTGATTGAGGACAAGCAAAAGTTTAAGTTTGGGGGAGTTGATAAGTAGGGATTTTAACCTATTATTTGCTCTCTTTTACTTGTATTTTAGGCCAAAAATGTTTGAAGGAATTCCTAGAAAGTAATTAAATGTGCTTGCCTGCAGGAATTATTCAAAATGAGCCAAAAGAATCAAAACCAACTCACAAAGGAGTCAAAAGTTGAACAAAACAAAGACTAGACAAAGAAGCCTGAAGCGTGGACCGCACCAATATTGTGCGGCAGCAAAAGCTATGGTGCGGCCGCGATAAAAATTATGCGGTTTGCATAAGGGAGATTTAGAGAGTTGCAACTTCATGCTATAAGATGAGCGCGGACCGCATCAGAAATGTGCGGCCGCAATGAAAATTATGCAGAACGTGAGGACTGAGATTCGGAGAGCTGGCAACTTGAGCAAAAGAGAGGAGTGCGGACCGCACCAGAATTGTGCGGCCGCAGAAGTCCCTGAAGTGGCAGCGACCGGAATTATGCAGTCCACAAAAGTTCAGCTCAACCCAGATCCAAAAGATAAAAATGTGGACCGCATCAGAATTATGTGGCCACAAAAGCAAGAGTGTGACTGCACTCAGAATTATGCGGCTGCACAACCGCCGCAGGGAAAATTTTGTTAGATATTTTTAGCTTAGTACAAATAGAACTTTTTGTTATTTTTAGGTTATTCTATATTTTGTATGAGCACGTGAGACGGATGATCATTCTGTTTTCGGAAATTTTGTACTAGATTCATCTCTTAACATTAGATTTTCATTCCATAAATTAATATTATGGATTTTAACTTCATTTTGTCTTTAGTTTCTGTTATTTTCATGAGTAGCTAAACCCATAGCTAGGGTTGTGACTCATACCTAGTGTGGATATTTAACGGGTATTTGATTTTAGGGCTTGAATGTAAATGTGTTAGTAATATTTAACCTAGTTCTTGCTAGAACTATAGAATTAATGGTTGAAAACATTGATCCATGCCTTTATGACTTAGTCTCTACTTGAGAAAGAAGGACTAAGTCTAGGACAACTAGGCTAAGAAGGAATTGTGTTGAACTCAAGAAATTGATAGCCCCAATTATAGGGTTAAACCTAGAGATAGTAATACCCGACTTGAGCTAATATCACTTGATTTATATGAATAACCATTTGGACTTGAGAAAGTTAAATTGAGCAAAATCACTCAAAGTACCAAAAGGTATAGAGTGAGTACCCAGGTGTGGCAGCTATATTATGATCCCAACTAATCAAGCTTGCCCTAGATTCTGCTACCCATTAGATATCCACCTAGGTAGAAGTCACGACCGAAGTCTCTTTAAACACTTGAAAAATAACAACAAAAATATTGTCCTTAGTTTAAATCATTGCAATATTTAGAGTAAAGTTAGAAGTAGAAATCAAACCCAAACTTATGGAAGTATAATTAGACTCAAAGCCCGCATCTAGCTTAGATTTAAACATAATTCCAATCATTAACTCCCTATGGATTCGATCCCAACCTTGTTGGATTAAAACTGCATCGACCACCCTCGCTACTCAATAGTACTGTAGGCCTGGACCCGATCAAAATGTGCCTATGGGACTCTTCTCTCCTTTGTAAACTAAACTAAAACTCAACATCTACTGATGTCTGGACTATTCACAACCTTTTGTACTTGAGTATCTCGTATCTTTTTCACCTTTACCTTATTTACCATTCAATCTCGCATCGTATCTTCTGTTTGTTTCATAACCTCCCTTACACATAGGTGAAAATTATGCCTTAAATCTCTACTATAATACATGCACCTCTGGTGCATACAAAATCCGGCGAAAGCTTTATATTGACTTCTTATAACTCAGCTCTATGTCACGATCTGGAAACAAAAGAAGGGTAACATTTCCTAAATGCCCTATAGCCTCGCAAATTATAAATATGGCGTGCAACACACCTATAAATGAGACTATACTAGGCACGGCTTTGTAGACTCCCTATGACATGACTTGCTATGATACCACTTTGTCACGTCCCAAACCTGGGGAGGCATGGCTGGCACCCGATGCCGTACTGGCCCGAGCGAACCACTTTGTAACTAGTTTTTTTTTTCTTAACTATCATGGGCCAACATGGATACAACTCGTAATGTATTACTATAAATGGAAAAATACAATATCAATGAACCATCTTTCTTAAATCTTGAATACATATGGGCCGTTAAGGCCTCTGACATACTGTACAAAATGAACCTCTGTCTACAAAGCCTCTAAGAGCATTAAATATCAAACAGGACAGGGCACTGGCCTATCCATAAGTCTGTAGCAAAACTCTAACACGATGACTCATAGACTGGGCTACACTCTAAATGAGGCAGAGTCTTAACGATCCTTCGTTGAATGCTAACGTCGTCTACTATGAGGGCTCATCAAACTGATAACCTATACCTGCAGGCATGAATGCAGCATCCCCAACAAAAGGACGTCAATACGAATAATGTACCGAGTATATAAGGCAGAACTCAAACATAACAATAAGTCAACATTAATTAAAGACATATAAGAATCAACCTGAATCTCTGAAGTGCCACCATATATGCATACTTATTATACTTATATATATAATGCTTCTCTTTGAGACTATTATCCATATCGTATGATGCATGACTGCTCAACTAATCAGTGGTAATTGCCCGACCGGGCCTAGCTAGGTGGTAAATGCATGACTTCCCAATCGGTGGTAAATAATAATACATAACTGCCCAACTAGTGGTAATTATCGGACGGGCGGTAGCACAGTGGTAAATGAAGATGCATGTCTGCCCAACTGGTTGTAGCACAGTGGTAAATGAATATGCATGAATACCCAACCAGTGGTAAATAATACTCCCTCCGTTTCATATTAAATAAGGTACTTTCCTTTTTAGTCTGTTCCAAAACAAATGACACATTTCTAACTTTGGAAATAATTCAACTTTAAACTCTTTTATTTTACCCATTTACCCTTAATGAGAAGCTTTTATAGCCACACAAATGTTATGAGCCCACAAACTTTTTACCCCTTAAGCTTTTAAAACCACAAGTTTTAAAAGTCTTATTCTTTTTTCTTAAACTTCGTGCCGAGTCAAACTACCTCATATAATATGAAACGGAGGGACTAATACATAATTGCCCAACCGGTGGTAAATAATGATACATAACTGCCCAACCGGTGGTAACTGCTCGACCGGCGGTAGCATGGTGGTAAATACTTGAAGATGTATGTATCACAATATTATAAATATTAACATCTCTATCATAAACCTCAATAGGGACTTAGAGACATACTTAGACATGTTTGAATATCATTTTATAGGAATAAATAACAAAGACATCCTTAACTGCTAAGAGTAGAAACACTTATGAAATAGCATTATGTTTACATATCGTTACTTGGATCATGCCAAAAGGAAGAAGGGATAACCTTAACATACATGATTTGGTTCTCTTGACAACCCCTCTAACATACGACAAAACACGTGATGGCAAGATCAAAGTAGGAAAAATTCGTATGATATTCTTGAGAAAGATTGCATTGTACTTCCTTAGAATCACAAAATCTCACGTTGGTAAGTATTAAGAAGTCTTGTATGAGATGTTTGAAGCAAATCACATTACATTTAAGAAATATGATTTCTTGAGAATTTGCTGAACCTTCTTCATTTCCTTGTGGAGAATACAAAGTGAATTTAGAGAAGTATTGACCTTTGGGTATGACCCCCAAATTTTATATGACTTAGCCACAAGAATCCTCAACATGTGCCACCTAATTGTAGTGACCAAAGAGTCATCATGTAGTCTTGATCCAATTACACTTGTTGCCACGTTAGGTTTTCACCAAACTTATCCACAATTTTAATTATTAATCCACTAATCTCCTGATTATCTTGTTAATCCCCCCACTAATTCAATAATTACCCAATTATCTATATAATTAGGAATTATCCTAAATTACTTAAAATACTATTCACTTTTAATACACTTTATGCACCTTACTATCATGGTCATGTGGTACCTTGTATGACACTAGTCTATAAATAATGGGTATTATAACTCGGATCGTATTATATCCCAAAATATCAGATTTTGACGAAACTCATTTTCTTCGATTCGCTTACCCTCTCACCTTCACGAATTTGCTTATCACTTGCTTGAAATAGCATAATACTTATAATCTCCAAAAAATCTTGTCCTAGAACTGATGTCAATTATCTTACGACAAATTCATCGTATAATACTACA
The DNA here is from genome assembly GCF_000715075.1 of Nicotiana tabacum. Lineage (NCBI taxonomy): Eukaryota > Viridiplantae > Streptophyta > Magnoliopsida > Solanales > Solanaceae > Nicotiana > Nicotiana tabacum. Next base: position 9,066,206 of record NC_134090.1, read on the forward strand.
AGGTGTAACATCGTCATAATATAATACTGCGGAGCATGACATCATCGTAATACTACAGGGTGTAACAACTATGTGCATGTCGGTTGATGTCTAAAACTTGCCCCGTGTGCTTGCAAAGTGAAATAGTAGTCTTGCTCAGTCTAGTAAGTGATAGAGGCATTTCTTTGTTAAGCCACATATATGCTTTCACCCACCTAATTAATGTGTATCTTAGTTAGCCCCTTTGAGCATGTAATCCTATTTATTTGGCAACCACACTACAAGCTTGACCCTTTGTTTAAATTGACTATCTTTTTGTACCAGTTACCTCTCTTGAGCACTTGAAATTGTTATGAGTTTGTTAAAAGCTAAGTAGAGGTATAATTGAATTTTTGAGTGGATCTAAAAAAATGGAGAAAGGTGCACTGTTTGAAAATAGTGAAAGTCACTTGTGGGGAATTAAAAAAAAAGTTGTTTGAAAAGAGAAAAAAAAGAAATATATACATTGATATGGCAAAAAAAAAGTTTGTATATGTATTAAAAAAATTGATTCCTTGCTAGCGGTAGTTCTCGCCTTGCTTGTGCTTAAAGAAATTAGGAGCTTGGTGTTAATATGATGTGAAGGTCGGGGTTTGGTTCAATATAAGTGTGGGATTTAGATCGCTAATGTATATGTATTAAAGTGCTCAGGGAGGTGTAGTCACTTTATCCAAATGTATCATACTCGTCATGTAGCCTACACTATAACCAAATAAAGTCTTACTTGATTCTTGACTGAATGAGCTCAAATTAGAAGAGTATTACACTACGGGCAAGCCTACGTGCATCTTCTGTGGCACATGAATTTTGATTCTCAGAGTGAGTTAATTCTTTCTATATTGAGTTCCTATTTATTCTTGAATTTTTATTGTATGTGGAACTACTCTCTATTATTTGTGTGAGGTCACATAGCTGAAGGAAAGGTAATGTCTTTGGCCTCAATGTTAGAGTAAGTGAGCAGGCTGTGAAAAATGTGTGGTGTTTTTGAGTCGAGTCTTGAGGTTAGGATGTTATGATAGGGTGCTTAGTCTGCTTTAAATATTTTTGGCATGATGCGTTAGGGAGGTTGTTTGATACAAAGGTCGTCCTTATGTGAAGTGTAGTCTGATTGTTTGAGGACGAGCAATGGTGTAAGTGTGGGGTGTTGATGGTAGACTAGAAACCCGTATTTCGGCTGTAGTATTGCACTCTAATTACTGCATTTTACGTGTGTTTGAGCCTAACTGATAGTGAATTATACTTATCACGCGTTTTATGCCTTGTAGGAAATAATTTCGAGCTATTAAAGTAATTTGGAGCATAAATCGAACAAGTAGGAACAAGTTTGAGTAGATGCCCAAGAAATTAAAATGGGATCACGTTAGGGGGTCGAAGATCATGTCCGGATGTCAAAAAGTGAACAAAACAATTTAATCTGAGAAAACCTCACAGTCGCGCCGCATGGGCCGAGGCACGGCGCGACGCAAAAATATCAGAGTGATTTTCAATTTCGGTAGGAAAGGGTAGTTTCATCCAGATTTATTTTTACATGGTATAAATACACCAAAATATGATTTCTAGGGGACTTTTGACATATGAAAGATTGGAGAACCAACCAAGGCAAGAAGACTTAAGAATTCATCAAGATTTCAACCTGCAATCGATGAAATACGGGAGTTTGTATTGAATCATTAGAATTGATGTTTTCTTTATTCTTAAACTTATTTGAGATATCTTACTCCATTGCTATGGAGTAATTTTTATTAGGGAGTTGACATATACGGTATTTTGATAACGTGATTAGGATTTAATTTTTGATAATTATTAGAATTAATTGATGGAGCTTTAATTTGTATTGTGGAGTTATTTATTATTTTGCTTAATCGAAAGAGGAGTTTGATATTGAATCTCTTCACATTTTATGCTCTAGTTTAAATTTGTGATTCAAATATATAATCGAAAGAGCCTCTTGAATTGTTAATCAAACTAGAAAATAAGGGAATATTCGTGAGAGGTTACCCTTAAGATCATAACCATCAATTTATTGTCTCAATTGTTTATCGTGCTTCAATTGGATTAATTACTGAAATTAATGTTTAATAGAAAGAGGAACATTAACTTCAAGTGCAATCTGATTATTGATTGAACTCGTGAGAATCAACCGTATTATAGAGAGAATTAACTCAAGAATTGGATCCCGAGTTAGTTATCTTGCACCTATTTAGTAAATTACCATTATTTCTCTCATTGATATTTCGTCGTTGATCATCTGCTGTCTTTTGTGACCAATTGTTAATAACTTAATTTTTAGTAGTTAATCGTAGTAATAGTCACTAAATCAAGTGTTAATTTTATTGGATTGTAATCAACTGGAAATTATTCGAACACTATTTAAATCCAATCATTGTGGAGATGATAAATAATCTATACTATTTTTGACTAGCAAATTATATTTTTGTGTTGTGTTTTGCGCTCGTCACTCCCTTATTTTGCCGTTGTAGTACTCGCCTAGGGTGTCACATGTACATAAAAATATATATTTTTGTGGTCATATATATATATATATGAAGTGATCGGGGCAACAACTTTTCGTAACACTATTATATTAACAAACTTAATGTATATATGTTTATGTTGAAGAAAAGTTGTGATAATTAAATAAGAGAGCTATAATTTGACAAGGGTGTCCTACTTGCATTAATATTTCAAGCAAAGATTTTTATTTCATATTCTCTGACAATACAGATCTTAGTGTCTCATTAGCAGCTGATCCTAGGTTTATTCCTTTGAAACACAACCCATGTGAAATCCAAATATGAAAACATAAGCTAGTACCATTTATAATAAATTAAGGTATTGTTTTCTCCTTTTTCCTCTGGATGTTTTTGTTCCTTTCTTTGGGTAGGGAGAGGGAACCAGCAAATTTAATTTAAGAGTAAGCGCAAATGATTTTTAAATTGAAGTGGTGAGTTTTCCCCTAAAAGTTGTCATTCTTCAAATAATATTTCCAAAAAAAGAAAAATTAAGTAGAGATGACCTCATAGATGCGCCACATAAAAGTGACACTTGTATACGGGTAAAATCGAGGCTAATGAACACCCCGATTTCCCGGTTAGGCAAATAAAACAAGGACATGACTACAGGAAATCGGAATTGAAGCTAGGAATCTCTCGTATTAATGACTGAACGAGGCGCTTACCACCGGAGCCATCGAGACAACACCCCCTGAGGCCATCGAGACAACACTCCCCGGATTCGGTTCGAGCTCCAAGAGACCACTACCGAACAGTTGCACATGACTAACGTAGGGCCGTGATATCCGCGCCCAACCGGATATCACGGTGTGGATTTCGGCTCGTATTGACAGCAAATCAGTGATTAACGAAAAAGAAGATTTTTACCTTTCTTAGAATTGTACTAGGGACGAAACTCTCCTACTATATAAAGGAGATGATTTTTATTCAATGGGACACTATTACACACATATCAAGGCAACATAAACTTGTTTTCTCTAGTGCTTCTAAGTTAAGGAAAACTTCTTATTTTTGCTCATAGCTCTTCATATATATATATTTAGCTCCAGATCGAGGGCACAACGATTGCTAAGCTCAAATCCTAGCCCGGACTTAATACCACAACTGGTTTGGTTATTTATTTTATTTTTAATTCGTTTATCTAACGTTATTGATCACTTGTATTGAATTAATTCACATATCCTTAAAATCGCGTATAAATTCAATTGTTATCTATTTTTAAGGTTAAACAACACTCTAATGTAGTTAAATCACTTCTCTTTATAGAAATAAGGAAGTTTTCCGACATAAATTCGAATTAATCGAAAGCAAAACAATGGAGTATCAAATACTAAAAAAAGGAAAATTCTGTATGCTCTCCGCCTTTCTACTCATAGCATTCGCTATTACATTTATTTTATCTGAATAATATAAGATAGTGATATTATAATCTTTAAGCAACTCAAGCCACCTCCGTTGCCTCTAAATGCAGTACTGAGCAACTCCCTCTTTCCCTCAACTTTGGCAAATACAAACTTGGAGTACATTTTCATTTTTTGTATAATTAATGAAAATATTATAGATTTTGGTTTAACTAATTATATATATATATATATATATATATATATATATATATATATATATATTGCGTAAGTTTCTTTAATTTAAAAGAAAATGATTTTTATCATTAGGAAATTTCATTCCTAAGATTCGGATGGTAAAAACTCTGATTAAGGAAAAAAATATCTCTAATTAAGAAATGAAGGGTCTTATTCATTCCCCACCCCTCCTCCCCCCAAAAAAAAATGAAAGAAATAAGGATAAACTGGGACCCTCACGTCGCCTCAATTTTGTTTACGTGAAGAGTGGGTCCCAGTTCTGTAGAGTTGTCAGCCATATCTGACTCAGTGTGGGCCTCGGAATATTACTGTACAAAAATGCTCGAATCACTAAGTATTCATGTTAATATTCATTTTCTTTTGTGGTTCAAAATAGAAATATAATGAAATTGAGGTCCTTATCCTTAAAGCTACTCCCCAAGCCGCACAACAAATACGTCACTGTGTTTGAGCCGATTAGCCATAACTCAATTTTAGACCAGTCTGGCATTTAATTTTTGACCAAGTCAACTCCAGCATGACCGAAAAATATGAAATTACAAAATCTATATATGTGTGTGTAAAGTCCTTTTACATATTACAATTGTAAATGACTATGGTGTATTTGACCGTTATTGTTAACAAAAAAATATAGATCATGGTTCAAATAATTAAATTTATATAAATATAAGTTAATCTTAGCTAATAATAATATCTCTAGATGTTGTTTTTAAGGAAGCAATAAATATTGTGCAAGTATGGTCGGACGGTGGCAGTGGTACGTAATGAATATTTCGCAAATCAGCGATAACAATGCTGCATTTAATAACAATGAACAGTAACAAATGTCATTTAAGTAAATAAAATGAGTGTGTCAACCAAGAAAGGATGGAATGAGAGGATGTTACTTCTGACAATGATGAAAGATAGACAAACCCTTGAATATTTGAGTTATTCTCTGATCTAGTGGAAAAGTGTGGACAAGAATCTCAGCGCGATATTTGTGTCTTGACAAATGAAATTCGATTCTCTTTTTTCGATCAAAGTATGTTTTTTATAAATGAATATCACATGTCCCTATTATTGACTACTTTTCTATTTATATAGGACATGTTCCTAAGAAATCCTAATAGTACAAATGCAGAGAGTATTCACTAGAATAGTTTCTTTAGTATTCTATCTTGAAAATTAGCTGATACAACTTTGTCAGTTGTACTCGACCTCTACCTCAACCTCAACCCTTTTTGATACCTCGACTATGGCTCTTGTTGACTCTTCGACCACAAACTTCGCTGCTCCTTGGGCCATTTCGATAAAGGACGGCTTGAGAACTTTTCCCTTAGTTCTATCTTGGCTCAAATATTCTAAAATCGAATTTTGACTCGTACAGTTATAACTTGGATTATGTTTGAAATATTTGGATTAAATATACAAACAAGTCAATTTTCGTGTAGAATTCATTATTATAACACCGGTAAAACTTTTTCCCCAATCAAACAATCCCTTTAAGGTTTTGAAATACTTTAAAGGGTCATCTGTTTCATTTAAGGTATAACGAGAACTCATTTTGGTATGAAATTATGCATTACTACTTATCATTGTTTTGTCTTCGTATAGCTGATGCAACAATTATTGTAGTATTAAATCAGACAAAACTTATTTAGAATTTAATATTAAGAAACCAATTGTTGTATTACTAATACAAATATATAGTTATAGCTTTGTCGCATTTTGTGTGGATAAAATGTGAAATAAAAATACAGTATATTAGTAATATTTGGATTATAAGAGTACAAAAAAATGCCCTTAAAATTTGTATATTATTATTCACCACATGACTAGAATTTCTAGATTATAATTCCTTCTAACAAGACCGTGATTCGAATCCAAAATTCATGTGTAAAAACTAGCTAGATACATACATAGAAAAAGACAATGGACACGAGGTATAATTTTTATCTGTATTTTTCTAATATACATCCTACTTTACCATATAAATGTCTTATAATATCTGCGTATATGGTTTTGTTACATTTCGTTTTCAGAATCTAGGGGACCATTGTAGAGATGATGGAGCTGAGAATTTGTTGTTGGAGTTTTTATGAGCAAACTGACAGTGTTGATATAGGTTCAGTAGCTACCACCATTGACTAGCTAGCCACGTACATGACAACACTTATGCCTAAAAGTTAAACAACCTTCCTATATAGTACCATGCATGCACTTAATTCTTGCATCTAACTTGGACCATATATTGAACTAGGTCTCACCCCTCAATATATAACACTTGTCTTGTTTCTTCTATGAAGATAATCTTGGTAGTTGTAACTTGTAAGAACTATAACTTTCCAATCAAATATCTCATCCACTATTTCTACTTATTCCACGATAAATTAAATGAAAATGAGTTGGTGAATAGTGGCGGAGCCATTTCTATGTAGCTAGACAAATTTTTCTAATGTATTTATCCCCGTAATTTCATTATACTTTAATCTATCTTACCAAAAATTATGGCTCTGCTAATGTTGGTGAATATGAGAAGTGATTAAACTATTTTGTACAAATATTGATAGGACACGGATGACATTTCGAATGTGGTGAGATGTGAATAACTTATATATTTAAGCCTCTACAAAGGCATTGTTTGATCAAAAAGTGTTAAACTTCTTATTAAACTAATTAATGATGAAATAGATGATGAATCCTAGTTAAACGTAATTAATTCTAGATCTTAAATTGGGGTGTATCAATGATATGGGATCGTGTTCAAGAATAATAAATATCAGGTATGTGTTCAATGAATGTAACAATAAGAACATGCAATAAATATAGTTAATGGCAATAAGTGTAATACGAAAGGATTTACCACCCAAATATTAGGTGACTTGGATGATTTTTCCTTTCTGACAACAATGTGGGGGGGGGGGGGATAGAGCACGAAGATAGATAAGAAATCTTTGGATCTTGTGAATGAACAATGTATTTCAAACAAAGTAATCAGTGAACAAGACAAACTTTTGTATATTCTCCTTAGTCAATTCTTTACAATATGCTCTTATCAAAAAGTGAAGATTCCCTTTTTGTTCTTTATCTCTTCCTATTTATATGGGATATTCTTGAGAAACCCTAAAAAAGTATAATAGAAAGAATATTCAATGGAATATTCCTTCTTTCTATTCTAACTTATTCTACCGTTATTTTCATACTCCCTTTATTCGACCTCGGCACTAGTCTTTCTTAAGACGACTCTTTGCTCTCATGTCGTGGTCGGCTTAATCCTTGACCACGTCCATTCGCAGCCATTAAGTCCAATCCAAATTTTGACCAATACAGTTAGTCCATGCGCTTGTTGAGGTTGTGCTTTTGGACGTCCTCGATGAGCGGATCTTGTCTGGGGCCGTTCGGAGGAAATTTGGTCGTGACGATTGCATTGAATCGGCCGAGGTTGAACTGGCGGCGGGGCTGCGGTTGGTATAGCTATCGTAGGATGACGTCATGCCACGCGCGTCATCATTACGCGTCTTCCCAATGTAGTGTCTGTGCTTCTGTCGCTTCGATTTTGGTGCCGTTGATGGCTCTTTGCCTCGATTCCGGTGTTACCCAACCCTATAAGTAGAGGAGGGAGGTTTCATTTTCGAAACTTTCAGCATTCTTGTTGCATGCATGTCGTTTTATTTTGATTTTCTTGGATCTCCATTTCCAATTACTTCAGTTTCAGTCCCTGATTTCTTTCCCCAACTTTGCGGTAAACGCTTTACCACGAAAATATGTCAACTTCTCCTCATATTCACGACGGAATCACCGATGCCACTCCTTTATCGGTGGCCATTACTCCCGGCGATGAGGAATCCATGGTTGAGGAGGAAGAAAGTTTCCCCACCGTGGAGGAGGTGGTTCCCAAAAATCCTATGGTTAGACGTGATTTCCCAAAGAAACCTGCTCCTGCTCCTGCTCAAGAGCTTTCTAAGACGGGGCTACATCAAATAGCCGACCTCCGATCCAAGTACTGTATTCCCTCTCATGTCGAGATTGTTCTGCCAGGAGATAACATAGTACAGGTTCATCCCTGGATATTGTGCTTTCTATATTTACTCGTTCTTAACTGGTTATTCTCTTCCCCTCCCCCCATTAGTGGAGGATTTTTGCCTCTTTTACAACATTTGCCCGGGGAACCTCTTCCCTTATTTATACAAAGTTTTTCTGATGCTGGCGAAGTACGCCGAGTTGGCCGGCTGTGAGGTCAATATTTGCCATCTACTGCATCTATTCTCGCCCAACTTTTATAGAGGCACGTTGATACATCTGCGACATCGTGGGATCAAAGGGTTGGTGGCCGAGATGGATGATAAGAAGAACCGACAATTCTGGCATAAATACTTCTTCATCAAAACCGAGCACCTGGTGGCGAATCCGATCGGGTTTCCCAAGCAATGTAATTATAATCGTAAGTGTCTTTCCATATGTTCCTTATTTTCTTTCTTCCTCTTTTGCTTTCGAATCTCATGACTTCCTTGTTTTCAGTTGAGAGGCGTGCACCTTCTCTCGTCTTCAATATTGAAGATTGAGTGGCTCGCGTGTTACCTCACACCGTAGGAATTCGCGACTCGACGTTCTTTCACAAGAGCTTTGGACCCAAGACTCCATCCAGTAAGTGTTATTTCTACCTTGACTTATTGTGGTTTATTATTGCCTTTTAACGAGACCTTCTTTTGGTGCAGTCGGCGAGTTTCTAAAAAGGCGAAGGCTCTAGTACCTGCATTTCTCCAGGCCATCGTGTCGGCTAGAATGCAGTTTGCTCTAGCTGAGTCTACTCGAGGAGGTCGGGCTCAAGTTACGCCAATGAGGGACTCCGCCCCTCCAAGTGTTGCCATGCAGGATGAGATCTCTTCTCAGCCTATCTTCCATCTTATGGACGAACTATTTTGCTGCGATGAGGCATCACCGAGGAAAAGGCGAAGGGTGGAGACCGGGAAAGCCATTATCATTGATGTTGGTCCAGTAAGATCCGTTGCTTTGGAAGCGGGATCAGTGCTTACACTAGCGTAGAGGCCGTTTCTGCGGCGGGTGCCACCATGGAGAAGATGCCCCATGAGGTTGAGGGGTTTTGTGGTGGCGGAGAGCTCACGCGGGATGCTAAGGGTAGCTTGTCGTCAGCGGCTAGGAGAGGTAGAGCTATCCCTGCGGAGGACAATGACTCTGACTCAGATATCGACCCTAAGAAGATACAGGCCTTCGTGGAGAGGGCTACTCGTGTGGAGATAAAGACAGAGGGTTCTAATCAGCATATAGTAATTCCTATGGACTACGACCTCTTGGCCAACTCGGAATGAGCGGTACCGGCCTTTGATCCCCTGTGCATGGCTCTAAGAATACGACATTACGGACGATGAAAGATGCGGATCTGTCGTTGGGTATATATGGCATGGCCCTGTGAGTGAGTGTTTTTCCATGTTAGGTTAAGTTTTTTTCGTATGTGTAATATGCTTACACTGACCTCTTCTCTTTTTTTTACATGTTAGACTCTTATTACGAGGATTGAGTGAGATTGGCGGGAGGAGCGGAAGACGGCCATTTTTAAGAAGATGACCTCCAAGTTCAAGGAGTACTGTACCAAACATCGAACGCTAGCCAATTTTCTCATCCAGAATGGTGAGTTTCAATCGCTTTGTGATGGGCTCAAACAGAAGGACGATGAGCTAACGAAGAAGGACGAAAAGTTGAGGGAGAGGGATGAGGAATTTATAAGGGCCATCAGTAGGTGTAGCATGATTGAGGCACCGCTAAAGGCCAAGGAGGACGAGCTCGAGATGAGTAAGGGTGTGATGGCTGAGAACGTTGACCTTCAGGCTCATGTGGTGTCTTTAATGGTTGAACTCGAGCATAGGAAGGCAAGGCTGTCGATCTGAGGGATGAGCTGAGCGCCAAGATTGAGGAATTGGGTCGGACTGAGAAAGGCAGAATGGCTGATGTGGCTGAAATGGCAGCCCTAGATGACGCTCTCTATGTTTGCAGGTCAGAGCGGACTAATGAGGTGGAGTTAGAGGAGCGGATCATGGGTTTGGAGGCGGAGCTGCCTGAGTTAAAAGAGCAAGTCATTGTCATGAGGGACGAGAAGACACAACAGCAGGCATAACCATCTACATCTCGTACTTCTGCTGATCCTGATGTATCAAGGGAGTTGTACCAAATGTGGTTCCATGCCGAGGCTCAACTTGACGTGTACAAATCTTTGCAGGTTACCGGGAAGGTCTCCGAGGTGGAGCTTGAGGGAGTCCATGTCAGGGCACGCATCGCTCGTGAAGCTTGTGGTTACGACCCTGGTACACCCGGTGGGGATGATGATGACAATGCAATGGATGAGCTTGCCTCTGATCCTTGGTATGATGACTAGTATGCTGGTGGGGAGGATGTAGCGTGAAGCTTTTGTACTTAGTTTTTTTTTGGCTTTGCTATTTTTGTGGGGGAGTTCTCCATCCCTTTGTAAAAATTTGTAATCCGATAATTGAAATGGAACTATTTCCTTTTTGCTATGTATTTTCGGATTTGAGTTCTCTCTTTTTTTGTTTTCTATGCGAGGAAGTTCCTGACTTTTCGGTCGGTTGCACGTAGTGTTTTAGCGTAGTCAAACATAAAGTAATTCGAGCAAGGCCAAATGTAGAATAATTCGAGCGAGATCAAATGTAAAGTAATTCGAGCGAGGTCGAATGTAAAATAATTCGAGCAAGGTTGAATGTAAAATACTTCGAGCGAGATCGAATGTAAAATAATTCGAGCAAGGTCGAATGTAAAATAATTTGAGCGAGGTCGAATGTAAAGCAATCCGAGCGAGGTCGAATGTAAAATAATTCGAGCAAGGTCGAATGCAAAATAATTTGAGCGAGGTCGAATGGAAAGCAATTCGAGCGAGGTCGAATGTGGAGTAATTTGAATGAGGTTGAATGTAAAGTGTAAAATGAGTTGGTGGAGTTGTGCAAAGATGTTGCATGCTGCTTTGTTTATTTCATTTATTGGAGAATATTACATGTTTCTGTTTGTTCCATACATTTGAGAAGTTCTAGTCTACCTAGTCCCTTCATCGCTCGGCCTGGAGAAGTAGTCGATAGGGGGGGAGATGAAATACACTTGAAATTCGAGATGTCCTCTTCGTTGCCTCATTAAAAACCTCCTCGATAAAACCCAATTGGGATAAAACCCGGGTGAGGGAAAAAGAGTGCGACTTTGAGGGCGCCCGCTATCAGAAGTTGAAGTATTTGAGGTGGGCGACGTTCCAATTGTTTGGTAGTAGCTTTCCTTCCATTGTTTCTAGTTTGAATGATCCTTGGCTTGCCGTTGTCGTGATTTTGTATGGCCTGTCCCAATTGGTTCCTAGTTTACCTTCTCTTGGGTCTTTGCTCGCCTGTGTCTTGGCCTTGAGTACATAGTCCCCGACTTTGAGTGGTCGTACTTTGGCCTTTTTGTTGTAATACCTTTCTGCTTGCTATTTTTAGGCTATCATTTTTATATAAGTCATGTCTCTTTGCTCCTCCGCTTTGTGGAGGTCTTGTTTCCTGTTCTCATCATTGCTTGGTCCGCTCTCATTGGAGTATCTCAAACTTGGTTCCCCGATCTCAACTGGTACCATTGCGTCAGTCCCATAGACTAGTGAATATGGCGTTTCTCCTGTACTTGTTTTTGGCGTGGTGCGGTATGCCCACAACACTTCTGGTAGCAATTCCGGCCACAATCCCTTGGAGTCCTCAAGTTTTTTCTTCAAGATATTTAGTATTGTTTTGTTGGAGGACTTGGCTTGGCCGTTGCCTGCAGGGTGATATGATGTGGAGAGTATTTGCTTGATGTGCCATTTCTTGAAGAATTTGGTGGTCTTTTTCCCGATGAATTGGGGTCCGTTGTCACAGCTGATTTCTTTAGATATGCCGAAGTGGCATATGAACGTGATAACTTCCTGTTCGCGTACTTGGGCGAATGCACCTGCTTCTACCCATTTGGAAAAGAAGTCAGTTAAAACCAAAAGAAAATATATATTACCTCGTCCCGCTGGGAGTGGTCCCACGATGTCCATTCCCTATTTGATGAATGGCCATGGCGATGTGACTGTGTGGAGGTGTTCTCTTGCTTGGTGCATCATAGGAGCGTATTTCTTGCACTGCTCGCACTTCTTGACGAAGTCGGCGGCTTCCTTCTTAATGGTGGGCCAATAATAACCTGCTCATATGAGGCATCTAACGAGGGCTCGGTTTCCGGGATAGGCACCACAATGTCCTTCGTGTACTTCCTCGAGGACACGTCTTGTTTGGTTCAGCCCTAAGCATTTCGCCAAGGAGCCTCCAAACGTTCTTTTGTATAGGTCGTGGTTTACAATGCTATACCTGGCTGCCTGCATTCGAAGCTTTTTGGCTTCCTTTTTGTATGATGGGAGTACTCCTTCCTGCAAATATGTTATAATACGGTTGTGCCAGTCCCAAGTTAAATTTATAGAGTGTACCTCAAGTTGGCCTATTGATGAGTGGAGGAGGGTAAACACGTTTTCTTTCTAATATTTTTGGTGGTTGTTGCTAACTTGGAGTGGTCGTTTGTAGGGGTGTTCAAAACCGATCCGAAATCGAAAACCGAACCGAATCGAAGCTTAATGGCTTACTGGTAACGGGTTAACAGACGGGGAACAGATTGAAATTTTTTTATTAACGGCTTGGTTTAGGAGCGGATTATTCAATTTTCTTAACGGATAATCCGCTAACCCGTTAAGAATATATATATATAATCTAAGAATATATATATATATATATAATTTATTTTTATTTATATATATTAAATATAAAAAAATAAACACATTTGACCCTTCTGTAATTCTGTTCCAAGCAATTTAGATAAAGGTCAGGGAAAATATGAAAAGTATGAACTGCATGAAGATGTTTTTTTTTTACATTCTGATATGTTCTTTTGTGCACTGCGTAATATTATATTCTTCAATTGCTTATTAATTTGGAACTATGAATTCACAAATAGGAAATTTTATCTGAACTTGTGGTCTCTACTTTAGCATTAAATTATATTGTTTTAGTATATGCTCGTGATTATGGGGAAACAATAAGCTTCCACAACAAATAGAGAAGAACCATCTGATCTGTATGGATAAATTGTACTGTCTAGCTAACATGAAATCTTAAATCTTGCCAATGATACAATCTACCTTCGAATTTATGCCCTTAAATTGCTGCAAATGCCCCAAAAAGGTTATCTTGCTACTATCTTCCATTCTACTGTTATTTTTCTGTAGCGTACAATATAGGTTGAATTAGGCCGATAAACCGCCCAACAACCTCCCGATAAGAGGTAAACCGATACCAATCCGTCCGATATCTTATCGGGTGGCTAGCGAATTAATACGTTTAAAAGCCGATAACCGTTAAGCGTAATGTTTTTGGTGGCTGTTGCTAACTTGGTGAGGCCATCTGCCTCAATGTTTTGTGCTCGAGATATCTGGTCGAGTTGACATTCGTCGAATTCCGGCAGTAGTTTATGAATTTCTATCTGCTATTTATTTAGCCTCTGATATTTGACTTGAAAAGTCCATGTGACTTGGTTGACAACGAGTTATGAGTTGCATCGGAGGACAACTCGTTGTGCTCCAATTATGACCTCATTTTTAGCCTCATTGTTAGCCATATCGGGGCACCGTATGGACTGGCGAATGACTTCTCCGGTTGGGACCTCGAGTACGAGTCCAGATCCTAATGCGTTGGAAGCGCCATCGGTGTATAGGACCCATAGGTCAGGTAAGTTGTGAGAGGTACGAGAAGTTTCCTGCTCGGCCTCAAACATTATTTTGGCATTGAAATTGGCGACAAAGTCGACGAGTACCTTCGATTTTATCGTTGTTCGTGGCTGATATGTTATATCGTGCTCGCTCAATTCTATGGCCCACTTGGCTAATCTCCCCGACAACTCGGGTTTATGTAAGATGCTCCTTAGGGGGGAGATCGTGACCACCTATATGGGGTGGCACTGAAAATAGGGTCCTTAGCTTTCGTGAAGTTATGACCAATGCCAGGGCTAACTTTTCGAGGTGAAGGTACCTTGTTTCAGCGTCGACCAGGGTTTTGCTAATGTAATAGATTGGATATTGCATACCTTTATTTTTATAGACCAGTACTGTACTTATTACAACCTCGGATACGACCAAGTATATCAGAAGACGCTCTCCGGGTTCTGCTTTGGCGAGTAGTGGGGGCGAGGACAAGTATGTTTTTAGTTCTCTTAAGGCCTCGATGCATTCGGAATTCAACTGGAGCTCGTTGTCCTTTTTAAGCACGTTGAAGAATTTGTGGCATCTATCAGAAGATTGTGAGATGAACCTTGACAGAGCAGCTATACGACCTGTCAGTTTTTTACCTGTTTCTTTCTGGTAAATACTTTGGGTATTCCTTTGATGGCTTTGATCTGGTCGGGGTTGACCTCGATGCCTCTTTGTGACACCAAAAACCGAGGAACTTGCCCAAGGTTACACCAAAGGCACACTTTTCGGGGTTCAGTTTCATACCGTACTGCCTCAGTATATTGAAGGCTTACTTAGATGGTCGATGTGGTCTTCCTTTCTTTTTGATTTGACCAACATATCGTCTATGTAAACTTCCATTGTTTAACAGAGTTGGTCCTTGAACATCTTGGTGACCAGTCTTTGATAAGTCGCCCCTGCGTTCTTCAACCCGAAGTGCATGATGTTGCAGCAGTACGTCCCTTGATAGGTGATGAAAGTGGTCTTTTCCTGGTCCTCCTCCTCCATGAGGATTTGGTTATAACCTGAGTAGGCATCCAGAAAGCTTAATAACCCGTGCCCTGCTGTTGTGTCGATGAGTTGGTTGATGTGAGGCAACGAAAAGGAGTTTTTTGGGCATTCCTTGTTTAAGTCCGTGAAATCTATGCACATCTTCCACTTTCCATTTTTATTTTTTACCATGACCACGTTGGTGACCCATTGGGGGTATTTTGACTCTCGGATGGAGCCGTTAGCGAGTAATTTATCCACCTTATCACTGACGGCCTCGTTAATTGTGGCATTTAATTTTCTTCTTAGTTGTCGTACTGGCGGGTGGAGTGGGTCGACACTCAGCTTGTGCATGGCAATGTCTTTCGGGATACCTGGCATATCTGCATGGAAGAAAGCAAAGATATCGGTGTTGTTAATTAAAAATTTATGAAATCTACCTGGTTCTAAGAGTTTATGGCCGATGTAAGCTTTTTTACCAGGGTCGCTGTTGTCTAGTTGGACGGGGTCGAGGTCTTCGATCATCGACCCTGTGGCTTTCACGAAGTCAGGATCCTTGATGACATTTTTTTTTGTCGAGGTTGGATCCGGACTTTGGTAATTGCTATGCTTCCGAGCCCATTCCCTTTAATTGTTGAGCGTGTGTACAATCCTGGGCGATGCGGTAATATTCTCGGGTTGTGCGCTTTTCGCCTCTGATGCTGAATATCCCCCACAGAGTAGGGAACTTGATTACTTGGTTAGGCTGGACGGAATGGCTCTCATGGTATGTATCTAGGGTCGCCCTATTATGGCATTGTAAGTTGTGTCCTGGTTCATGACATGGAATATTGTATCTAGGGTGACGCCCCGGCCAGAACTGGCAGTTTTATTTTTCCGGAGGTTCGCTCAACTGCATTGTTACAACCTGTTAGCAATATATAGCATGGTACTATCTTGTCCTCGAGTCTCATTTGCGCTAGAACTCGAGGGAGGTTAATACATGCGCCGCTCCCGTCATTTACCATTATTCTTTTTAGATCAGTATCTGAAATACGTAAAGTAATGACAAGAGCATCGAAGTGAGGAAAAGTCAAACCATGTGTATCTGACTTATCAACGCTTTATCTTTGCGCGAAAACCCTTCGTGTCTTCGGGCAAAGAGGGGCAGCTGTAAGCACGTGATTTTTGCTTCACAGACAGTCGCTCCAAAAGAAAACAAAAATAGTGACAAATGACTTCGCTGTACAATTGTTCGAGTTTTTCGTGACATGTGTTAGTCATTTGTGGATCTGTCCATTTTTGCATTTAATCATTAACAAACAAAATACAAAATATGTATGTCAGGGTGATTAAACCATAATTCGGTCGGTAAAAGAAAATTCAAAAAAAACCATATATGCATCTTTTAGTATAGGTTGTGATTTAACCATTTAGATTTTTAGTATGTGTGTAAATAATTGTGTTAAGTATTGATTAGTTGGATGTGGCAAGGTCATTTTTATTTAATTGTATTTTTAAGAAAAATTTTTTGGAAAAACAAAAGAAAATGCATATGATGTAGCAAATCGGACTTGGGCCTATTTTGAATTGAGGCCCAAGTCCATCCCCCCTTCAGCCACAACCAAGGACCCGGTCCAGACCAGGCCTGCCCAGGCACCTCCTGAAACGACGCCGTTTCAGGCAAATCAATCTGAGACGTCCGTCCAGGCCAATCCAACGGCTCAGGACCCCTTTTCAACAACCCGTTTTCAAACCCGACCCGATAACCGGTCTGACCCAACCCCTCACTTAAACCAAACGACCCCGTTTTACTACCAAACGACCCCGTCTCATTTCTCACCATCAGATCCAAGCCGTTGAGATCATCTGATCTAACGGCTCAGATCCGATCAGCCTCCCCATATATAAACTCGACCCTTCACCCCACGCCCCTATCCGAACCCCCCCCCTTCATCGTCCCCAAGCTCAAACCTGAAACCCCAAACCCTAGCAAGCCGCCCTAGCTTCCCTTTCACCAGAACCCGGCGGCACGAACGCCAGTGACCACCTCCTGGACACCCTAAGACCCCCTCACTCTCCTGAACATGGATCTGCTATCCATTTGCCTCGAATCACTTTCTTTCGTCTCGAATCTTCATTTGAAGATTTGAGTCGAACCCGGACCTATGCCAAATTACCCCATCTTCATACCAGACACTCCCCTGACCCCCCTCGTGACCAAACCAAGCTTGGTTTGGTCCGAATCTACCCACAACTCCTAAAAATCCAGATCTGAAAATCCAGACCTTAGAACACATGCACCTGGGGAATCCGGCCGGTTTTGAAAGGGGTTTGAGGTTCAATGGATCTTAACCAAGGTGTTCTCATGTGAGAACACCCTGGTTAAAATTTGTTCGGCCTCAAATGGGCAGAGTTGAGTCAGATTTGGGTCTGTTTGATTTAAACATTTTCGGTAAGTTTTCCTTTCCCTTGTTTAGTTCTAATTAAGTTATCAGCATGATTTGTTGTTGTGAGTATTTGTTATGGTCTGTTACTTTTTCTGTTTTCTTCCATCTCTAGCAAAGACCTTTTATTTGGTCGATTGATTTTCTATATGTGTGTTCTGAATGTACTATGTGATAAACATGATCGTCGATTAGTTTAATCGTCAGATAAGTTAACTCATATAGGCCCCCAGTAATTGAACAAAAATTGTCTGATGCCCTTTAGGTCCCTAAACGTATTATTTATATGAGCGACTGATTATTACCTGTTATAATTAGTATAGTCGACTCGATAAATGTCGTCGATTAGTTCTCTATAATTGGTGGATCAAATAAGCTAATAATTTCACGTGACTAATTGAACCTTGTCACTGACTGAATGCCCCAGCATTGTCTGAAATGAGTTTGTTTGCATTGCAAAAAATGACTGAAAAGGTTCAGTCCAGGGCAGTCCTGAAATTGAACTCTCAGAAGTTCAAAAATGTCCTGATGCTGCAGTAGGCAGGGCAGTAATAATCAAGGGTTAACAAGGGTATTCTGGGGTGTTGAAAAGGACAAAAAGATTAGTTTAAATGAATTGACAAGTGAGGTACTAATTAAGATTAAACTAATGCCAATGGGGAACAAGACATAAGAGCATGGGAGTTTAAAATGAATACTAAAATGAGCCCATAACTCTTGATTAAAGAAAACCAGGCGTGGGGAGCAAATGGCTGGCATCAAAAGATGCTTAAGGATGGGTTTAATAGGGATGGGCAGACTGCAAGTTGCAGGAGGGACGCAGCCTAGCTGCACTGGGTCATTTGGCTTATAAATAGGCCCTTTGAGAACTTAAAAAGGGCTGGAATTTTTTTTCTGAAGGCTGGAAAACTTTTAGTCTGAAAAAGGTCTAGGGAGTTTGAAGAAAACTGGAAAACATAAGGTAGTTTCCAATAAACACTGTAACCACACACTGTCTGAAAGCTATACAAGAATCCATATTGGTCAAGCTGTCTTGGCCAAGTTCTGTTGTTTGCACTGACTGAGTTACTTGTGATTGTTGAACTGCTGGTGTTGCTGCATTGAACACTCTTTTACTTCTGGTGTTTCATTACTCTTTTTCTGGGTTTACTGGTTTGGTACTCGACTATTTGCTGGTCCTCTTTGTTCTGGGAAATATTGTTGGTCGTCTGAGGGTTGTGGAAAACATTTGGTTTGGTTTGTTGCTGTGCTGTTGCTGTGTATCTGCTGTTGCTGTGTTTACTGCATACTGCCCAGCTGATCACTCCTTTCTTCTTTGTCCTCTATACCAGGTACACAATTACACTACTAATGTAACTCGAAAGTTTGAGCAATGAATGTAAAAGAGAAGATCTGCAGATGTTGTTTATATACATGTACTGTTGTGTTGAGTGTCATGTAGTGTCTAATAGCTCACATTTTTGGATACTGAAGGTAGCTTACAAGTCTAGTTGATGTCAATGTAGGGGATCGAATGATAGTTGTATATGTATGCTGTTAGATAAAAGTGTTCTCAATGAATTAGGTTGCATCTCAGATTTAGTTTACTTTGCAGTATATGCTGTAATGTATGCCAAGCATGAAAACTGTACATCATGGGTTGAGCTCTTCCTTTTATGATTAATGGTCTCACATAACTAGTAAACCACCTGTTAAGACAAAGAACATAAAACTTGCAATATCAAACCCATGAACGTCGAATTCGGGTCAAAACAGGCCAAGCAGGCCTGCTTCGAGCAAGCAGTGGCCCAGGTTTGGCCCATCACACATGGGTTGGATTTGGGCCCGTGATTATTTATTCGACTGACTGTGCACGCAGCCTCGGTCCTGATTTTTTTAAGCATTTCCGAATTCCGTTACAAACAACTTGCAAGCATGTAATTAATTAGGACTATCTACTGTTTTCAATTGATAGAGACAAACACGACAAGAAACGTAGTTGCTATAGGATATCCTTTTAAAATAAGAACGAGATGAGCCTCGACGAAAATAAACAAAACGCGCAGATGCGGGGCCCTTGTTAAATGTATATTATCGAAGCATTTAGTTTCCAGGACGGGTTGTTTAGCAAATCTCACAACCCTCCTAAAATAACAATACGTTAGACTCTTTAGGACGCGCCTTAATAAATCTTACCTTCTTAAACTCGGGTGCACATTTATGTGACCCAAATCCAATTCTCAACGGAGTCGAAATGTGTTTCTAATCACGGGTACATTGATTGTGACGTGGTTCGAGATGCGTGTCCATGACGTTGCAAATTCATTTTTAAAAAATAAGAATGAGATGAGCCTCGCCAAATAAAATACAAATTGCGGGGCCCTCAGTAAATATTTGCTTTAAAAATTGTTTAGACTTCAGGATGGACCGTTTAGTAAAATTCCACGGTCCTACTCAAAATAAATACGCTAGTCGCTTTAGGCGCGCCTTTAATAATTTAATTTCCTTAAACTCGGGTGCACATTGATGTGACCCAAATCCAAATCTCAACGGAGTCAAAGTGTGTCGACGACCACGGGTACATTGATTGTAACGCGGTTCGAGATACATTTTCACAACGTTGCAATTCTTGATAAAAACAGTAAATGATAAAAGCGGTTAAAAGTTAAATTTTGCACATAAGTTCACACTTGTATAAAATCAGATAATCAAGCCGAATATAACAGTTGAGCGATCGTGCTAGAACCACGGAACTCGGGAATGCCTAACACCTTCTCTCGGGTTAACAGAATTCCTTATCCGGATTTCTGGTACGCAGACTGTAATATAGAGTCATTATTTTCCTCGATTCGGGATTAAAATTGGTGACTTGGGACACCCTAAATCTCCCAAGTGGCGACTCTAAAATACATAAACCAATCCCGTTTCGATTGTCCTTTAATTGGAAAAAACTCCCTTGCACCCCATCGGGTGCGGAAAAAGGAGGTGTGACAGTGGTGAACTTCACGTGATTGATTGCTGCTTCGTCGCCTCTGCCGATGATCATTTAGATGGTGCGGGTGAGAGAGGGTGGTTTTGGAGGGCCTTGGTGTTGTTCTCGTCCGTGGCCTAAGTCGGCTCTTCTTCGGTCACTCATCAGCTCCCTTAGGTGTCCTTGGCGAAGCATGTTCACCACTTTTTGCCATAGGGCTATGCATTCCTCTGTTTTGTGACCCCCGCTCCTGATGAAATTCACAGAGGATGTTGGACTTTCTGGTACTTGGGTCAGACTTCATCTTTTGTGGCCACTTTACCTTCGGGTCGAGCTTCTCTAGTGCGTACGCTATTTTTGAAGGGGAAACACAAAAATTATGAGCAGATAAGAGTGGAGACATACCTCTTTCATTTCGCTGAGTCCCTATGTGTGGCCTGGACGACCCTTCCATATGGCGAGGAGATGGTGGCATGGCTGTTCTAACATATGGTTGGTGCCTGTCTCGGTTGAGGCATGGACCTGAATGGTCTCTTCGACCTTTGTTATGACAAACTTTCCTCGACTTCGCTTGGACCGATATTAGCCATTGGGTTGGACCGTTGAGGTCATCCTCGTTTGCTCTTACCTCAGTGTAATAGGCGTTGTGAATTTCTTCCCAAGTGGTGGAAGGGTATTTCATGAGTCTGCTTAACAACTTTCTTGTTGCTCTCAAACCATTCCTATTTAACCCATTTTGGAAGGCTGCCACCGCCATCCCTTCTGATACGTTTGGTAAGCTTATTCTTACTCTGTTAAACCGAGCGAGAAAGTCCTTGAATCCCTCACCAGGTAATTGCTTGATGGCGAATATATCATTCACCCTAGCCTCCACCTTCTTAGCCCCTGCGTGGGTGGTGACAAACTTGTCGACCATTTCCTCGAATATTGTTATTGAACGTGCTGGTAATTGTGAATACCATGTCAAGGCTCCCCATATTAGGGTTTCGCCGAACTTCTTTAGCAACACTGATGGTACCTGCCCTTTTGAAAGGTCGTTGCCTTTTATTGTTATAAGGTAATGAATGATGTTATCTTCGGGGTCTGTTGTGCCATCGTATATCTTCAAATATGGTGGTATTTTGAAGGTTTTGGGTATGGCATGTGGGGTTGCCTCCTCGTTGTATGGTTGTTTGACGAACCGGTCGACGTCCTGTTTAGGTAGCAGTTTCGGGGCGTCTGCTATTTTATCAACCCTTTGTTGATGTTCCCTCATCTGGTCGCGGAGCGCCTTATTCTCGTTCTCCATTTCTTTCATTTTCTTTAGAATGGCCGCAAGTGCGTTGTTACCTGCATCAACAGCTGTGTGAGTGTTACCTGTTGGGAGAGCAGGTTGCTCGTCGGCGGTTGTTGTGGTATCCACTTGTGCGGCGTCTGTTCGCCCTTTGAACGGGTTTGTCGAGTATAATGTTTAGAGTACTTGTCAGCCATTCCTCCAGTAGTTTTTTCAGCTGGTGGCGCTTCATCAGCTGTGGACGTGGAAGCTCCCCTTTCCCGTGAGGTGGTCATACTTCCATGAGGGGGAGGTGAGTCACTTCGCCTGGGTGTAGCGCTTGGCGTCACATTCTCCTCGTGTTCTCTGTAATCCTCATTGATGGTGTTCAAGATTTTGGTAGTGACGCCCACTACTGCTTTCTGTCTTTCATCTCCTTTTCCTGCCATTGTTAGTTCGTACAATCGAGAAAAAAATGGTTGTCTTTTTTTTATGATCTAGAAGAAACTAAAATTTTAACTAGAACTTCCCCACAGACGGCGCCAAATTGTTTGACCAAAAAGTGTTAAGCTTTCTGTTAAACTAATTAATGATGAAATAGAGGATGAATCCTAGTTAAACGTAATCAATTCTAGATCTAAAACTGGGGTGTATCAATGATATGGGACCGTGTTCAAGAATAATAAATATCAGGTATGTGTTCAATGATTGTCAATGAATGTAACAATAAGAACATGCAATAAATGTAGATAATGACAATAAGTGTAATAAGAAAGGATTTACCACCCAAATGTTAAGTGACTTGGATGATTCTTCCTTTCTGACAACAACGTGGGGGGGAGGGGGGAAGGGGGGAAGGGGGAATAGAGCAAGAAGATACACAAGGAATATTTGGATCTTGTGAATGAACAATGTATTTCGAACAAAGTAATTAGTGAACAAGACAAACTTTTGTATATTCTCCTTAGTCAAATAGGTCATAAAATTGGTTGAATATATATTTATTAGTGAGGCATTTTGGACATAGTTCATCTACAAGATTGAGTTATAATTCAAATTGCATGTGAAGTTCAAAATGATAAGCAATAAAACTTATTAATATATTTTTAAGAAAAAAAATTGGGTTTAGTTTGTTTGAATAGTCATGATAAATAAAAGATAGTAAGACTTTCATTTGGTAATTAAAAAAATTATAACAGAACAACAAATATATAAATAAAAAAATCTGAGTTAGAAATCAAGAGTAGATTATGATATAGTTTAGCTCAAATTGACATGCCCATATTCATGACCTAAGCAAATATTATAGGGATTATGATTTATGACCCAACCTATTTATTGATTCGACTTGTTTTAATCACACAAATATAGCTAGCTCATGACTTCAAGGGGTTTGATGTAAAAAAATAATATTTTTCGGGAAAATATATACAAGAATTGAAACATTTATCAAAGACGTCAACTCTAAGAAAATTTGGCTAATTAAAGGTCGACAGAACCAAATAAACGATTCATTTGGCAACATTGATTGAATTGATTAGTCTTAATAATACTATCAGATGAGATTGATGTAGACTTGTAGTCTATGCAAAAAGATGAAAAGTCAATTTTTCCAATTTACTCATTTCACGACAATTTGCAAATCTTATAATGTGATTATTGATTAATCATGTCCCTTAAGAATAAATGGCCATGGTCCTACCAAGAATTAATAAATGGGAACTTTTAAAGGTACTGCATACCTACTGGCTTTTTTTTTGAATAGGTTAAAATTAGATGTGACACAATCAACTTATTTTTTGGCGTCCGATTTAACTTATTTAAGTTTAAAACCCGGTAAACATTGTATTCAAATGGGTCAACACATTGTAATATTGACATATCAGAATGTAAATTTAGAAAAAAATTAATTAAAGCTAAATTTGTTTTACTTTTTTTATTTTGAAAACACAAAATATAGAAAAAGAGAGGGAGGTTGGGTCATGCTGAGCTTATTGGATTATGACGTATTATTTTGATCCAATCCATTTTGATCCAAATAAATTTTAAACAGGTTAAGTTATGATCCAATTTTTTATTTCATTCACTTTGACAGTCTAAATTTGTGCTGAAGTTAAAAAAATGGGACCTGCATATTTCATATTTTCAAAGTCTAAAGTTTGCATCATAGGTGTGGAGATGGTTATATATACCTGCTCCCTTTAATTAGGCTATTGTGTAGTTTTCTCCAAGAAACAGAGCTAGGTGTAGTTACTAGAAACTGGCACTAATGATGGAATTTTCATTTTTTTTTTTTGAAATTAGTTTTTGACTACATAATTTTAAATTTTTAATAAAAAATAAATTTTGGTATTTTTCGAAAATTTGAAATACTCCAAAAAGTTATTTTTCAAAATTTTTACTCAATCACTCACAAAAATTCAAAAATACCCAAAATTATATTCATGATCAAACACTACTCTAATTTTTAAATACCACTTTCACTTAATTTTGTTTTTCACTTTTTCGAAATTTTATAATTTTTATGTCCATACGCCCACGAAAGCTCCATTTTAAGAAATCTGATACAATTATAGCTATCTTTGTCAAATAAACCGAGCTACCACTTGTTACTACAGGGTCAAATACATCCGTGATGCAAAAATATTTCTCCCACTTACAAAATTTTAACTTTTTCTAAACAAAATATATGTTCAGACACAATTTTAACTTTTAAAAATTATTTTTTAATACAACTTCAAGAATTATTTTTTCAAGTTTCAACCAAATCGACATCCAAAGAATATTGCTTGTGAGAAGTCGAATTTTTGGTTTTAATTGATATATACTCCCTCCGTTCACTTTTACTTGTCCACTATGGACTTTGCATACCCCTTAAGAAATAATACATGAAGTGTAAAATTTACCATGATACTCATACTAATTGATGCATATTTTTAATGGATTTGAGAAAATGATTTGAAATGAGTAATTAATACTGTGGGTATAACAGAAAAAAGAAATTGTCTTCTCTTAATATGCTAAGTGTATTTGGAAAAATTGAGTTTATATATATTAAAGTGATTGAAAGATGACGTGTCATGACACGAAGGCTGGTCAAAGAATGATGATTAGCAAAGAGGCACGAGTCGCAACAGATATGAGCAGAGGCACGAGCAGATATTCAAAAGACTCGACACTTATACCTATTTAAATCCAAAAATTAAGGAGAATGAATCTGACAGCACAAGAGAGTACAAATACAGTATTTAATAAGCATTAAATACTGGAAACATTAGAGAATCTGTATTGAATTACAATGATTACCATTGTAACGTAGCATTAAATGCCTTTAATTGTTATTATGACAAAGGCAAACCGTGTACCTTAGAAATAGCTATAAAAAGGAGAAGACTGATCATTTGTAAACACACAAAAAATCATTGAAAAATACTGAATTACTTTGTTTGCTTCTGTTCATCTTATTATTATCGAAGCCAATTTTTTTTATTCATTTTATATATTGATTATCAGTAACCTGAATTCTTCTAAAATAAAGTTTTGACCGAAATTCCACTTTTTGGTTAAACAAATTGGTTCCGTTATCGAGAATCTAATAATCTATTCTTTCTTAACCTAACCTTTTTTGTTGCATCAACCATGTCAAACATTAATGACAACACCCAAGGAAACCAGGGAAACCATCAACTCCAGGGGAATCCACAAGATGATCGCACCCCGATCCCTTCTCCACAAAGCTCCCCTCGGTGGTCTCGAGAAGGCATTCCTGATGGATCTCATTCAAATGCAAATGCTCAATTTGAAAACGATGAAGCTATCAATGAAGCTGTGCAAAAGCTAATCGCTCAACAGGTCAATAAAGCTCTTGAGGCCTTTGTCAGCCAGTTACATGTTGCACCACCAACACCGACTCCAAATAACAACACTTTGGAGAACCCTTGTTCTGGGCTTGCTAATTCAGGCAGTGGTGGAATCCCTAGCGAGTCACGAGATGGAGAACCAGATAACTTAGTCAATTCTAATTTACAAAATTTAGTGTTAACATTGCAGAAACAGCTCATGGAGCAAAGTGACCGCATAGAGCAAATACATGGAGTATCACCTATAATCAAAGGGATAGATATGGATAAATATTCACAACAACCTTGGAAGCCAAGTGTTACTCCCCTCCCAATTTCAAAGAAATTCAAATGCATGATATTCTAAAATACGATGGAACAACTGATCCATGAGACCACGTGACTGCATTCACAATAGGCGTAAAAGGCAACGACTTGACCAAACAAGAAATTGAATCAGTATTGGTCAAAAAATTTGGTGAAACACTCACTAAAGGAGCATTAACATGGTATTCTTTTTTACCCGAAAATTCCATAAATTCTTTTGCTGAGCTTGCAGATTCATTTATCAAAGCACATTCGAGAGCTCAAAAAGTCAAAAAAAGAATGGTAGATATTTTCAAAATCAAGCAAGGGGACTCAGAGTTGCTTAGAGAGTTCGTGGATAAGTTCCAGCGTGAAAGAATGACGTTACCGCGTGTACCAGACAATTGGGCAGCTATAGCCTTCACTAGTAAGTTGAATGAAAAAAACTCAGAAGCCACGAGGCGACTCAAGGAAAGTCTTCGTGAATTACCAGCAACAGCGTGGAATGATGTTTAGAACAGGTACAACACGAAGCTAAGGATAGAAGAAGATACTATCTCACGGTCTCAAAAAGAGGAAAAGATGAGTTCAAGACGGGCGAAAACCGAAAAAAGGTCCGGTAAAAACAGATACGAATCATATATGGGCCCAACGGGAAAAGATTCACGATCAAAATAGAACAATTCAAGGTACGATCATAGATCGGAAAATAGAGAGTCGGGCTCATCATCAAGATTTCGGAATGATCGAAACACGCGAGAGTCGCGGGATGATGATAGAAACCTGAAGGAAAGATTTGGCGGTTATAATTTTAATGTAAGCACTTCCGAGCTCATAGTTGTTTTAATAAGCATGGGTGATAAGGTGCGGTGGCCAAAAAAATGAGATCGAATCCAAACAGGCGTAATCCTGCTCACTGGTGCGAATTTCACAACGATCATGGTTATAAAACGACAGACTGTAGGTTGCTACAAAGTGAAGTTGATCATTTATTAAAGCAAGGGTATCTCACCAAATTATTCAGTGAGAAACGTAAGCAGCATACATGAAGAATAGGCAGGAGCCCCCTAAACCACCTTCTCCCAAAAGAACCGTTAATGTTATAAGCGGAGGTGAAGAAATCAATGGTGTGATGTACACAACAACCAATAAAGTTTCAAAGGTCAAAATTACCCATGGGAAACGGGTTCGACATGTCTTAGAGGAAGAAAGTATTACATTTGATGATGCAGATGCAGATGGCGTATTAACTCCACATAATGATGCACTAGTAATATCTCTACTTGTACATGATACTAATGTGAAATGAGTTTTGATTGATCCAGGTAGTTCCGTGAACATTATTATGCTAAGAGTACTACACGAGATGCAAGTTGAAGATAAATTAGTACCAAAGGCGCATACTTTGTCTGGATTCGACAATTCCAGCGTTGTGACGAAAAGGGAGGTAATACTTACTACATTCGCAGAAGGAGTTGTCAAAGATATAAAGTTTCAGGTGGTAGAAATGGAGATGGATTCCAATATGATTCTTGGGAGACCATGGATCCACGAGATGGATGTTGTTCCGTCTCAAGTTATTAAATTTCCATCACCATGGGGAATATGTCAAATTCGTGGGGATCAACAGACATCCAGGAGCATCAACTCCGTAGCAGATTCAAGTGCGAGAAATGAAGAAAAATAGCAATTACAGAATCCAGTTGAGGATACCACAACACAAGCCTCAACTGAACAAGGGCGAACAGATATGGACTCAAGGCCTGATTCCATTCAGGAACCAGAGAAAAATGAAAATATCAAAACAACAATTGAAGAACTGGAGGTTGTAGAGTTATTTACACAATGGCCTGAAAGGAAAGTCTGCGTAGGGGCCAATCTAAGCCAAGACATGAAAGGTAAGTTGATTGAATTTTTGGAAACTAACGTGGATTGTTTTGCTTGGTCCCATTCTGATATGACAGGAATACCACCGGAGGTAATGACTCACAAACTAAATGAAGACCCATCATTCCACCTGTCAAACAAAAGAAGAGAAAGCAAGGAACTTTAAAAAATCAGGTGATTCAAGATGAGGTCCAAAAAGTACTAAAAATTGGATCTATCCGCGAGGTCATGAGTTGTTAAGCTTTTTAGATGCGTATTCAGGACACAATCAGATCAAAATGGATCCTATAGATGAAGAAAAAACTTTATTTATAGCAGACAGGGGGACTTACTGTTATAAAGTAATGCCTTTAGGTCTCAAAAATGCTGGTGCAACATATCAAAGACTAGTGACCAAAATGTTTCAAGAACATTTGGAAAAAACTATGGAGGTCTATATAGACGATATGCTCATTAAAACTCAACATTCAGGGGATCATATATCACATTTATCTGATACATTTGAGATCTTGCGAAAATTCAATATGAAATTGAATCCTGAGAAATGTGCATTCAGTGTTGCATCAGATTAAAGCCATTGAAGAAATCCCTGACATGCTTACAAGTAAAAAAGAAGTGCAGAGGTTGACAGGAAGAATTGCAGCCTTGGGGAGATTTATTTTCAAATCATCAAAAAAGTGCTTTAAATTCTTTTCAGCTCTTAAAAAGCAAGATCAGTTTGAATAGACTGAGGAATGTCAACAGGCACTCAAAAATTTGAAGACATACCTATCAAATCTGTCGTTGCTCGCAAAACCCAAGGTTGGGGAAAGATTGCTCATCTATCTTGTTGTCTCTGAAGTA
The DNA here is from genome assembly GCF_000715075.1 of Nicotiana tabacum. Classification (NCBI taxonomy): domain Eukaryota; kingdom Viridiplantae; phylum Streptophyta; class Magnoliopsida; order Solanales; family Solanaceae; genus Nicotiana; species Nicotiana tabacum. The sequence continues at coordinate 9,094,579 of NC_134090.1, forward strand.
GAGGTAAGTGTTGTGTTAGTTCATGAAGACCAAGGTAAACAATCTCCAATTTATTATGTTAGTAAATCATTATTAGATGCGGAGACGCGGTATCCTCAATTAGAAAAGCTTGCACTTGCACTAGCCATGGCATCTAGAAAACTAAGGCCTTATTTTCAATGTCACCCTATTGTTGTAGTAACTGCTTATCCATTACGTAATATATTACACAAGCATGAGTTGTGAGGTACGTTAGCCAAATGAGCTATAGAATTAAGCGAATATGACATCACATACTAGCCTAGACACGCGATAAAATCTCAGGTATTAGCAGATTTTGTGGCTGATTTTAGCCAAGGAATGCAATTAGAAGCAGAAAAAGAATTACAGGTGTTCAACGGATCTAATCCAAGAATTTGGACCTTATTTACTGATAGTTCATCTAATGTGAAGGGAGCAGGCTTAGGAATTTTTTTGGTACCACCTACGGGTAAAACCATTCGACAAGCCATTAAATGTCATTCTATAACTAACAATGAGGCAGAGTATGAAGCTGTGATTGCAGGTTTAGAACTGGCACGAGAACTCGGCATTAATCAGATTGTAATAAAAAGCGATTCGCAGCTTGTAGTTAACCAAATACTGGGGACTTATACTGTCAGGGAAGCACGAATGCAACAGTATTTAGAGAAGGTATGGGATTTGATTAGGCAATTTCAAACCTGGAAGGTCATGCAGATACTAAGAGATGAAAATGTCAAGGCAGATACTCTATCCAATCTCGTATCTGCGGTAGACGTGGCAAGCAATGGAAAATGCTTCTGTAATTAACTTATTTCATTCAGTCCTCGATCCAAACAAAAATAAGGTAAATTTTAATAACTGAATCTGGGATTGGAGGAATGAGATTGTTGCTTTTTTGCAGTATGGTACCTCCCCCGAAGACAAGAAAAAAGCTCACGCGCTTCGAAAAAAGGCTGCGCGATATTGTTTAAAGCAAGACAATCTTTATCGAAAAATGTTCGGTGGTCTCTTAGCAAGATGCCTCGGGCCTACTCAGACGGAATATGTAATGAGAGAAATACATGAGGGAGCATTGTGGGAATCACGCCAGAGGAAGATCACTGGTAAGAACCATGATTACGACAGGTTATTATTGGCCTAAAATGGAAGAAGAAGTGGAAAATTTCGTAGCTAAATATGATAAATGCCAAAGGCACGGTAATAACATGCATAGACCTGCGGAGTTGCTACATCCGGTCATTGCACCATGGCCTTTTATGAAATGGGGGATGGATATCATGGGTCCGCTACCACAAGCAAAAGGACAGGTAAAATTCTTACCCGTTCTCACTGACTACTTTACTAAATGGGTAGAAGTCGGAGCATTTAAACAAGTACGAGAAAAAGAAGTCAGAGATTTCATTTGGCGAAATATCATATGTCGATTTGGTGTGCCAAAGAAAATCGTGTGTGATAATGGCCCGCAATTTATAGGCGCACAAATCATAGAGCTTTTTCAAAGTTGGCAGATCAAAAGAGTTACATCCACACCTTATCATCTGGTGGGTAACGGACAGGTTGAGTCGAAAAACATAGTCATTGTCAACAATTTAAAGAAGCGTTTGGAGGAATCCAAAGGTAATTGGCCAGAATTGCTACCTGGTGTCTTATGGGCATACCGCACGACAGCAAAAACAAGTACGGGAGAAACACCATTCTCATTGGTGTATGGAGCTGAAGCCTTAATTCCAGTTGAGATAGGAGAGCCAAGCACAAAGTTTACACAAGCATCAGAAGAATCCAATGATGAAGAAATGCACATAAATCTTGATCTACTTGAAGGAAAAAGGGAAGCTGCATTAAAAGAATGGCAGCACAAAAGCAGGTCATAGAACGCTACTACAATCGAAAAACGCGCCTAAGATACTTCAAGATTGGGGAGTTCGTGCTCAAAAAAGTTTTTCAATCTACGAAGGGGGCCAATGCGGAAATATTAAGCGGGAAAATTAAGTCCAACCTGGGAAAGACCCTACAGGATTCATGGTATCGCAGGGAAAGGAGCATACGAGCTGGAAACGATGGATGGCAAGATACTACATTCACATTGGAATGTCGTTCACCTGAAGAGATACTATTTCTAAAGAATACCCACGGTCAGCTATCCATATTTTAAAATTTTATTTTTGAATTGTTAAAATTTTACTAACAATTTTAGATGATAGGCAAAAAGTTAGCCCGTACTAAATGATGAATCACGACTTGCAAGGCACGTGGAATAAATAAAAATTCCCGGTCTAGGGTTACAACTATTCTGATATAAATTCAGACGGGTTAAGCAGTCTTCATCTATAATCGCACCTCCGAGTCCCGTGTGTTTTTCCTTTTCAGGGAAAAGACCAAATAAGAGGAACAATCAAGTGCTCGAGACTTCATACTTCAAAGTTCAAACACTTGGGGGACTATATAATATACATAGACATGTGTATAAAGAAGGCAAAGAAGATTGGGAAATAATCAAAGTTCAAACCTGAAAAGTTTACTCATTGAATGAGTCAAGTGCAGAGCAAAGTCACGAGCTAAGTCCAAAGAAAAACCTTATCATAGTTAGGGTAAAGGCAATGTACTGAAACGGGTTATAAGTAAAAACTTCATATTCATTTTCCTTTTTGAAAACTGTTATAAGGAAAACAATTACGAGAAAGTTATAGAAGTAATTTAAATACATATAAAGTGTTATTTAAAACTTAACAAAGTTCAAATAAAAACTTGTCTAAGTTATTCCAAAAAACATGTGTATTCCTATTTCTTTTATCGTACATTAACACCATTATGAAGTTGAAACGTCTTCTTCATTAAGTGTCGAATATAAAAGGCCCGTCTTTTATAAAATTCATGATTAATTCAAGTATTCATGAAGTTAAAAAAAAGCATTTTTGAAAAATAAAAATGCAAGTTATTCAGTAAGTCCTTGGAAATAAAGGCAAGAATAAACAAAACAGAAGTTCGAGCAACAACGAAAACTTCTTAATATTAAAACGTATAGACTAAGTACGAACTTAGTCATAAACCAAAAGATATTTATACAAAGCCCCCCATGAAAGGTCTGGGGACTTAACATTTTCAACAAACCCTTAAAAATGACCAAGGGTTACAACCACATACCACCAAAAAGAAAAAAAATAAAGGAAGTCAAACATAATAAACTTTTCACTGAGAAGTTGAAGGAACTGAAGTAGGATCATCAGCAGCAGTAGGCTCAGTTTGACTTGAAGGAGTGGGGATACCCGTATCATCTTCAACATTTCCAGAAGCTTCAGTCACGGGAGAAGAAAAATCTTGGTTCTGCTGAGTCTTCTCAATAGTCTCTTTGATCTTGGCTAACTCAGATTCCAAGTTGAAATTCTCCTGGCTAACTTCAACAAGGGTATCATGGCGAGAATTTAAAAACTCCCAACTCACTTCAATGACAGTTTTATCTTCAAGAATCTCGTAATCTCTTTCCTAATCAGCAATTTCATTTCTTAGCTTCTCATTTTCAGCCAAGGCGGATTCATAAGAAATTTGAAGAGAAGTGTGGAAATTTTCTAAGGAGCAAACTTTATCAGAAGATACCCGGGGGTCTTCTTGAGTTTGAGTCAGAGTCTGCATGAATTCACCAGCATATGCTTCCTTCTTATCTAAGAGAGCCTTCAACTCTATGATCTCTTCACTTGCCTTGGAGAGTTGCTCAGAGAAAGAGGTTTCGAGATGATTCTTTTTTTTACCTGCTTGATTTGATGAAGCCTTTTCAACCGCCAACTCTGAAGTCAAAGCCCTTACTAGCTTCTCTAAGGTACATTTACCTTCTTCTAATATTTCCATGTCGATTTGAAGACTTTCAAACTGTTCCTTCCAATTATCCGCCTCCACTTGGTAGTCACGCGCTTATTGCTCTGAAAGGGAAACCCTCTTCATCATCTCTATGCCAATTAGATTGACCTAAAAAATAAGGGGGGGGGAGATGAGAACACTGAAAATAGAAAAAAGGTAAAGTAAAGTTTGAAAAAAGAAATACCTTTAAAGAATCATGCACTATATAGTTCATCAAAGTCAAGGAACTGTGGCCATCAAGTTTAGCTCTTTCAACTGGACCAATCAATAGCTTTAACCATACGTCAGCTCGACCTGATTTCCTTAAAAGGTTGCCCCCCAATAGAAACTTCAATAGTAACTTGCTTCATGACTTCACTTCTGATTGAGGAACCAACCTCAGTGTAATAAATAGTTGAAGGAGGACTAGTCGAAGGAAGAACTGTAGAAGCAGTCAAAATAGCTTGGGGAGGAACAGTAATAGCCACGACTGGCAAAGGAGGTATCATAGAAACGGGAGTAGAAAAAGAAGCAAGGGGTGCTTCATCAGAAATCGAATCTAAATTTTCACTTTCAAACCCGCAGCTAAAAAGTTGCTCAACTGAATTATGAGCAGCAGCGGGAACAACATCATCAAGAATCATCACCAGGGCTTCAACAGACTCGGTAAGAGGAATAGAACGGGCGAAAGAGGCTTAATCATCAGAAATGATTCGTCTACGAGCTCCTGACCTTTTTACCAAAGAACCCTCATCTTCTTCTTCTTCTTCTTCTTCTTCTTCTTCTTCTTCTTCTTCTTCTTCTTCTTCAGAATCTTGGTCAACATCATCTTTTCTTTTCGATGAAGAGCCCAAAATTATCTCTAGGGCCCTTTCCAAAGAAATTTGAGAAGCTACGACCGCCTCAACACTAATACCTCGAACGACAAATCCTGATAAAAAGAAGGATTAAAATAAGTTCTGGAGGAAGCAATAAATAAAAAAACTCTTACCATGAGTTTTCACTTTCCAACCAAACCATTGGGAGAGAGCTTTCCAAGATCTACCCTCCATTGGGGCTGTATTCAACAATTATCCTACCCAACCACGGAAATTGGGAATTTCATCAACAATTCTCATGGTTGCTGGAAAGAAAAGGAAAATTAGGATAATGATCATCAAAATTGAAGAAAAAAGGTACGAGAAAGTTATTAAAAAGAAAACTCACATGCAAAATTCTACTTCTCAGGGAAGGGAACATTTTCATCACCCACTAAACCAACAGCAGGGGCAGCAACAAACTTAGCGTACCATCCACGGTCTTTGTCATCTTCTGGACTGACCAGAACTCTTTTGCTCCTTGCTACTAAAGTAAAAACACTTTGGCGAAAGAGTCTGGGAGAGTAAATGTGAATTAAATGGGCAAAAGTGAAAGGCACACCGGCCATGTTAGTCAAATGCCTCAAACAGACAACAACCCTCCACACTATGGGACCAATTTGACCTAAACAGACATCGAAAAAATGACAAAATTCAAGGATAACAGGGTCAATAGCAGGTTTGAAACCTAATGTGAAAGGGTATGTATAAACAAAAGAAACCCAATTAAATAGGAAGTAATCCTTTGATTTGCATTGGGAACTATAATAGGGAAGTCATGACTCCAATGACAGTCTTCACGAACTAAAGAAATCAAACCTTCAGTGATTTGAGTTGGATAGATATCAACACGATCCAAAGAGGACACTTGGTTTCTAAGGGATTCTCCATCATTGTAGAAAGATAGTTTCGCAGGAACTATTTGCTCTACTGAAGGTTCACGAAGAGATTCAGAGGATTCCTTACCTCTAGAAGAAGATCTTTGAGAAAAAGAACCTCTGGTTCTAGAAGAAGGACTGGAACTAGATGAAGGAAGAGAAGAACCATGTATGATTGAAGACCCTAAATTACGTAGTCTACCTCCTCTCTTGATCCTACTAGGGGTAAGAGGAAAGTTATCAACTATGAGGACTATTCTAGGGTTAGGGTTTGATGAAGACATGATAGTACGAGGAGGGAGTAAAAAAGAATTGAATATTCAGAGAACTTTATGTGAGAAAGACAAAGGTGAAAACTATATTTATACTAAGAAGCAACCGTCAAAGGAAAAGTTGCAATGATGGAAAGGTCATAATGAGAACTATCGCTTCGTAATTGGTGAAGTTGTAAAAGAGCCTTAAAAAGCGCTGCAAAGTCACAGAACCAATAAAAAGATGTCACGTGTAATAAACATTAAATGGAAGTGACAATTGAAGCGTCGATTCCATAATAGCATTAATGGCGGCAAATATTCCCGCTTTAATAAAATTCACTTCCCAAATATTCAATTGATGAATAAATGGCTAGTGGGGGGACTATCTGTATTGGGAAAAATTGAGTTTATATATATTGAAGTGATTGAAAGATGACGTGTCATGACACGAAGGCTGGTCAAAGAATGATGATTAGCAAAGAGGCACGAGTAGCAACAGATACGAGCAGATATTCAAAAGACTCGGCGCTCGTACCTATTTAAATCCAAAAATTAAGGAGAATGAATCTGACAACACAAGAGAATATAGATACAATATTTAATAGCATTAAATACTGGAAACATTAGAGAATCTGTATTGAATTACAATGATTACTATTGTAACGTAGCATTAAATGTCTTTAATTGTTATTATGATAAAGGCAAAACTTTTACCTTAGAAATAGCTATAAAAAGGAGAAGACTGATCATTTGTAACACACAAAAAATCACTGAAAAATATTGAATTACTTTGTTTGCTTCTGTTCATCTTATTATTATCGAAGCCAATTTTGTTTTCTTCATTTTATATATTGATTATCAGTAACCCCAGTTCTTCTAAAATAAAGTTTTGACCGAAATTCTACTTTTTGGTTAAACACTAACAGTGACAAGTAAAAGTAAAAATCTATATATTTTTAGAATACTGGACAAGTAAAAATGAATGAAAAGAGTAATATAATTCTCCCCTGTCTCATATTAACAGTCGTGGTTACTAAAAAAGTTATCTTAAATTATTTGTCATTTTAGAAATTCAAGACAAAATTGATTATTTTTTTCTTTTCTTACCCTTAGTAATAATTGTTCTTGAAGATTAAATATTCAATGAAAAGAAATTTTATCTTAAGATATAAATAAAGATATAATAGTCTAATCTCTTTCCCAATTAATATTTTTCAAGGGACGTGTAAAAGAAAAATACAACAAGATAATATGAGATATATGAAGAAGATTATAAAAAAGAGCAATATGGAAAGAGTGCAGTTTGATTGGATTCCTAAATATGCGTTCCTCTTTACAGCCGCAGCTTTTGGCATATTATTATGGCCAAACCATCATTCATTGAGTAGTAATTTTTCACTTTATTTATTTAACTATAAATGATAAGTTGATACTTCTGTCCACGATAAGTGACTAATTTATTTTTTTATTTTGGTCCAAAATAAGTATCAATCTATATAATTAAGAAAAAATTCAATTTGTTTTTTCAAAATTACTCGTATGTACGTATTCCTAAAAAATTATTTATTTCTCACATTTGAGAAGAGAAGTAAGTGCTACTATAACTATGTTGCAATATTTAATTAAGGGTAGTTAGTCATACTAACTATTTTTGTCTAGAATTTAGTATTTCCTTAATAGGTGTGCCCATCAAATTGGTCACTTATTGTGGATCAAATAGAGTAATATATACTCCCTCTATTCACTTTTAGTTGTTAAGTATTTTAAAAATAAATTTTTATTTTTACTTATTACTTTTTACGTATGAAGAGAAAAATATTTTTTTATATTTTGCCATTAATATTAATAGCTCAATCCAAAATTATTTTCCAAATTCATTAAGAATATACACCAATTAATATAAGGTCATGGTAAATTATGTACTTTATTTATTATTTCTTAAGTGCATGCAAAGTCAATAGTGAACAAGTAAAAGTGAACCGAGGAAGTAATTTAGTATAAATATTGAATGCAGACAAATTCTTACTATGCACTTTTTCCCTCCAATTTAGAGTTCTTGTTACAATTTGCCCCAAAATTGGTTCTTTTTTTTTTTCGGGAAAGTTTTGAATGAATAATTAGAAATAAATTACAGTAGATGATCTGTTCGCCTGATTCTAACAAAGTATAACTCAGTATCCAAACATGTAATGTTGTGTTTGTTGGAGATAGTCCAAAATGTACTGCCCACAAAAGCCAATTGTCTTTTTAATTACTTCTTTTTTGGTGTTACAGTTTTTGGCTACAAGCGCAAAATAATATCGCCCACCCTTTTCTCTTCCTCAATTTTCTTCAGAAACGCATAAGCCATAGACTGTGACACTTGCATGCATCTACTGTGTGTGTGTGTTTTTCTGTAAGCATGTGTGACTTGGCTAACTTATCACTGAACAAAGATACTCTTCGCTTGTGATCGAGTTGTGACTTTACTGACTCAAAGGAAAGGTATATGCAGGAAAAACAGCTCAACTATTCCCGGCTCCTTCGGTTTCAATTTTTGTGAATCTATTTTTTTTTTTACTCGTTTAAAAAAAATGAACATTTTCTAAATTTGGAATTGTTTTTAGTTTAAACTTACAATTTTACCTTTAATGAGAAGCTTTTATAACTATACAAATACTCTGGGTCCTTTTTTAACTTGTTTAGGACCATAAATTCCAAAAGTCTTCATTTTTTCTTAAACTCTGTGCCCAGTCAAATATGTTCACATGAATTGAAACAGAGGGAGTATTTGATTTGTGATTTAATCGATATGCTGATTTTCTTGAGGGTCAATCGGCAAGGGCGTATTTAGGTTAAGAAATATGAGTTCACGTGAATTCATGCTCCTTCTCTTAAATCATGTAAAATAATATTGAATTTTTTTAAAATTACTTAAATATATGTGTGTATCAGTGCTTAAAGACTCCTATAGTGCAGTAAATATTGAGTGCACCTCTACAAGTAATATTGGCAATTCAAATTCCACTTCGAACAGTCTTATTTTCGTCACGGAGTGTGTGTGTGTATATATATATATATATATATATATATATATATATATATATATATATATATATATGCGTGTGTGTGTGTGTGAGAGAGAGAGAGAATTACTAAAATTTCAAAAAAAATAATTTGGAACCTATAATTTTAAAAGTATAGTGGGTTCATGGTAAGAGCAATAAAGTTAAATTCATCAAATGTAAATTCGAGATCAACTAGTGCATCCATAATCTTGAAATCTTGGATCTGTCTCTCTCTGTAAATCGGAAACAACTTCTTTATCTTCACCGAATAGGGGTAAGGTCTGAGCATACACTACTCTCCCCATATCCTATGTGTGAGATTACACTGAATTTGTTGTTGTTGATGATGATTTAATTGGATATATAATAAAATTTCTTCGAAAATATCGAAGTTAAAATTAATACAGTCATGGTTCTTTTTATCTATCAATTTAATTAGTAAAAGGTATTTGATTCAAAATATTAATCACTGCCTGCAAAATCATCTAGATAATTAAAGTTTACACCAAACACTAGACCGTCCAAAAGCAAAATAAGAAAACCCTACTTCTCCAACAAAGACAAATACACAAACCACTAAACTCTATATGATTCTTTTATTGAACTAGGATAATAAACCTAGTCCAAATGTGGCCTTAGTTTATGAAAATATTGTAGCTGTTTGTGTTGATAACGTTGTATGGTGTTCGGTGCACTACTTTGTTTTTGGAGATTCTCACAATTTTATTGCTTTCTTCCCCCTATATATATAGGGCATATACTTGCTTTGGTTTCAGAGATGGTCCTTTGCATATAGTGGGATCCAGTTCCTACTCCTACAGTCCTACTACATAAAGTGGTCATATGGTGGAGACCACATTTTGTGGGACCCATTATCATTTCTCAATATTTTTTGGTTTAATTATTCGATATTTTCGAAATTACTCATAGACTTATCTAATCTAGATATTTATTTGGGATTTTAATGCTTTCCAAAAACAACAACAAAATACTTCCTACCAAAGGAGTCTCAATTCTTAGAGCTCAAAGCAGAGATCTCTAATTAAAGGTAAAAGTAGTAACCATTTTACCACATTCTTTACTGTTCCATTATCAATAGTATCACTGCACAATATCAGCAATTCTCAACTAAGAAGTGAGTTCATAATAGGGGCGGAGATAGAGTGCGAGATGTGGGTCCGGCCCAATCCAGTAATTTTTATTCAAATATTGTATTTATCTTAAGAATTCTATTAAATATATACAACTTATTAATATGGGACTCAATAACTTTAAAAATTACAATTCTAAACTTATAAGGTGCAAATCCTAACTGCGCATCTGGTTCAAAAGTACTTCAAAACAAAAGCAAACAAAATACTATGCAAGTAATTTCCTTTTCTCCGGTATCCCTACCCTATGTGACTACTTTAATGAAAAAGATTATAACTCCATTTAATAAGATTTTTTTTTAAAATTTTTCTCATATCCAATAGACTGGCATTGATGTGGACAGCTGTGGTTCCTCTAATTAAGCCCTAAAGAGTACCAAGAAAAGAATTAATTTCATGAAAAATTGCTTCTTCCAACTTCTTGGCAAGTGCGTCATCATAAGCATAAATTATATGAATACCGGACTGCGTCCTCCACTTAATAAAAGGAGTAATAATTAGTTAATAAATCACCCGCTTTAATTACTTTTTAGTATGAGTTTCTTGAATTGTTTAGGTTCATAATACCAGCTATTGTTCACTTTTTACACTTTATTAGATAGTTCTAGGAAGATGCATAGCACATTAGCACCTAAGGGAACATGCTCCACTTTCTTCACTCGATTCTTATACTACTAGGAGTACAATTTTTTAGCCTTTTTGTACATTAAAAAATGCACCTTAGTCCTTTGCATTTCGTTTCAATTTCATGTATATATTCTTTTAATATATATGTTGTTGTGCATGACAAGAATAACAAGATTTTGTATATGTAGCAATTTGACATCAGGATTGTTCGACAAAAAATTGTTAGACTCTTTTATTGAATTAATTACAACAATAATTGAATCCCGTCGCATAAGAAAAGATGATGATTTTGATGATATTAAATGACAACGAAGAACACATAGATAAAAAGGGTCACCATTCTTGAATAGGGTTAACTCCCATGCATTTGACACAATGTAACTAATGATGGATAATGAGGATCTAAGCTTCCTTTCTCCTTTCTCCTTGACCAGGAGCCATAGATGAATTATCTCTCCTTCTTTCTTAAGATATGTCTACCTGTCTATCTGAGTTTTTGCGCCCCCCCCCTATTTTAGTTGCTCTCTCCCATGATATTTATACAAAAATACATTCTTTATCCAACGGTCCTCAACCAGAATACTCAAGTTCTTGGAATATCTTGTGGAATATTCCTCTAGAAATGTCTAAGTGTTAAACTAGTCGTTCGGGCTGAATGGAGTGCTCGACCTCGACCGCGGCCGAATCACTCGTTAGTGTATTGCTCCTTATACGTGACCTCGGCTCGGTTAGCTCTTGGCCGTCCTCCCTTAAGTGAGATTCTTCTGTTCAGATTTCGACCTATACAGTTAGTCCCCCACCCATCGAGGTTGCCTCTGGGCGAGCTCGGTGGGCGAACTACGCCCGTCACATTTTTTGAGAAATCTGAGAACATTAGCCAAAGAGTGATTCCCCTTTGTTCGCGAGGTGGCGAGGTGACGCTTCAAAAGCCGTACATGACTGTTACGTCAGTTTGAAATGAGACTTTCTTCACGCGTCATTATGGCGCATACTCCCCATATGTTACATCATTTTCCTCGCTTCTTCCGCTTCAAAATTAATGAGGCGGCGTTTAGGCTTTCTTGATTGGGGTGCCTGTGTCCCTATAAATAAGGATAGACACCCCTCATTTGAATTGTTGTGTTTTTTGAACCTTTGAATCCCGAGTTCTTTTCTTCTTCGAATTTTCAGCTTCTATGTTTTCTTCCTCTCCTTAGTGTTCTTTGCTACCATTACCTCCTTCATCTTTGTATTCTTCTTCCCGCAATCAGAAAAATGGCAAAACGCTCCATCTAACCCTGTGATGTTAGCTGCAGATGCACCTCACCATGAGGAAGGGGTGGCCATGGCGGAAGATGAAAATTTTCCCATCGTGGATGAGATAATCCCACGCTCTAGAAAGGTTAGATCAGACTTCAAAAGCCTGCCCGAGGATGAACTTGAACCCATCATCTCTACGACGGATGCAGCAGTGATCATTGTGTTTAGAACTAAGTGGCAAATCCCGGGCCATGTTGAAATAGTTCCCGCTGGTAATGATGTAATCCAAACACACCGCCCGAGGTATTGTGTATTTTACGCGAACTCGTTTGTTGTCGGCTACATGCTTCCTCTTCCCTTCTTGGCAAAGAATTTTTGCCGCTTTTATAATATGTGCCCGACTCAGCTTTCCCCGTATATATACAAGCTTTTCCGCATGCTTATCAAATATGCGGAGTTGTCCAGCCGTGGTATTTCTCTACGCCATGTACTTCACCTCTTCGCCCCTAGTTTTTACAGGGGAACGATGATTCATATATGCCATCGGGGGACCAAGGGGTTGGTAGTGAAGATGGACGATAAAACTAATCGTCCCTTTTGGGAAAATTTCTTCTTCGTGAATACGGCGCACGTGGTATCGAACCCCAGCGGATTCCCCGAGGAGTGGAATTTTGCTCGTAAGTATTTCCCTTCTAAAATGGATGTTGTTCACTTTGGGGGTAATCTGATCATTCTTTTTCTTTCTTTGCAACCCAACGGGATCCTCCTTCACCAGTTGTAGACATTCGCGACTGGGTGAGTCGGGTTTTGTGCCATACTATGGGGATTCGCGAGTGGCCGCATTTCTATGAGAGGTTTGGACGTAAACCTATGGCCGGTGAGTCACCTTCGGCTTCGATGGCTGGCTCTTATACCATTATTTCTATCCTCTTATCTCTCTTCTTTGTTTACTGGTCAGAGGGAGGCAAGGAGGGCGAGGGCTCCTACACCCATTTTCCGCCAGTTGGGTATCTCGACCGAGCCCGTTCTTGCTGTGGCTACAAGTGAACCCGCTCAGACAGCCGATGTCTTGCAGATTTTTACTTCACGCGGGCTTAGCCGCCCGGCTGCCTCTCCCCTGGTGAGGATTCCAGTTCCTGCAGTTCATTTAGTGGACGAGTCATTGGAGGACGAAGACGATGAGGCCCATTAGAAGGACGGGGGATAATGGCTGAGGCCGAGGGACTTTCGAGAGGTAAGATCATATTGGCAGTGTCCGAATCGGACGGTGGTACTGGTTCGGGCATTGAGACCATACCCTCCGATCGTGGAGTTGGCTTCTTTGGAAGGGGTTAGAGATGAAGGTCGTTGTAATCATTCCGATTGGTCCGTCGACTTCACAACAGGCTCGTGCCTCTTCTTCAGTCGGCGAGAGGGCAAATGGCGTGGTTCTAGATGACTACGAGTCTGGTTCGGATATTGACCCCGAGGACATAAGAATGTTTTAAAAAGGGTTCACTCGGGTGGAAGCGGGAACAGACAGTTTCTCCCGCATGATCGATATTTTCCCAGAGTTAGACTTGTTGGAGGACACACAAAGCCTGGTGCCCCAATTTGTTGTTCTTTGTTCCGCTACCAAAAAATAGGGCCCTTTAGGAGATCAGCGATGCTGGCCTGTCATGGGGCATAGCCGGAATGGCTTTGAGGGTGAGTTCTTTATTGCTTTCATCGTTTCACATCTTCTACTCTTGCTGACTTCTCTTCGTCCTCTTTTCTTTCTTTAGACTTTCATTTCAGAGACTGAGAGTCTCCACCACGAGGAGAAGTGGGCTGCTGTCTTCCAGAAGGTGGTTTCAAAATACTTCCAATATCGTGACAAGTGTCACGAGATGCATGCACGACTTAAGGAAGGCAGCAGTCCTTAGTTCCTTAGGGAGCAGTTAGAGCAAAAAGATGAGGACCTGATGCGGTCCATGGGCAGATGCAGCGAACTTAAGGGGCTGCTTAGGGCTAAAGAAGAAGAGCTCGAGGTGGGCAAGGGTGTTTCGACTGAGTGTGCTGATCTTTAGGCGAAGGTGGTCGCCCTATGGGCGAAGCTTGAGCAGAGGGATTTTAGGGTCTCCGGTCTAAGTGTTGAGCTGGCGGAGAAGGTGACCTAATTGAAGGGGAAGGTGTCTGAGTTGGAGGGAGTCGAAGGAGCCCGGGTAGCGGCCTTGGCGAGGGCTGTGGCATTGGAGGATTCTATCTGCGTTCTCGAGTCTGAGCGCTCAACTGAGATGGGGACGGCTACTCTGAGGGAGGCGCGACTTGATGAGAGAATTGGTGAGCTTGAGGGAGAGGTCTCGACCCTGGGTGATCAAATTGCTGCTCTCGAGGCTGAGAGGGCTCAATTGTTGGCTTCGACACCTTGTGAGTCCATATATGATAACGTTCCTCGCCATTTGTACGAGATGTGGATCCATGCTGAGGCTTAGCGGGATATATATAAGGCCTTGTTATCGGTGGGGAATGTTCCGGAAGTCGTTTTTGAAGAAGTTCGTGCGAAAATGCGTGAGGCTCGGCTTGCCTACGATTATGACCCCGCTACACCGGAGGCCGAAGGGGATGATGAGGCTGAGGACAAACTTGCCTTTGATGATGACCATTCTGATGGAGAGGGTAATGGTGGAAGTGACGTCGTCGAACCAACGGAGAAAGATATGGTGGCGTGGATGGGGTGATGCTGAGTGAAACCTTTGTACTTTTAACTTGTCCTTTTGTACTTAGTTTTTTTTTTTTGTACTTAGTTGGTTGGGTGGGGACCCCCTTTTGGCCCTTTGTATTTTTTTCTTTTTTTGAATAAAACAATCGGTTCGTCTTTGATTGTATGTCTTTGGCTCTTTCTTTTCTTTTCAGATTTCTTGTATTTACTCGCAATAAGTCCTTGACTTTTGGTAATCGATTCGAGCGGGATCAAATTTGACCTGCTAATTCGGACGAGAGCATATTTGGCATGTTAATTCGAACGAGGTCAAATTTAGATTCGTCCATTCGAGCGAAGGCGATTTTTTGACTCACTAGTGCGAGCGAGGTCGAGTTTCGACTTGTAAATTCGAGTGAGGTCGAATTTTGAGTTGCCAATTTGAGCGAAGTCGAGTTTTGACTTGTAAATTCGAGCGAGGTCGAATTTGACTTGCCAGTTGAGTGAAATCAATTTTGACTTGTAAATTCGAGCGAAGTCTAATTTTGATTTGCCAATTTGGGCGAAGCCTATTTTGACTTGTAAATTCGAGCGAAGTCGAATTTTGATTTGCCAATTTGGTCAAAGTCTATTTTGACATGTCAATTCGAGCGAGGTCAAATTTGACCTGGTGATAAATTCGAGTAAGGTCGAATATTTTTCCCGTGTTGGCGTGACGTGTAAACTTGGTGGAGTTACGTAAGAATTCCATATGTTGTTTTGCTTTATTCATTTATGGAGGAGGTTACACGTTACTATATGATCCGTAGATACGTTCGAGGAGTCCCAGTCTATCTAGTTCCTTCATCGCTCCGCCTAGAGAGGTAGTTGATAAACTGGGTGATGAATGTCACACTCAGCCGGGATCACACATGGACGAGATCAAATTTTAAATAGTTGTGTCGTTGCATAGTTGCTTTGGCGAGTGCGTGGATGGGTTTCACGCACTTGTGTTCTTTCTAAGTACTAGAGAGATTCGTATCTTCTCCGAGCTGGTGATTCAATCCCAGTCTATTCAGACTTTTCCCTTTATGGCGTTAAGTACCAATTTTTTGAAGAGGTGGCTTCACTCATCCATTGCATACAGGATGATATGGAGTGGAGAGTATTATTTTTATGGCGTTTGTTCTCTTGTTCGCATAGTTGGGAGAGTGTTCCTGTTCCTATCCCACTCAAAGAAAAATTGTAATTTAAACCCAAACTAAATTGTTTGTTACCTCGGCCTGATTGGTTGACGAGTGGAGAGGGGCACTGTAATACGATTCGTTTTGACCCATACTTGAATGATGGCTTCAGATTTGATCCCGGCACCATACTTGGCTTCGCCGTTGGTCGAATCTGGGCGTCTTGTAGAATGACAACTTATTTTGCTCGCTGGGATCTCGAGTTCGAGTCCCGGTCCGATCCAGTCCTAGGTGCACAAAAATAAGGGAAAGATAAGTCATACCGCAAACACACGGGCAGGGTTAGCTTGCCATTTAAAAGAATTACACAATAGGCTATCATTCCTTCCGAAGAGATAGAGAGGGCAATGTGCATAAAGTGTAGATTGGTATCTGACGTTAATATAGCAATAAGATGATGGACCTGCGTAGTGCGTTGTGACCATAATTCTATTTTGACAACTCACGCTTACGGCATACCAGACTCACCCCTCCAACAATACACGACTTTCACGTAGTTATCAAAATGTGATTTCGTTTTCGTGCAAAGATCTGACCTCGGCTTGTTCAGCTATTTCAAGGGCTTTCCTACAAATATTTTGAGTTGGTGTTTGTACTGAGAGGGCGTGGCTACGTCAACCGAGAAGTGGGACTCTAACTGACCTTAGATCTAGAGGAGACTAAAACTTTGGTTAGAAAGTCCCCACAGACTGCGCCAAATTATTTGACCAAAAAGTGTTAGACTCTTTTATTGAACTAATTAAATAAGAAGATTTGAGTCAAATCTTGGCCAAAGATTATTTACCCTAGATCCGAGATAGGAGATAGAATAAGCAGGGATAACTGAACATAAAATTTAATTACAACAATGATTGAATCCTGTCGCATAAGAAAAGGATGATGATTTTGATGATATTAAACGATAACGAAGAATACATATATAAAAGGGTCACCGTTCTTGAATAGGATTGACTCCCATACATTTGACACAATATAACTAATGATAGATAACGAGGATCTAAGCTTCCTTTCTCCTTTCTCCTTGACGAAGAGCCAAAGATGAATTATATCTCCTTCTCTCAAGATATGTCTGCCTGTCTATCTGAGTTTTTGCCAGCCCCTTCTCCCTATTTTTTAGTTACTCTCTCCCATGATATTTATACAAAAACACCTTCTTTACCCAACAGTCCTTAATCGGAATACTCAAGTTCTTGAAATATCCCGTGGAGTATTCCTCTAGAAATGTTTAAGAGTTGAACTAGTCGTTTAGGCTGAATGGAGTGCTCGACCTCGACCGCGGCCGAATCACTCGTTAGTGTATTGCTCCTCATACGTGACCTCGGCTCGGTTAGCTCTTGGCCGTCCTCCCTTAAGTGAGATTTTTCTATTCAGATTTCGACCTATACGAGGATGTCATGAATTCAAGACTAACCATATGACTTTAAAAGAATTAAACTGTACGTTAAAAACTTCTAACAACATATCTTTTGTTTTTTTTTAAAAAAAAAAAAGATCTTTTGGTTAATTTCCCAATCATTTTTTGTTTTGCGATAAACATTACAAGTATATTTTAGCAAATTTTACCTCCTATAGCAAAGTTTTACACCTTATTTATTATAAATAAATATCCTTTTAAAATATTATTTTCATAACTACCTTTTAGGTTTTATAGAAAAATATGCATTTATGGTCACTTTCTATCGTTTAGCCATTAAATACGCTGGGTAATATTTCTCTCTCTCCTTCTTTCCGTTCTTTCTCTTACAAGACCACCGTATAGTATACAACTTCAGAAACTACAATCTCTCTCCACTATCTCTCTTTCTCAACGCTAGTCTCTTCTCCATGAATACAATCACGATTCTCCACTGATTCATCTCCATTCTCTCACGAAATTTTCAAATTTTTTTGCTCCAAAAAGTTGTGGAAAGTGTTAAAGTTGTTAGATTTTCTCTAGTACATTGCTTCTTCTGATTCTCTTTACTAATTTTTTTAGAAATAATCTCCATTGTTATGCTTTCACTAGAAAACTCAAAATTTCATCTCCAATGGCTGATTCAACAACTCACAAGAGGTTACCCGACATCGAAACAAGCCCAATTTGAAAAATCTTCGAAAGAATCAACACTTCCTAATGCGGAAAAGAGAAGAAAACTTATGGATGATGATTCAGGGGTTAAGGGAAACGATATTTTATTTTTATTGTATTCAATGTATCTCGATGTATTCCATGTATTTCATTGTATTCATTGTCTTTAGTTTTTTCTACTTTTTCAATATATTCATTGTATTTAACTTTATTCAATGTAATTATATAATTTTAAAGCTTCACTTTGTTTCACCGTTTTGTCCAACAGTATATATTTAGCAGTATGTATTCAATGTGTTGTAGAATGTATTTATATGATTTTTTAATTAATATAATTTATGTATTCAAATGTATATGTTGTATGTATTCATATGTTTTGCACTATATATGACTTGTTGTACTTCATGTATTCAATGTATTGTATGTATTTAACTGTATTAATGTAATTATATAATTTTAATGTATAAATCTATTCGTAAAGATACTACTAAAAAATATTTTAGTAAATTAAAGTACCACAAAAAAAGAAAGGATGGATTGAATTTCTGAAGATTACTCTGTTTTTGGGGTGTTTTTCGGCTGAGAATAATTTTTATAACTGGAAATACAAATTTTGGGTGTTATGATTGAGTTTGTTGAGTTATATTAGAAGTCTATCTCGTTAATTGATTCACTTACCATTTTTAAATAGGTGAAAACTTTTTCCGCATATTTCCATTACTGTATTCCCGAATACAGCTCGCGAATACATATGAATACAGTCTATGTTTAGCTGGACTTCCTTGTTTTCTGCCGAGTTTTGCTACTGTATTTATGAATACAGTAACTTGAATACATCGAATACAGAATACAGTAGCTTGAATAGTTCGAATACACTCTATAACAAATGAAAACATAGCTATATAAAGTAATTAAGTAAATAGTAGCTATAGCAAGTTAGTAACCACTAAACAATAGTCATTTCTGAAAATTCCTCCATATTTCATGGAATAGTTGGTAAAGAATAAGCTCTAGAATGGAATAAAGCCGATTGTTGGGAATTTTACCAAATTTTGTAAGAACTCATTTAAAGGTTATTCTCAAGAATTTTTGTGAGAAGGTAAGGAGTCAACAAGTAAATGGATAAACCAATCAACGGTGACCGTTGTGCCAGAGTGGCGTACGTTAAAGAGTATACGACCGGACAGATTATCTTTTACTTGTTTTCTGCAAAAGTAGTTCCATTACATGTTGAGAAACGTTTAACCAAAGTTGAAAATTAAATATTTGGATTTGTGTCGAAACTCATAATTTAAGCATATAACGAATTGCTTTTTCATGCTCTTCAAGTTCAAGATATGCCGTCAACGAATAAGAACAGAAACTAAAATCCGTTGGAATCTCATTAATTTCATTTAATGAGATTATTAATTAGGTTACGATTGAGATAAAATATGAAAAAGTTCCAATTAGAAACGCATTAACGATGATCAAGAATCAATAGAGAGTAGCTAATATGATTTTGCTAAGTCAGAAAATTCAAAATCCAAATTTTTTTTAAGTATTAGGTTTTTTCTTCCCCTTAATTAGGTAATTCTTTTGTTTCTAGTGTTATTTTTTTTATCACACTGGGATTAGGAAATGGAAACAATACAGTGCGAGGGACAATGAAAATTGAACTTACACTTAATATGTGATTGGACTGTCATCGATATCACTAGACTAACTAGGAGCCTCGATGGTATAATAAGGTAACTTAATCGGTGGGTTTATGACTTTTTCCTATTTATTGTTGTTAGTATAAGGATATAATAACGTAATTTATTCATTTTAGAAGAACGAACTAGGAATGTGCACTCTCATTGTTCGAGAGTGAAAATGATGAAAATAATCTGAATTAGAAAGGCCGAAGACAAAAGGTAGGTCAAACAAGCTTCATCTCTATATATTAGGCTCATTACCTGGCCATTAATTAAGTACAAAATCAAGAGCAAAATATCAAAATTTAAAGTAGGAATTATTTGATGAAATCATCGATATTAGAAAAGTAATATAAAATGCATAAAGTCACTAGCATGTAGAGATCAATACAACAACAACGACGACTCAGTATAATCCCACAAGTGGGGTCTGGGGAGGGTAATATGTATGCAGACCTTACCCCTACCACGAAGGGTAGAGAAGCTGTTTCCAGGAGACCCTCGGCTCAAAAAAAACAACAGGAGACGATATATTAGTACCATAAAAATACATAATAAAATAACAGTTTTAGTTATTAAACCGTCATTAATGAACCACTAATTCAGTTTTAGTTATTTAAACACCTACTAGTAATATTATGTATTAAACCAAGTATGGCATATGTAAGAGCACTTAGACTGGTAACCAAATTTGGGTTCAAGTAGGTGACTGAAAAATTGCCCAAAATTGATGGAACTTTTTTTTTTTTTTTAAATGAAACTTGAGGTAACGATGATCCAGAAAACTTAGTCATCCCTTTGGTTTATATTTTATATATTTAATATAATTAAAAATACAAAGAAGGTAAGCCTTTCACTTTCAATTTTATTGAAATATCAGTTAGGTATCTGTTTTTATATTCAACGTGGGAACATAACAATTGGAAAAAGAAAGATTTGCAATTTGAACATAGAAGATGATATTAATATTTATTAGCTAATATGAAAGAGATTGTAATGGTTTTTAATAAAGATGAAAAGAACACTTAAGTCGCTGTCAGTGTTATAATCTATCGGCTTATCTAGGACTGTATTCTGGGCCGGGGCCGGGCCTTCGTGGGCCAAACGGGTCCGGGCCTTCGTGGGCTTCGTTGGCCTGGGCTCTGGTGGTCCCGGGCTTCGTGGGCTCAACGGATGGAACTGGCTTGTGACGGGCCTAAGCCCATGTGGTCCTGGGCTAAACGGGTCGGGCTTGTGGGCTTCGCGGGCCTAGCGTTTTTTCTTGTAAGGCAATTTCTTGTAGTATCATGGCTATATTAAAAATATATATGTAGTATATATGTAGAAATCTAATTATTAAAGTGTTTGACGAAAAAGAAAAATAACTATATATATATCCTCTTATATATGTTGTTGTAGTATATATTGTATGTTATGTATATATATTCTCTTGTATATTGTCTTGTAGTATATATTGTATGTTATGTATATATATATCCTCTTATATATTTTCTTGTAGTATATATTGTATGTTATGTATATATATTCTCTTATATATTTTCTTGTAGTATATATATTGTATCTTATGTATATATATTATAACTTATTACTTATATATTTTCTTGTAGTATATATTGTATGTTATGTATATATATTCTCTTGTATATTGTCTTGTAGTATATATTGTATGTTATGTATATATATATCCTCTTATATATTTTCTTGTAGTATATATTGTATGTTATGTATATATATTCTCTTATATATTTTCTTGTAGTATATATATTGTATCTTATGTATATATATTATAACTTATTACTTATATATTTTCTTGTAGTATATATATTGTATCTTATGTATATATATTCTCTTATATATTTTCTTGTAGTATATATATTGTATCTTATGTATATATATTATAACTTATTACTTATATATTTTGTTGTAGTATATATTGTATGTTATGTATATATATTCTCTTGTATATTGTCTTGTAGTATATATTGTATGTTATGTATATATATATCCTCTTATATATTTTCTTGTAGTATATATTGTATGTTCTCGTACATACAATTCCATCTAGTCGGGCAAGGTTAGGAACCTTTCTTTCTCTAAGGCCATATTCATCACATTTTTTAAAATACTCTCTAAGTCTACTTCTACGGTTTGAATAAAAAAGCCAATTAAGAGCCATTCTAACCTTTTCAATTTCTATGTTTAAAATTTGCATACCATCACCGACAATTAAATGATAAATATGACAAATACATCTAACATGGAAAATATTAGTAAATGCAGGATTTAGTGTTGTTGTAAGCATGCCTATAACACTAGTGTTACTAAAAGCATTATCCATAGAAATTGCCATTATTTTATCGCTAAAGCAAAAATATCTACAAATATCTGCAACAGTATTAGCTATAAACTTACCTGTGTGACGTGAATTAATTATTCTATACGCAATTATGCGTTTTTGCATTGTCCACTCCTCATCTATCCAATGACTTGTAATTGTTAGATAATCACAATCATTACCACTTCTACCAATATTAGTAGTAATAGAAATCGATTAGGTATATGAGTAAATAAATACCGCAAATATTGTTTATATTCATATTTAAATTTATAAATATCACTCTTAACTGTTGCGCGAGACCAACCTTTATAAGTAGGATTAATTTTAAGCCAGCCGCGAGGAATTAATTTTAAATTTATTCTTACTCGCCGAGTTACTAATCTTACCACAAAACTCGGGAAAACCAACACAATTCTATGATGTTTATGATTGCATCACTTGTTTTTTAATATATTTCTTCTATGGTAAATTTAAAAAATTGAAAAAGGGATATTGTATAGTCGCGGTAAAAATAATTGCCGAAAAATGTATAAAATTTGTATATTTTTTGTACATATATACATTTTGCGTCTTATATACAAATTTTATATACTTTTTTGGCTACCAGATGTAAACAGTTTCTGACGCGGGCTAAAAGTGATAATAACCCATTTTTTCATTCCTATACACTATTTGAAACTTTATTACCATTAATGTCCATGTTTAGCTAATTATTTGGCATAAACAAGTTTTGTTTACAAAATATATACAATCCACCTTAAAAGGCTCTCAAATTCATTATTTGTGTATTCGATCAAGAGATTTAATTACACCATTTTTTTTCTCTTCTTCTCTTTCCTTATTTTTCTCCAATCATAGGCAGTGCTCGCCAATTGTTTACCACAGCATATTCCTTTGCAAATCGAGCTCTTGCAATTCTTTAACAATTTCTACTTGATTGAAAGAGATGTATCCATCTTCCTCTCAAAAGAATAATTGCATTTTTTTCGTAACTCAAAGAAATAAGTATAATTGTGCAAGAGCAAAATACACATTTCCACATCCGAGTTTAATCTGGAATTTTCCAGCATATCAATAAGAAGCAAATAAGATTACACAAACAATCATCAGCCACAAAAATACTTTTGCAATGTCCATGACAAGTTGCCTTGGAGAGTAGAGTTGCAGAGTAACAAAAAGTAACATGAAACAATCTGGAAATCAAAGTGTGCCAAAGTAAATGATCACTAGGTTCTCAAATTTTACAAACAAAATTAACTAGGAAAGCAGCCTTTTAAGCAGTTACTGGTTAGGATTAAAAGAATTGATCTGAAAGATTCAATAAAAGAGACTCTTATATCGGAACTTGAGATGAGAGAAGCTGTAAATGAAGACAAAACAACCTTTTCTTCCTCCCTAATGAAGACTTGGGCATAGTATAATTTAAATGCAAATTTTATACAATATGTCTTTTGTATATTATGTATCTGATTTATATATAGTAAAAATAAATTTCATACAAATAATTATATATTATACAATTTATCTACAACTTATCTACAACTTTCACACATTATTTCTTCCTGGTTAAATACAACTATAATAACATACAAATTAAATACAAAATTTATACAATATGTCTTTTGTATATTTGGTATCTGATTTATACATAGTAAAAATAAATTTCATACAACTAATTATATATTATACAACTTATCTACAATTTTCATACATTATTTCTACTCAATTATATACAACTACAATATCATACAACTTAAATATATTTTTTATACAATGTTGTTCAACTTTCATACAATAGTTAAATAAATAAAAGAAAAATATATAAACAACAGAATACAATTTTTCTACAATTTCGTAAATATAATGTTATCATGTCTTCTTCTTCGAGATTCAATCTGAAATTAAGCCAAAACCAAGTCTAATCTTTACCAAAATCCCTCAAAATTGAGATATAAACTCCAAACTATATTCCCAATTGTTTGCAACAACACTCAATCCATCTTCTTCGAGTTTCAATCTGAAATTCAGCCAAAACCAAGTCTAATCTTCACCAAAACCCCTCAAATTTGAGATATAAACTTCAAACCATATTCCCAATTATTTGCAACAACACCCAATCCAAACAAATAATGATTTTTGAAAATCCAAATTCGAATTCAAAGCTTCAAAGCTTTTTAATGGCTGTCAGTGGTGGAATTGCTGTTCTCTTTTCCTTTACTTTATATTACTGAAATTTGGGATTGAGAGATAGAGAGAGACGTAGAGAGAATTCTCAATTCTTCAACAATATCCAATCCAAAAAAATAATGTTTTTTGAAAACCCAAATTCGAATTCAAAGCTTCAAAGCTTTTTAATGTTTGTCAATGGTGGAATTGCTGCTCTCTTGTGCAAAATACGTGGGAAGGGGGCGTGGGATGTGGAGAGAGAAACGTGGAGGAGTGGAAGATATGTTAGAGTAATTTTAGGACACTAATTATTATCATTAATTCCCTTAAAATGTACATAAATGGTAATTGAGTATATAAAATGTAATTATAGTAAAATTTGAATAGAAAGCGTAATATAGTTTCATATAGTGTATAGCAATGTAAAACTCCCTTAATGAAACTGTCCTTTGGGTGATTATTTCCTATTAAAGTAAAGAATATTTTTGTCTCGAAGAATTAGTACATTATGGTTTGGCAAAAGCTTGGAAACTTTATAATATATGTTTAAATGTTTTCTCTATAACAATTTGAATATTTATCTATCTAAGGTGGCTAGATTCTTTAGTTGAAATATTTGCATTATTCCAATTTCCACATGCATTGATCGGCTCTAATGTTGACACAATTTAGAAAAAGTGAGTTGCTTGAGAATATAGTGCTGCAAAATAGGAGACCATTTCGATTGCATTTTCACTAAACTCTTTTTTTACTTATTATTTTATAATAATCTTTTCAATTTCTTACTGATAATTCTCAGTTGTAGACTTTTAATTAAGAGGAATCTTTGTAGCAGTTAAAAAACTTTTGTGACTCTTTTCTTTCTTGTTTTTTTTTTTAAGAACAATTGGCCAGTATCTTGTTCATGGGATAATATTTATTTGCATTTTGCATTTCTTAAATAATTAGCTCATATTTAATTTGCAATTATTGAGGAAAACAATAATGATGAAGAAAACAGAACAAATATGAAGCCATTTAATCAAACCTCATACACGATTTTGATTTCTTCTTTTTTTAATCAAACCTCAAATCCATAAGTTAATTGTACTCTGACAACTCTACATAAAGTAGAGTTTAATTTTTGGGTGATAGTGGAAAGTTGACAGATAAATCAACGTACTGCCATTCTACATAACCGTACATGAGATTTTTACCTTATACTAGGTCAATTCTTTAGAATTCGTTGGATCCTTTCCGCGTTGGAGAATCCTCTTCAACAACTCTTTTTGTTGGTGAAGTAGTGCAACAACTGAAGTACTATTGCTAGTATAGTATAGATATAATAGTGTACTACAATTAACTTTTTTTTTATAAAGTTTGCTTTACATCAACCTTTTTAAAATGTCTATAATAACTAGGTATGCTTTATCGAGTAATTGGCCTTGTTGCTTACACTTTATTCTTCATATTTATCACTTTATATTGTGTTTGATTTTACATAGGACTCAGTAGATCTATATAAAGCAAATTATCCTAGTTAGTGATTAAAAAAAATTAGAAATTTTAAGTGGATCCAATGTAATAATTATTTAACAACTTGTTAATATTTTACAGTAATAAAACTCCACTCAATATTTCATAATCAGGTTTTAATGATATTTTTATCTACTTTATTTTCCTCACGTAAGACCAGTAACCTTTATTACACAATCTAAAGCAAATCTAAATGCAGAAGTAAATATATTTGAAGTGAGCAAAGTTATATATGCTTTTAAAATTGTTACAGTTCTAAACAAATTTAATATATGTCAAGGCAAAGTTATGATAATTTAAAGAAAAGAACTAGAACAAGTTGATCGCTAATGGCTTCCCACTTGCATTAAAATTTTAAGCATAGGTTTTTGTTTTGATATTCTCAGACAGCACAAAACTCCACGTCTAATAAAGGTTTACTAGTTCGAATCTAGTACGTACGCAAATCCCAAAAGAAATCAAAATTTATAAAAATACAAGCTTAGTACAACTTGTAATAATTTATATAAAGTACTATTTCTAATGAAAAAAAGTAAGTAATACTTTTAGTTTCATATTTATGTAACATTATGTAACGAACTTCTCTCAATCTTGAGCACCCTACCCTCCTTGGCAGAAGAATTAATCATATAAAACAGGATATCAAAAAAGAAAAGAAAAATCATATACGTAGATTTTGAGATTTTTTTTTTTTAGCAGACATGCACCAAGTTATATTCACAAATCAATTTGTTGAATTTTGTCGCAGTAATTTTCCTTAATGTAGAAAACAATTATGAATCCAAGTACGTTTTCCTTCTGGGAGAAATTTCACCCCCTCTACCACCCTAAATGAAAAAGGAAAAAGAAAAAAGATAGATCTAATTCTTCTGGTATTCAAATCTTACTAGTTCAACTAAGTCAAATTGGAATTGCATATGATTCATTTATCCTAATCTCAAGGCTCGAACTTAAATCTGTAATCTAGGAGTTGCTACCAATAAGTATTGTGGTAAAATGGCAAGTACTTTTTCATTCTTAACTAGAGATCTCGAATTTGAGTCGTGCGTATGAGTAATCTTTGTTAAGAAACACTTTACCTCTAATAAGAGACTTTTTGGTGTGAATCATATCCGATCCAATATGAATACCGAATACCTATTCGGGCAATAAAAGAAAGAAAGTTATAGCTTAAGGGAAAAGGAAGAAATTTTAGGGTGACATGAGAAAGAAAAAAGACGTAAAGCTGACAACTTTGGCTCCATGTAGTGATTGTTATTTCGAAGGAAAGGGAGAGAAGTAGGATTCCATGGGCTGGGCCCATCAACTTGAAAAGAAGCTTTTAGGTGGGCCCAAAAGCAAAGGCCGCTTTCTTCTGTGGGCCCTGATCACACGCCCAAAGGCCTGTTAAGTCCGACAAATATGGGCCCAATGAAACGAACATCTAAGAAGGCCTCTTCA
This sequence comes from Nicotiana tabacum, assembly GCF_000715075.1. Taxonomy (NCBI): domain Eukaryota; kingdom Viridiplantae; phylum Streptophyta; class Magnoliopsida; order Solanales; family Solanaceae; genus Nicotiana; species Nicotiana tabacum. Next base: position 9,121,551 of record NC_134090.1, read on the forward strand.
CCAATAGAAAAACTGTGCTCACTCTTCTCCTCCGCGAGTACATACTACCTTCCATTTATAGATTGATACTTTCTAAATACGAACCCTTTCATTTTGGGATGTTTTAAAATATTTCATACTCATTTCTTTATTTTTATTTCCAAATTTTAAGAATTTAAGTTGACATTTGGACTACAATTTTGAAAAAAAAAATAGTTTGTTTTTGCGAATTAGCTTTTTCAACCAAACGCCAATTAAGGGGAATTTTTAGTTTGTTTCAAATTTTTGAAAAACTACTCTAAAGCTCTGTGCAAAAATTTGAATTTCAATTTCTTGTAAAAAAATTTAACCAAATGTAAGAAAGAATATATTTCAGTTTTTCCACTGCTTGACATACTTTTCTTCCTTGGCATTTGGTTGGAATTTTACGTAAACTCGTTCTTAGAATTTTGGGCGAGCTGCTATCTAAACATATACCCATTTATACTTTGAAATGATATTCTTTCTTTTCTTTTTCTATGTCAATTTTAATATTTTTTATTATAACTAATATTAGATAAAATTAAACAAATATTTTTTAGACTTAATATTTACTCAAATATCATCACATTAATAAAAAGGAAGAAGTATCTTAATAAAAATCAAATCAATATTTATAATTTTATATTTAATCAAATACCATTACATAAACTAATATAAAAAAATTTACTATTAATTTATTGAAAGAAAAAAAGCCTTAAAAATACAAACCAAAAAAATAAAATAATAAAACAAGTGAAAGAGAGTGGGAAAGGTGAGTTAGGAGATGAAAAGTGGAGTCACATGGTTGGTGGGAAGTGGAACCTACATCTCCTTTTTTATTTTATTTTATTGTATTAGGTTCATATCACTATCATATCAATTTTTTTAAACTTTCAAGGAGAGAAGCAAGAAAAAACGATAGCTGTTAAATCCGTCAAAAAACAGTTTCACCTCGTACAATTAGTCGATATGCATACAAATCATCCGGAATATTAAAAAAATGACTTAAACAAATTCTTATGACATAAAAATTTCATCCAATACGTGACTTCACCCTTTGGTGGACGACGTTCGCAGCATCTATACGCACAAAGGTCGACCTCTTCTGAGCTAGAGCTAAAAAAGAAATCGGAGCTTAATTAACATCGAGAAAAACATTTGTAATGAACGAATCTCCGATAACACGAAATCAACACTATCTACCCGAGCCAAGGTACTTAGGGCCCGTCAAAGCACGGTGTTACAGGGCAATCTTGATTATTTACATTTATATTATATTTTTTTGCCTCGAATTATATGTATATTCAGTTATTCTAGTTGAGAACTTTTAAATTGTGAATTCGCTTTTGTTCAATGTGATTTGGACAAGATAGGGTGGCAACATTCTCCTTTTCTTTCTCTCTGCGGTTTTGTCTTAAACCAACATCATATTTGTGGTTAAATATTGGGTTTCAATTTGGTAAAAACAAAAAATTATACTCCATTAAATATATAAGGTCAAAAAAAATTTGTGTATATATATTGGATATTAAATTTGTTTATTTCTTGGTTAAAATTTTACTTTCACCGCTGGTCTAGCGTCAATCTCCAAATTTTAGTGTGATTAATAAGAATAAACTAGTAGTTTGTACATTTAAACTAGTTGCAACCTTTCAAGTACAAAGATCAAATGTCTAATCTTTCTGCACATAAAGAGAGAGAAAAAATCAAAAAGCAAATAAATAAATGGGGCCTACAATGTCAGTAGTAGAATAAACATTGTCTCTCATCTTTTTGGATTATTTTGAAGAGGTGGGTCCCAAGCTTCAATAGAGTCGTCAGCCATGTTTGACTCTCTGTCCATTGGACTGTTGATCTTATCTTAATGTGTTCAGATCCCTATTTATGTGAAATATGAATTTATATTTCCATTTTACTTTGTCTTTGTGGTTTCAAATGGAAAATGTATTTACACTTTGAGTGACTGGCTCATCTTCAAGCTGCTTCACAAGCCGCGCCACAATTAACGCTTTAAGCCGATAATCGTTCTTGCTTATATGATACGTAGTTGTGCATATATTCGTTTTTCTTTTCTTTTTAACGATAGTAGCAAATGAATAGTTTGCATGCACTTATTTGCGGAAATAAAAAATAGTCAGATTTACAACTTATAATTGAAAAATAGTCATAGTTTCAAAGTAATTGAAATTTAGCTATTTTTTTTATGTAAAGATAAAATCTGAACAAAAACACCCTTAAAAATCAGTAAATATTCCAGCATAATATGCCGGAGTTCGAATTTTTTACATATGAGCTTCTAAGATAATGTGTTGAATTTCATAATGTGTTGAAGTTTTAACATAATATGCGGGAGGTTTATATGCATGAGCTCCATAATCCAACATATTATGTTGGAACTTTTCGTATGCTGGAGTTCCAATATAATATGCTGGAAGTTTATCTGCATGAGCTCTATAGTCTTGCATATTATGCTGAAACTTTTCGTGTTTCAGCAAAATAATAGCTATTTTTCGATGATTTTACAAACAATGACTATTTTTCAATTATCAGTCTAAAAATTAGCTAACACGTGCCATAGGTTCAACTATTACCGTTTTAGCATTGAACCCATTATATTTTTAAAGTTAGGGGGTCATATCTACTATTTTTGTAATTTTAATGTATTTTTACATGTAAATTTTTGTTATACGTCGAAAGTTATAGATACAATTGAACTCGTGGGTAACACACTACATCTGCCCTTGGTTATTTGCATAAAATATTAATATCAAACCATATTAAGTTACTATGATTAATTATTTGCTTTTGTATTAGTTAACTAGGATTTAGTAATAACCATGTTTCTAAAAACATATAGAGTATCATGTACTTATTAGGTGTAAATATCTAATGCCAATAATCTTTTACCCTATTTCTTTGAATATCTCGAGCCGAGGGTCTTTCGAAAACAACCTCTACCTCCTCAAGGTAATGGTAAGGTATGCATACACACTACCCTCCCTAGACCTCACTTGCGGGATTTCACTTGTTTTATTGGTGGTGGTGGTGGTGGTAAGGATTAAGGACTGTGTGTGTACATCCTACTTAACCATTTAGTACAACCTGCTTATTCTTGATCTACTAATACCTCCTTTTTAAATGAAACATGCATAAAAATACTATCAAATATTAATAATAAAAACAATAACTTGTAGCCTCAGCAACCAAGTCTAGAACTACAGTTTCCCAGTATAAATGTCCCTGCAATATCCGTAAAGTTTTAGTTACATTTCATTTTCAAAAACTAGGGGACCATTTTACAGAAAGAGGGAGATGAGAAATGCTTTTATGAGTAAACTGACAGTAGCTACCACCATTGACTTAGCCACGTACAAGACAACACTTATGGCTAAAAGTTGAAAACCATTTCCCATATGCCCACTTCTTTGGACCATTGAACTAGTCTCTAGCACTCAATACAGACTTGTCTGGTTTCTTCTTGGAATATATTCTTGTGTAAGTTGTTGAAATCACAACATTCCAATCTAATATCTTCTTCATTTTTACTCTCTTCCTTATCCATCTATTTGAACACCAAACAACCAATTCAGATATTCACGGCAAAGAATTATCGGATAAGCCTAGAGGTATCAATGAGTAGTTATCATCTATGTTGCTAGGACTTTTCAAAAATGTTGTCGGGTGCGTGCCGGATCCTCCAAAAGTGGTACATTTTTGGAGGATCCCACTTTTGGAGGATCCGACACGGGTGCGACAACAATTTTGGAGAGTCCGAGCAACATAGGTTATCATAATCAATCACATTTTTTTTTTACAAATACAAATGAAATTTTTTTCAACTTTCAATATTTCATGGTCACTTGCACTGTTCTAAACATACATAGGCTTTTGTTAAAGCGACCACGACAAATTCTCAGTGATTACTAGGACGTTTATAAGCAAACAAAGCTTTCTCAAAAGCCTTTGATATGTGCATGCACAACAAGCAGTTCCACGATTTTACGCCAATGTCAATACACCGTTCAGGCCAAAGGCAACAGCCAGTGGCGGAGCCACATGTATTCAACGGGTGTCAACCGATACTCCTTTGTCGAACAATTACAGTGTGTAGCTAGATAAAATAAATTATATATATATACTACATGTTGATGCCTCTTGGCTTCTTCGTAGGTCTACTTCTTTATATTTTGACTCTAACTTAGTGAAAATCCTGCCTCCGCCACTGGCAACAGGGGCAATCTTTGTATGTGCAACTGCCTACAAGACCACTGGCATGGGTCTAAAACATACATGTTTTTCCTAAAAGAGACTAACGGTTAAGTCTGCTATGATACTCACCCGCCTCCAAACATGTCAGTTGTCGTTCAGGAGACCAGTGGTCACAACCCCTGTACTCCTAACTATTTGTTCTCCTTATGTTGTTTTGTATAAGAGAAAAAACTTATATAGATATAAAATAATATTCCTGCTAGTTATTTATGGATTGCATGAGCTTCAAGGGACTTGATGCAAAATAGTACTTAAAACATTAAGCTGCTGATGCAAATATATACACGTATGGAAGTATTTACCAAAAGAAATCAATCCTTGTTAGTATAATTTTGCTATAAAAGTTGACAAAAGAAAACAACCAAATCTGGCAACAATGATGGACCCAATTAGTCTTAATAAAACATACTCTAAAGGTGCTAGAAAAGACTTTGCTCTCTCTTACTCCAGACACAAGGTATCCACAAAAGAACTCGCTCATGACCATCAGATCAGATTGATGTAGACTTGTTGTCTATACAAAAAAAAAAATATGAAGAGCCAATACCCCTATATTCAATTCAATGACAACTTGCAAAATTTAAAGATGATTATTGATTAACCCTGTCTCCTAGGCATAAATGATGATGGTCCAATCAAGAGTGAATAGGGGCTTTAAAAGGTACTTCACATATACCGGCTGCTTTCTGGGGTTGAATATAGTAGTCCTTATTATGGACTAAAATTAAGAAAATGGGACCATCACATATTCATATTTTCCAATGCTAAGGTTAATATCATAGGTGTGGAGATGGTTACCTGTTCCTTGAGGCTAACAGAAGTTTTCTCCATGAAACAGATGGCATAGTGACTAGAAACTGGGATTGAAGATGAAAGCTCCATTGTTAGAAATCTGATATGCAAGACCTAGTGACCGTGTGGGGCAGCACAACAGGAATGATGGATTTTCTTGATAGGACTTCCCAGCTACCTCATTTATGTTACGATTCATGTATACAAGATATTCTGGAGAGGATCAATCCATGTAAGATACTTGGAGCTTGGATATTAAGTGACATTGACAATCTGCATCCAGTTCTGCAAAATGTAAAATCCTTCTAACTACCAAAAACACGAGGGGAAATGAAAAAACATCTCCTTCCATGTAGCCGCAGCCTGCATGTGGCTTTGTTATATTTGTAGCTGTGACTGGTCTTACGACATGCATTCTGCGCCCTTTCTTTATCTGTGGATGGGAAATTCCTGTCAGAATTTCTCAGTTTCTGTCTACACTAATAGCTATGATTAGTCTTTACCCGATCATTCGATACCACACAAACAACTATATCACAGTTTATCTTTACCCGATTATTCGATACCACACAAGCAACTAAATCACAGTTTATCAAGTCATAGGCATTATTTAAACTTTGAAAGGCCAAAATACTGGACTTGAATTAGATAGCAGCATCGATACCAAATCAATGTTAAGAAATTAAATAGAGGTTAGTCTATTCATAGAACAGAGAATCTATAATCATACTCTTTAAACAACAGGAATCAATGTTTAGCTAAAGCAACATAAATTATAGAAGTCCCACAGCGTAGGATGATCGACAAAAGGAACGTTAACTCGGCATATCTTTTGAGCAGTATCGGAATCCAGTTTTAGCATACTAAAGCAGCACTTAAAAGAAGTGCTCGATCAGGGTCAGAACTCACACCCCCACTTCAAATGGCTCCCACCAGCATTTGTTGGAGAACTAGCCTTTATATCGTCTTTATAAGATTACTAAAGGATTATCTTTTTCAAGGTGTAGTAATGGTGAATGGTACAAAAACTTTCTCAACATCCCAAGGTAAAGGAAAACAAGTTTATCATAAGTACAGACCAAACAAGAGAGCAGACAGATGCTTGATTTAATTTTTTTCCCCTTCTTATGTTTTGGTTGCAAGATTGCCTTTAGTCTGTGTCCTCCCATTCCTAAAGGTGGCTAGTGGGAGATTTACTATTTGTATCGACAAACTGCTCCTAGTACACCATTCACTCATAAAACCATAACAGGACCAATATCATTTTAATCAAACAATTCATTCTTAAATGCAATTGTAAAAGTTTCATCCACACAATAGTCTTGGACTTCAACATAGATTGATGCAAGAGCACCTTCAAACTCTCATCATTTCTACCTATAAGAAGAAATTTGAGATTAAGATACTTGCCACTTAGCACCTTACTTTACTAGCCCTGATTTTAATTTTCCTAACATTTAATGGTCAAATACACTAATCTGCAAATTAAACCAAGCGTACAATTTGAACTGATTGTCAGTGCAACCTTTACATCATTGTCCTCCCCTTGATGGCTTACGGAAGCCTGAAAATTCTAGTGAAAAACTGTTCCTAGTACAAACATTCACTCATCGAATCACACTGGAGAAACACATCAATTCAGTGCATAAATGTGATGCACCCAAAATAATAGCAGTAGAATTTGACATCCTTTGATGTGTTAACAACTAAGATATCTAGCTAAGCAGAACTTGAGATTATGAGTGAGTTTGGCACGACGAAAGACATTTTCCAGAAAATGACTAATTAGTTTTTCAGAAACTATTTTTCTAGAAAATGTTTTCTGGTGTCGGCTGGAGAGTGGATAGTATATTCCACATAATGCTCTTGAAGTCAGAGATGGACATTTTCACAACTTTTTGGTAGTTGTGGAAGACACCTTCGCCATGCAATTGTACACGCTCAATCAGCTTAAGCTACTTAAACCAAAGAAGCAGCATACCCAAAATATCCACAATGAAGCGTAATAACAGGAGAAACTATTGAGCAGGGCAGGAAGGAGTAATGGGTCAGAGAACCTCTTTAAGCCCTTAAACAAGCTTTAGCGTCTCATTAATCACTCTGTAGCAAGGACAAATAATTAATTTGTCCAAATTTAACAGCGCTTGCCGGAACCTCTAGAGGCTTGTCGATGTTGACTCCAGCTCCTTCATTGAACAACGAGTAACATGAACTATCTATAAGTACTTATTCTACGAAGGCACGTAACAATAGAAGCAATACGCTGCAGAAAGCACTTCTACAGACAACAATTTTGTATGACATTCACAAGCAGAAAGGAATAACTTAAGGCCAAACCAGCAGCATTTTAATGACAGTACAATGATTAGTCAACAACATCCAGTTACAAATAGAATTTTTTACTAGCTCAAGATTAATATTGTAGGTGAGAAAATGTTTAAACTGTTCATTATATCCAACAAGTATTAACATACAGAATTCTTCTGATTGTAGCAGCTTTGATGAAGCAAGTGGCCTTACACGTATACCTAATCTCTAGCGTCATCCTATTGACAACTTCACAATCAGGAGACAGCAAATTCCAACTTCCAAGCATGCACATGATTAAGAATTTGAACGTCTTACCTATACCTAGTTCCGCCTCTATTGCAGGTTTCCTTTGCTTGGCATCACCCATTGTACACCGAACCGATTCAGGACCAGCCACCCGCAAATGCGCTGCCATCCAGCAATGTAGCAGAAGATGATCTACACGAAGACCAAACATCTACACATGAAGCACCCACAAATATACAATCCTCATCTTCCTCAGATTCTCTGCTATCAATATCTCTTCCTTGGTTACCAGCCAATCAAAGAAACACACCTTCCTGGGTGCCCTGGGGATCTAGATTGATAAATGCAGGAAAGTGAACAGCTCTCTCACTAGAACACTCTGGAAGTATGATTAACGGTGAACAAGTTAATCCTCTTCACTCCTTATGCTGGCAAAAAATTAGGAAGACCTGAACCTGAGTTTAAAAGGATTGCGATCTTGAAGGATATAAACACAAACTCACACATATGAACTTGAATCCTTATACAAGGGTGAAGAAAGCCAAACCATGTAGCTGAATAGGTATATTTTCCATTAAGTAATTTCAACTAGTCATATATCCATTTTCTGTTATCCTGTACAGGCATGGATAAGTGGGTAGAGATTGGCAATTGGTGTCACCGGAACTACCAGGAGTCTAGAGAATTTAAATTGTATATAAAGAAAAGCGCAAGTCATCAGATTAACTAAAAGGACAACCCGGTGCACTAAGCTCCTGCTATGCGCGAGGTCCCGGGAAGGGCCGGACCACAAGTAAGGGTGGGCATCGGTCGGTTCGGTTCGGTTATGAATATTATCGGTTTAGCATATCGGTTATCGGTTTACAAATTTGATAAACCGATAAGATATCGGTTATCGGGTATCGGTTATCGATCATTATCGGTTTACCCGATAAGATAACTCAATCTAGAGTTAAGCAAAAAAGAAAAGACAATTCACTGGAGTTAAGCAAAAAAGAGAAGAATTCACATATAGTATACTAAAGACTTACGCTAGGAGTAACTAGTAAGGTGTATGAAGAATGAAGATGAAGCAACTGAAGAGTGGGGTTGAGAAAGAATAGGAGAGAATGAACTGAAGCCCTAGCATTTGTATATACTTAAGGATAAAGTCGTAATTTTATTAATTCTTATTGGGTTATCGGTTAACCAATTAACAAAATTGGCAAACCGAGGCCCGAACCGATAACCCAATAGTAAAAAAATTCTAAACCGTTACCGAACCGTTAACCCAATAACCCGATACCGATAATCCAATAAACAATTAACGATTCGGGTTATCGGTTTTACCCGATATATGCCCAGCCCTAACCACAAGGGTCTATTGCACGCAGTCTTACCTTGCATTTCTGCAAGAGGCTGTTTCCAAGGCTCTAACTCGTGACCTCCTAGTCACATGACAACAACTTTACAAGTTACGCCAAGGCTCCCCTTCAAGTCGTCAGATTAACTGAGTGAAAGAATGCTAATATTATCTTTAATTAAATCTGCTGTCCTAAGAAAGCTTTCAAGCTGCTATCACTGCCAACCCAACTGAAGCCTGTGCCTTTTGATATTCCTCTAATCTTCATAATCTCCCTAAGTTCACTTACACCATCCCATCTCCCAGCATCTGCCAGAGCATTAGATAGCGCAACATATGCCCCTGGACGACTACCGCTACTCAGCTTGAAAAGTTCATTGGCAGCTAAATTAGCCAATTCCACATCTCCATGCAGTCTACAAGAACTGAGTAAAGCTGCCCAAACATCAGAATCTGGCCTTTCAGTCATATTAATTACAAACTCTAATGCTTGATTTAAACTCCCTGAGCGGCCCAAGATATCAACCATGCAAGCATAATGCTCCATCCTCGGCTTCATCGAGTAATCTCTCTCCATGCTTTCAAAAATCTCTCTTCCTTTAGCAATTAGCCCAGAATGCGCACAAGCAGAGAGAGCACTTAGAAATGTAACATAGTTTGGAACAATGAGATGATCTATTTGCATTACACTAAATAGTTCAAGTGCTTCATTAGGATACCCATTTTTCCCATATCCATCAATCATGGAAGTCCACGAGAAGACATTCTTCTCAGGCATGTAGTTAAAGACTCTTCTTGCATCCTCAACCAACCCACACTTCGAATACATGTCAATTAAAGCACTTCCAATTTTTACATGCTCAATTAACTCAGTCTTCATGAGCTGCCCTTGAACTTGTTGACCATTTTCAAATGCTGCAAGAGCAGAACAAGCCCCAATAATGCTTGCAAAAGTAGAAATATTCGGCCTAAAACCCAAACGTTGCATGTCAATGTAAACCTCAATCGCCTTCTTAGCATTTTCAACTTGTTTGCTATAACCTTCAATCATTGCATTGAACACCACAACATCTTTCTCTGTCGTTCTACTAAACACATCTTCAGCATCCTCAATATAACACTGATTCATGTACCCTGTTATCAACGACGTCGAGCAAACTACATCCCTTTCCAACATCAAATCAAACACTCTCCTTGCATAGTCCACCCTCCCGCTCTTCACATACGAGTCAACTAATGCCGTATAAAGCACATCATCATCCTCAACGATGCATTTAAATATCCGGGCATGAACCTGTTTTCCAATACAAGGAGAATATAACTCAGCATAGCTACTAGTGGAGCCCTTCAAGATCATTGATAATGTATACGCATCTGGAGTTTCACCAGAAAGACACAGCTTTCTAACCATATCAAAAGATTCTAAGACAAACCCATGTTTTACATAACCTGAAATCATGTAATTATAAGCAGAGAGAGTCGGTTGACGCATTTCGTCGAACATTTGGCGCGCATAGAAAAGGCAAGAAGACTTTAAATGAAGTATGATAAGCTTGATGCATATATTGGTATTTGGTTTGTAACCAGTTTTGAGAATGTATGAATGGATCTTTTGGCCGTGTATAGGAGTGTCGGAATTGATATAGTGCTGGAGAACTGACGGCAGTGAAGAAAATTTTGGTGGCCATAAAAGGTGGTTAATTTCAGTTTCTTTTAACGGGACCAAAGATTTGAATTTGGGTATTTTGGCATTTATCATCTTTAGTTCAAGACTGTCTTGAAAGAGAGGCGCTAAACTTTGTATTACTACTACTACTATTTTTGCACTATGGTTTCTTTATTGGGAAAATGGTCGAGTTGTACCTTACGGATTGAATGAGACACAAAAACAATATCACCATCTATCACAAACTAAAAGGATGTTTTAGAACGAGAACATCAATTCCACAAAATGTGACATAAATTATAGGGAGTTTTACCTTCTTATACGATATTTGAAACTTATTTACTAAAATTGTCTTAGTTTTATATATTACCAACTCTAAACAATGATTACTTACAAATTATATGCAATCCATTATTAGTGCCTTGAATTAGGGGATTTAGTTACATCATTTTCCTTTTTTCTCTCTGCTCCTCTTTCCTCACTCCCGCATCTCTCGTCAATTTTTCTTTCTTTCTTCATCTTTCTCTCTCACTTTCTTTCTCTCTCAATAAGGTAAGCCTAAAAGTTATCTTCTACCAATCAACCTATTGAAGTAACCTCCAGGTCGTAGGAATTGAAGATTCGAACACTAATCTATCATAAAACTTTAAATTCGAATTTGGATTTTCAAAAATCATTATTTGTTTGGATTGAGTATTGTTGCAAATAATTGGAAATATTGTTTGTAGTTTATATCTCAATTTTGAGGGTGTTTTGGTAAAGATTGGACTTAATTTTGGCTGAATTTCAGATTGAAACTCGTAGTAAGAAAACATGACATACAATATAAAAGAAGAAGAAGGAGAAGAAGACATGACATACAATATACTTACGAAATTGTATAAAGTTGTAGTAAAATTGTAGGTAAATTATATTTTGTTGTAGTTATATATATATATATTGTCACGACCCGGATTTCCCACCGTCGGGATCGTGATGGCGCCTACTTGTGAAAGTTAGGCAAGGCAACTACTATGACTTTAACACATTAGCAATTAACTCAAACAGAAATAAGTAGTAATTAAAATTGAACAGATATAAAATGCGGAAGTGTTATAATAGTTCAAAATACTTCATTACATGTCTACCCCAATGATCTGGTGTCACAATTTCACGAACATCTACGAATTTCTACAAATATTGGTTTAGAAAGAAAAAATACAACTGTTCTTGGAATGAAAAGAGACAGTATATCTAAAGCATAAGGAAGGGGACTCTGGAGTTTGCGAACGGCGACAGATCTACCTCGGGTCTCCTGTGGACTGAAGGCAGCAACCCACGATCTACTCACGAGGTCCAACATTGAAATCTGCACAGAAAGTGCAGAGTATAATACTAGTACAACCGACCCCATGTACTGGTAAATGTCGAGCCTAACTTCATTGAAGTAGTGACGAGGCTATGACACAACAATCATATAAACCTGTGTAGTTAACTCATATAAGAGAAGCAATAATAACATGAATTTAACAGATAAAGACGAAAAATGGGGAACATATTGAGGGGGATATCAGGTTATGACAATAATAAAGTAAAGCAACAAAGTAAATATCAAACTTGAATCAGCGGAAATGATAACACAGTAACAAGTGCACAACATCACTCTTCGTGCTTTTACTCTCGTCCTCACCATAGAAATCAACAGAAACAGCACGACATCATCCTTCGTTTTTTTACTCTCTCATAATCATGACACGACATCACCCTTCGTGTTTTTAATCTCAATAATGTGCCACGACATCACTCTTCGTGCTTTTACTCTCAATAATGTGGCACGACATCACCCTTCGTGCTTTAACACTCACAGAATATGGCACGGCATCACCCTTCATGCATTAACACTCTCTCACAATATCGTGCACGGCATCACCGTTCGTGTTTTATACTCTTACTCAACCAACAACATAAATAATAATATCCTGGCAAGGGAATCAATAATAGAAACAATAACATTCCGGCAAGGGAATCAACATTAGAAACAATAACATCCCGGCATGGGAATCAACTATAACCAATCTTGTTTCAACAGTTAACTTCACAAAATAAGTCCTAACTTGAGTCGACACTCAACAATGGTCAATTACCAAGAAAATGTCATAAGTCTTATTCAACATGTATAATCATCAATTTAAGCATGAATAATACATAATAAGAATCACAACGATCACAATTTAAAACTCGCTTGCATGCTCGACACCAATGTACAGATACTCGTCACCACACCTATACGTCGTACTCTACACTAACACGTAGCAATTAAGACACAACACCTATTCCCTTAAGCTAAGGTTATGACAAACACTTACCTCGATTCTACGGCCAAAAGTCAAGCCTCAATTACCGCTTTTCCTTTGATTTACACTTCCAAACTGCTCGACCCTATGCATAATTAACTAATTAATATCAATTATTGCTAAAGGAATCAACTACAACATATAGATTTAGTTTTTCCAAACTTTTTTCCAAAAAGTCAAAAATCGACCCCGGACCGCTTGGTCAAAACTCGAGGTTCGAATCAAAACTCGTTCAGTCATTCATCCACGAGCCCAAATATGTAATTAGTTTTGGTTTCCGACTCCAAATCGAGGTCCAAATCCCCAATTCTCCTAAAATCCCTAATTTATACCCTTAAAGAACAAGATTTAGGCCTAGAAATCTAATGGGTGTTGATGGAAAATGAAAGAAATGAGTTTAAGAACATAAACCTATGATTTGGTGATGAAATACCTCTTCAAAAATCGCCCAAGGTCGAGTTCTATGGAAGAAAATATGAAATTATGGTATTTTCCCATTTCTGCTTCTGTTTTAAGATTGCTGGACAGGTCTTCTTCGCGTTCGCGAGAAGCTTGTCACATTTGTGAAGCATTGGCCAGAAGAGCCTTCGCGTTCGCGAGATACTGTACACACTCGCGAAGGTACACTCCCCGGCCCGACCTTCGCGTTCGTGAGCCATTCGTCGCGTTCGCGTAGAGTATTTCCCCTCCCCCAAGTCCCTACCAAAATGGCCTTCGCGTTTGCGAAGGGTAATGCCCCCAACACTGCGCGTTCGCGACCTGTGCTTCGCATTTGTGTAGAAGGTAATTTCCCTCAGACTAACTTACTCTTCGTGTTCGCGAAGCTCGCGAACGCGAAGAAGGACATACCAGATGACATCGGAAGTTCAAAACACCAGAAATTTCAAGTCTAAAACATCCTTAGCCTATCCAAAACACACCCGACCCTCGGGGCTCCAAACCAAACATGCACGCAAGTCTAATAATATCATACGGACTTGCTCGTGCGATCAAATTGCCAAAATAACACCTAGAACTACGGATTTAGCATCAAAATCAATGAAAATCTCAAGAACTTTTAAAGTTTCCATTTTCACAATCGAGGGTCCGAATCACGTCATATGAATTTCGTTTCTTACCAAATTTTACAGGCATAACTTAAATACCATATTAAACCTGTATCGGGCTCTGAAACCAAAATATGAGCCCGATACCATCAAATTCAAACATCGTTAAATTTCCAAAAACTCTTATATTTTCAGTTAAACAATTTTCTTCAAAAATTCATTTCTCGTGCTAGGGACCTCGGAATTCAATTTCGGGCATATGCCTAAGTCCCATATTTTCTACGGACCTTTTGGGACTATCGGATCACGAGTCCGGGTCCGCTTACTCAAAATGTTGACCGGAGTCAACTTAATTCAATTTTAAAGGCAAAATTTAACATTTTTCTCAAATTTTCACATAAAAGATTTCCGAAAACATGCCCGGACTACGAACGCAAATCAAGGAGAAGAAAAATGAGGTTTTTAAGGCCTTAAAACCTGGATTCGGATTCTAAGACACAAGATTATCCTTTGGATCATCACATTCTCCACATCTAAAATGGCGTCCGTCCTCGAACGAACATAGAAAAATACCTGAGTCGGTGAACAGATGGGGATATCAGCTACGCATATTGGACTCAGACTCCCAGGTAGCCTCCACAGGCTGACCTCTCCATTGCACACGAACCGAAGGATAACTCTTTAATCTCAATTGACGAACCTACCGGTCTAAAATAACCACTGATTCCTCCTCATAGGTCAAATCCTTGTCCAACTGGATAGTGCCGAAGTCTAACATATGGGATGGATTGTCGTGATACTTTCGAAGAATGGAAATATGAAACACTGGATGCACAGCTGATAAACTTGGTGGAAATGCAAGCTCATAAGCCACTTCTCCAACTCTCCTAAGAATCTCAAAAGGCCCAATGAACCTAGGGCTTAACTTGCCCTTCATTCCAAATCTCATCATGCCCTTCATGGGCGACACCCAAAGCAACACTCGCTCTCCGACCATGAATGCCACATCACGAACCTTACGGTCGACATAACTCTTTTGCCTGGACTGAGCTGTACGAAGTCTATCCTGAATAATCTTAACCTTATCCAAGGCGTCTTGTACTAAATCTGTACCTAACAACCGAGCCTCTCCCGGCTCAAACCATCCAACTGGTGATCGGTAGCATCTACCATATAATGCCTCATAGGGAGTCATCTGGATGCTTGACTAATAACTGTTGTTGTAGACAAACTCTGCTAATGGCAAGAACTGATCCCACGAACCTCCAAAGTCAATAACACATACGCGAAGCATATCCTCAAAAATTCAAATAGTACGCTCTGACTGTCCGTCCGTCTGAGGATGAAATGTTGTGCTCAACTCGACCCTTGTACCCTACTCACACTTTACTACTAATGCGAGGTAAACTGCATACCTCGGTCAGAAATAATAGACACGGGCACACCATGACGACCAACAATCTCCCGGATGTAGATCTCAACTAACCGCTCTAAAGAATAGGAAACTGCCACAGGAATGAAATGCGCTGACTTGGTCAGCCTATCCACAATAACCAATACTGCATCAAACTTCCTCTGAGTCAGTGGGAGTCCAACAATGAAATCCATAGTGATACACTCCCACTTCCACTCAGGAATCTCAATCTTCTGAAGCAAACCACCAGGTCTCTGATGCTCGTACTTTACCTACTGACAATTCAAACACCGAGCTACATATGCAACAATATCCTTCTTCATCCTCCTCCACCAATAATGTTTCTGCAAGTCCTGATACATCCTAGTGGCGCCCGGGTGAATGGAGTACCGGGAACTATGGGCCTTCTCTAGAATCAACTCACGAAGTCCATCCACATTAGGCACACAAATACGGCCCTGCAGCCTCAAAACTCCATTATCTCTAACTGTAACCTGCTTGGAACTTTCGTGCCGCACTATGTCTCTAAGGATAAGTAAATGAGGATCATCGTGTTGTCGATCTCTGATATGCTCAAATAATGAAGAACGGGTGACTACGAAAGCTAGAACATGGCTGGGCTCAGAAACATCCAACCTCACGAACTGATTTGCTAAAGCCTGAACATCCAAAGCAAGCAGCCTCTCATCTACTGGAATATATGCAAGGCTGCCCATACTGGTTGACTTCCTACTCAAAGCATCGGCCACTATATTGGCCTTCCCAGGATGATACAAGATGGTGATATCATAGTCTTTCAATAGCTCCAACCACCTCCTCTGCCTCAAATTTAGCTCCTTATGCTTGAACAAGTATTGCAAACTCTTGTAATCCGTGAACACCTCACACAACACGCCATATAAATAATGCCTCCAGATCTTCAGCGCATGAACAATGGCTGCTAGATCCAAATCATGAACTAGATAATTCTTCTCATGGATCTTCAATTGACACGAAACATATGCAATAACCTTGCCATTATACATCAATACCGTACCAAGTCCAATACGAGATGCATCATAATATACTACATATGGCCCTGAACCTGTGGGCAATACCAACACCGGCACCGTAGTCAAAGCTATCTTGAGCTTATGAAAGCTTACCTCAAACTCGTCCGACCAACTGAACTGGGCACCCTTTTGGGTCAATTTGGTCATCGAGGCTACTATAGATGAAAACTCATCCACAAACTGACGGTAATAACCCGCCAAACCCAAGAAACTCTTGATCTCTGTAGCTGATGTGGGTCTAGGCTAGTCCTTGACTGCCTCAATCTTCTTAGGATCCACCTGAATACCCTTTGCTGATACAACATGACCCAAGAATGCAATTGAACTCAACCAAAATTCACATTTCGAAAACTTAGCATATAACTGGTTGTCTCTCAGAGTCTGGAGAACGACTCGAAGATGTTGCTCATGCTCCTCTTGGCTGCAGGAGTAGATCAAGATATCATCAATGAAAACAATCACAAAGGAATCCAGATAGGGCTTGAACACTCGGCTCATCAAATCCATAAATGTTGTTGGGGCATTTGTCAACCCAAATGACATCACTAGGAACTCATAATGCTCATATCGAGTCCGAAAAGCTGTCTTAGGGACATCGGATGCCCTAATCCTCAACTGATGGAAGCCAGATCTCAAATCAATCTTCAAAAACACTTTGGCACCGTGAAGCTGATCAAATAAATCATCAATCCTCGGCAATGGATACTTGTTCTTGATGGTGACTTTGTTCAACTACCGATAATCTATACACATCCTCATCGACCCATCCTTCTTCTTAACAAACAACACTGGCGCACCCCAGGGTGAGACACTAGGTCTAATAAATCCCTTATCAAGAAAATCTTTCAATTGCTCCTTCAATTCTTTCAACTCTGGCGGGGCCATATGATATGGCAGAATAAAAATGGGCTGAGTGCCCAGAGCCAAATCAATGCAAAAGTCAATATCCCTGTCGGGTGGCATCCCTGGCAGGTTTGCAGGAAACATCTCTGGAAACTCCTGAACAACTGGCACAGAATCCATAGAAGTAACCCCAGCACTAGAATCACGAACATAAGCAAAATAAGCCAAACACCCTTTCTCGACCATACGTCGAGCCTTCATATAAGAAATAACTCTGCTGGTAGAATGACTAGGAGTCCCTCTTCACTCCAATCGAGGCAACCCCGGAAAGGCTAAGGTTACGATCTTGGCATGGCAGTCCAATATGGCATGATAAGGTAACAACCAATCCATCCCTAGAATGACATCAAAATGAACCATATCAAGAAGTAGGAGATCTACACGGGTCTCAAGACCCCAAATAATAACCACACACAAGCGATAGACATGATCTATAACAATAGAATCACCCACCGGTATGGACACATATACATGAGCACTCAAAGAATCACGAGGCACAACCAAATACGTAGCAAAATAAGATGACACATAGGAGTATGTAGACCCTGGATCAAATAGGACTGAAGCATCTCTACTGCAAACTGAAACCGTACCTATGATAACGACATCGGATGCCTCAGCCTCAAGCCTGGCTAGAAAAGCATAACATCAGGGCTGGGCCCCACCACTCTGAACTACATCCCCGGAACGGCCTCCTGCTGGCTGGCTTCCACCTCTAGCTGCCTGAGCTCCACTTTTATTGGCCTGACCTCCACCTTTAACACCTCGACCCCTACCTCTAGCTAGCTGAGCGGGCGGTGGGACACCTGATGCCAGAACCATGGCACGAGAACCCTGATGTTGAGAAGTGCTCGGTGCTCGAGGGAAAAATCTAGCAATGTGCCTCGGATCACCACATGTATAACAAGACCTCGACTGCTGATAATGCTGACCCTAAAACTGACCTTGATGGCCTGAGTAACCACCATGATAATTCTAGAGTGGAGGTGCACTGATAGAAGCTGGTGGTGCACTGTAGGGTAGCTGATCAAAATACTGCATATGAGAACCACGGCCACCTGGAGCACCGTGAGAAGCCTGAAGTGATGAATGGAACGACCTGGGAGGATGGCCTCTACCAAAAGAATCCCTGCCTCTAGATGTGACACCACTGAACCTGCCAGAATGACAGGGCCTCTTGTCAGACCCCTAACCACTCCCTAGTAATAGAACCATCTCAACTCGCTTGGCCATATTGGCATCCTGGAAAGAAATCTCACTCCTTGTCTCCTTAGCCATCTGCAATCTGAAAGGCTGAGCTAGTCCCTCAATAAACCTCCTCACCCTCTCTCCCTCTCTCTCTCTCTCTCTATGGGAAGTATAAGAAGAGCATGATGGGACAAGTCAATAAATCTAGTCTCGTACTAAGTGACGGTCATAGAACCCTGTTGAAGACGCTCAAACTGCCTCTGATAGTCCTCCCTTTGAGTGATGGGAAGGAACTTCTCCAGAAATGGCTGAGAGAACTAGTCCCAAGTAAACGCAGGCAACCCAGTTGGTCTGGACAAACAATAATCCCTCCACCAAGTCTTAGCGGAACCTGACAGATAAAAAGTAGCAAAGTTGACCCCATTGGTCTCCACTATCCCCATGTTCCGTAGAACCTCATGACAACTGTCTAAATAGTCCTGGGGATCCTCTGAATATGTACCGCCATAGGTAGTAGTGAAAATCTTGCTGAACCTAACCAACCTCCACAAAACATCAGAAGACATAACTGCTCCATCGCCGGTCTGAGCTACAACACCCGGTTAAACTACCCCAACTGGTTGAGCTGCTGGAGTCTGAAACTGAGGAGCCATCTGCTCCGGAGTGCAAGTAGCGGGAGTCTGTGCTCCTCCCACAGCCTGAGAGATGGTTGGTGCTACAAGAAGTAAGCTTTCCTGAGTGACACTCTCCATAAGGCCCACTAGACGGACCAGAGCATCCTAGAGTACCGGGGTAGCGATGAACCCCTCTGGAACCTGAGCTGGCCCTGCTGGAATTATCTGGGTTGGAGCCTCCTCCTCAAACTCTATTTGAGGCTCCGCTGCTGGTGATGCTGCTCTGGGCCTAGCCCTGCCCCTACATCAGCCTCTAGCACGACCTCGACCTTGTCCTCTGCCCCTCGTAGGAGCTGTCACTGAGGCTCGGGCTGCTAATCAGCAGATGAAGAGGCACGTGTTCTTGCCATCTACGAAAGAACAGAGTAGAAGTTCAATTAGCATTGAGAAGTCAAATCGCACGATAGATAAGAATAGATGTGAAGTTATTCCTAAACTCTGTAGCCTCTGGGGATAAGCACAGACGTCTCCATACCGATACCTCAGACTCTACCTAGCTTGCTCGTGAATTTTGAGACCTAGGCAATCTAGTGCTCTGATACCAACTTGTCACGACCTAGATTTCCCACCGTCGGGATCGTGATGGCGCCTACTTGTGAAATCTAGGCAAGCCAACTACTATGACATTAACACATTAGCAATTAACCCAAACAAAAATAAGTAGTAATTAAAATTAAGTATAAAATGCAAAAGTGTTATAATAGTTCAAAATACTCCGTTACATATCTACCCCAATGATCTGGTGTTACAATTTCACGAACATCAATGAATTTCTACAAATACTGGTTTAGAAAGAAAAATACAACTGTTCTCAGAATGAAAAGAGACAATATATCTAAAACATAAGGAAGGGGACTCCGGAGTCTGCGAACACTAGATGATCTACCTCGGGTCTCCTGTAGATTGAAGGCAGCAACCCACGATCTACTCATGAGGTCCAACACCGAAATCTACACAGAAAGTGCAAAGTGTAGTATCAATACAACCGACCCTATGTACTAATAAGTGTCGAGCCTAACCTCGGCGAAGTAGTGACAAGGCTAGGACGTGACAATCATATAAACATGTGCAGTTAAATCATATACGAGAAGCAATAATAACAGTAATTTAACAAATAAAGACGGAAAAGGGGGATATCACGTTATGAAAATAATAAAGTAAAGCAGTAAAGTAAATATCAAACTTGAATCAACGAAAATGATAACACAGTAACAAGTGCACAGCATCACCCTTCATACTTTTACTCTCGTCCTCGCCATATAAATCAACAGAAACAACACGACATCACCCTCTGTGCTTTTACTCCCTCATAATCATGGCACGACATCACCC